>NC_090997.1:52583500-52925500 GCF_041146395.1 Eulemur rufifrons
TAGTAAGATGTTGTCAAGAGAAGAGAGAGCTTTTGGTGCCTGTCTTTCGGAGTTTCATTTAGGGAGTCGAACTTCCTTCTCTGAGCCTTGAGATGCCTGAGGTATGAGGTCTAATTAGTCAGCATTTGAAAGCCTCCATCAGCATCGCATCACCAAGGATGCCACACAGAACCATGAGTGTGCACCTCAAAGGCCAGCACTGACTCATCCAAGATGAGGCAAATGGCCAGACTGCATAAAATCTCGAGATAGAAAAAAGTGCTCTAGCAATACAAGATAGTCTAGGTCCTCCAAGCTTGTGAAATTAATCAAAAGTATAATCCTTGGTAGGGGGGTAGAGACATGTGGGATGAAAGAACGCAAGGCAAACCATTCATCAAGATTAGAGTAGAAGGACTAGCTATTTCCACATTCTTGATCTGACCTCTAAGCATTGACACATGCTGTCCCCTCTCCTAAACTCTCCTCCACGGTGAATTCCTTTCTCTTCTTTTATGCCCAACCCAATGACCATTTCCGTGGTAAGATTCACTGTGATATATCTATGTAATTGTTAAAACAAATGTGTAGGTTATAGAACCAGAGAAATAGTTTTGAAAACTTTAAATGCTGTTAACAAAGAGCAGAATAAGAGTCATATATGCCAGTATTGCTTTCAGGACACAACTATAAGTGAAGACGTTTGGGTGATGGCAGAGGCCATCTTGAAATTTATTTATTCCCCTTGAAAATTTTTCTCTGGGCTCTTTGCTGTATGTATTGGTCATATTGATTTCTTACCTCAAAGTTAAGAGTCTTGCTTGCTAGGAACTGACTATTACAAGTAGAATACAGGTGTAGTAGTGGCCTCACCACTGTGGCCAAGATCAGCGTTTAGAGAGGAACCACACCTGAGTTAGCCCCTCCCCCACTGACTTCCAGCATGATCTTGGGCCAAGCAAGTACTCAGTACTATAATACTCAGTTTCCTCACCTGTAAACTGGGGGTAATAAAAGAAGCTACTATGTAGAGTAATTTTGAGGATAAAATGAAATATGGAAAGTACTTAGCACTATGTCAAGCAAATATTAAACACTGTAAATAAGTGCCATGGTAATAATGTCATTATTATTACCACCATTATCATTATAAACTCAATAGTTCATATATTTATAGCACTCTACGAAGGAATAAAAGGTTTTACTTTTGAGTTTCCTACAGATTATTAGTTTCTAAAAATTTACCGTCATTGGAATTAGATTGAAATCTCCCATATCAAAAGCTAGCAAAAGTGGAAACTGCACTAATGACTAGTTTGAGCTATCCAATATTTTTACAGGAGTGCAGTTTTATCCCTTGTAAATTCACAGGACAAGCAAGGATGTGTAAACATACACATCTTTCTAAACAGAAGTCCAGCTGGGGAAAGAATAATCATGCATTTGTAATTAGCATAATCTTCTCAAATACATAGCAATAGACTAAATTCTTTAAAACAATTTTGAGTTTTAAAAGCAATTTATGGCCGGGCGCGGTGGCTCACGCCTGTAATCCTAGCACTCTGGGAGGCCGAGGTGGGCGGATCGTTTGAGCTCAGGAGTTCGAGACCAGCCTGAGCAAGAGCGAGACCCCATCTCTACTAAAAATAGAAAAAAATTATATGGACAGCTAAAAATATATATATAGAAAAAATTAGCCGGGCATGGTGGTGCATGCCTGTAGTCCCAGCTACTCGGGAGGCTGAGACAGGAGGATCGCTTGAGCTCAGGAGTTTGAGGTTGCTGTGAGCTAGGCTAACGCCACGGCACTCACTCTAGCCTGGGCAACAGAGTGAGACTCTGTCTCAAAAAAAAAAATAAAAAAATAAAAAATAAAAGCAATTTATTCCCCTGAACAAGTTAAATGTGTTCCCAGTACTTGTCTCAAACTAATAGTTTGCTTAGTAAGTATTTTCTTAGAGACCACTTTTTAAACAATCTGCTTCTGTCTAGTCCTATTAAATAATAAAATTCCAAGTGATGGAGTCAGACTAAATTATACTACATATCAAGTGAAATAATTGAGAATTAATCTTCTCTCCAGTGTCTTATATCTTACACTATCTATCTCTCATAAGTTATTACAATTCAAGTTAGACATTCCTTATATATTAAAATATTCTGTTACGGAATTCTGCTCTTTCGATTGATTCCACTCAGAAGATGAAATCACTTTATTTTATATTCATAAGCCATACTATAAATTCTGAGAAAATTTCAAAATTGTAATAAAAGTTTTTATAAACTAGGACACACCTGAAATAGAGAGGATTTGTTTCCAAAGCTATGAAGATAATAATAGCAAGAAAAAAAGTTCTGTAGATCCAGAATTCAATTTTTTAAATCACTATCACAATTATGGTAGGGTAATTTCATTGTTATGATAATGTGGTTTTGTTTTATTCTGAAGATCATACACTTATTTCTTGTTATTTTGATGTATTTTCACAGCTATTACACATAGTGGGAGAACTTTGTTGGTGGGGGAATGTAATTGAGAATGTTTATTTTTTTATTTATTTTTTTTTTTTGAGACAGAGTCTCACTCTGTTGCCCAGGCTAGAGTGAGTGCCGTGGCATCAGCCTAGCTCACAGCAACCTCAAACTCCTGGGCTCAAGCGATCCTCCCGTCTCAGCCTCCCGAGTAGCTGGGACTACAGGCATGCACCACCATGCCCGGCTAATTTTTTCTATATATATTTTTAGCTGTCCATATAATTTCTTTCTATTTTTAGTAGAGATGGGGTCTCGCTCTTGTTCAGGCTGGTCTCGAACTCCTGAGCTCAAACGATCCGCCCACCTCGGCCTCCCAGAGTGCTAGGATTACAGGCGTGAGCCACCACGCCCGGCCTGAGAATGTTTAAATAACATCCCTATATAGGTGAGGAGGCTGATACTTGAACCCAGATATGCCTTGCTAATATGCCCTGTAATCTCTCATTCACTTATGTAAAATTATCACATGTATTAAATATTGATTGCAGATATTTTCACAGCAGTAGAATAGAGTTAGAAGCCATAAACTAAAAACTATACCCACTAATAATTTTATTTCTGTTGACAAAAGAGAAATTCTAAAATCTTTGCAGTATCTCCAGATTGTCTTCAGGAAATTAAGTATTATTATACAAAATAGGTGTAACACTGCATTGTGGAATGGGGAACAGGACCCTGGGTTCTAGACTCAGCTTTTAATTGTATGACTTTAGACACCACACCTGAACCTGCAAAATGAAGGAACTGGACCTGTTTCTAAGATATCATCCAATGCCATACAATGCTTCAATGGGCAGAAATCCCAATTATTAATATCATTAATATAAATGTTCAGTCTCAATTACAGTGTAAACCACCCTGAAGTTTATGCAATGCAAAATGACCAAGATCAAATTATGTCCTCAAAAAATAATTGTATGCGGCAAAAACCTGATATAGGTTATTGGTGTTTTGGACTGCAATGTATTCTCCTCCAAAATTCATACACTGAAGTCCTAAGCTCCAATTCCTCAGAATGTGACTGTATTTTGGGGGTAGGGCCTTTAAAGAGTTACTTAACATTAAGTGAGGTCATTAGGGTGGGCCCTAATTCAATGTAACTGGTGTCCTTATAAGAAGAGAAGATTAGGACACAAGCAGACACAGAGGAAAGATCATGGCATGTGAAGACACAGGGAGAGGATGGCCATCTACAAGCCAAGGAGAGAGGCCTCAGAAGAAACGGACTCTGCCAACACCTTGATCTTAGACTTCCAGCCTCCAGAACTGTAAGAAAGTAAATTTCTGTTGTTTAAGCCACCCAGTCTGTGTTATTTCATTATGCAGCCAGAGCAAGCTAATACAGTTACCTCTTCAACAGCAGCTATATAATCAAAGGATTCTAGTGTACATAAGTATAAATACTAGGTGTAAAAGGACATTAGGTGTCTAATGAAATGTGAAGCTCTGAGAAATCGATAGAGGTCATACCTTCCCCATAAATGTTAAAGAGAGCTCTCTGAGGATAACAGGCTCTGCACAAAAGCCCCATAGTGAGCATCACAGTGGGGGTCTCAGCCCCCACTGCACCAGCCACAGCAATGCTCTGCAAGGAGAAAATACAAATGCAAACACTATCTGCCAGCACAGGAAAATCAAAGCCACATAAAAGGTGAATGATCACAACAGCCTCTCAAGAAACTTCTGTGTTCCCTGGGAATGGAAGACCCTCTGCATGCAGTCACCAAATACAGCATTTACACAAAGGAACTGGGCTTGCTGGGAACCTGAATTCTTTGGTGAACTAATTACTTTTAAATGACTTTTTCCCCCTGAAATGGCAGCTTCATTCTCACTGGGACAATAGCATTAATTAAGCAAATAAGTCCTGCTCAACAGGGCTGTCCACACCTTTGAATCCCCATTGCATTGCGTTTATACCTCTTAGGGCACTTACTAGATTTTGGCCTGCAGTAGGGCAATCTACATACTTCTCTCATCCCAACTAGCAAGCAAAGGCTATGTTTATTGTTTAGAACTCTTACGTAGCTCAGAGCCTTGAAACCAATTAATACTCAGTAATATTCATTAACTAGAATTGAAATAAATTACCATTCAATAAACCTCTGAAGTGTTATTTTTTGGAATTTAGGTCATAGGTAAATACATGTATCAGTAGGAAACTTAGGAAAGCTAGAGTTCACACTGAGAAAGTCATGAGAGATGAGTTTGGAGAGATCAAGCAGGCATGAAGTTCCTTATAATTTAAGAAACTTGGATTTTATCCTAAGGATGATGGAATGAATTTAAAGCAAGTGAACAGCATTTTCAGATTTGCATTCTGTGGGAAAGCTTAGCCTCGGTACCAGCTGAAAACTGAATTACAAAGAGTCATGACCGAGAGACAGGAAGCTGAGGGTGAGGGTATATTAGAGAACAGTCAAAAGTGTCTGAGTTTTACAGTCTTTGCAATCGGGAGACTAGTATTAATAGAATCACTGTCAAAACAACCAAAAGAAGTGCAACAGGGCAAGGTATGAAAGTGAAGATGGTGAATTTTATTTTTTAATTTTTTTTCAATTAAGGTATTAAACACAACATACTAATGTAGAATGCTTTATTCTGAAATGCACAGCTTCATGTATTTGCACATACTAATGCAATGTCCACCAGATCAAGATAGAGAACACTTCCAAACTTCTCATGCCCTTTCCTGATCAATAACTTATTAATTACAAAGGGGAAAAAATAGTAATTTTACAGTGAAAATCTGACAGATGCCATCTTAACCAAGCTATCAAAGTTAACATCATCAAAATGAGGCAAAATGATAGCATGCATTTCCCGATATGACGCACTACAAAGGGTAAAGACGGCCACAAGTTCTTTGACACTTTTCCCATAGAGAGATGTGGTTTATGTCCCTTACCCTTGAATCAAGGCAAGCTTTGTGACTGCTCTGACAAATAAAGAAGTGATTCTCTGCCAATTTCTTGGCCCCGGCCTTAAGTAACTGACAGTTTCACTTTATTTGTCCTGCAGTGTTTGTTTCTGGAACCTAGGCAATCACTATGCTGTAAGAAGCCCATGCCCTACGAACAGGCTGCCTATAGATGCTCTAATCTACAGCCTTAGCTGAACTCACAGCCAACAAACAGCATCAATAAAAGTAGGCTATCTTCAATGTTCAGCCCAACTGAGCCTTCAGATGATACCAGTCCCAGCTGCAACTGCATGAGAGACCCCAAGGGAACACCACCCAGCTGAGATCCAACAATCTGTAGAACCATGAGAGAATAATGAATTGTCGTTTTAAGCTACTAGGTTTTGAGATGGTTTGTTATGGAGCAACAGATAATTGCACATCAGCTAACACTACAAAACTCAATATCCATGAGACGTGGGACCTTGTTATTTGCCCTGCTGTATCCCCAGCTTCTAGATAAACACTTGGCACATAGTCAATAGATCAATAAATATTTATGATGAATAACTGGCAATTTTATTGATTTGAGAAAATGATTTGAAAAGCCACTTATCTTTTAAAAAGCTCTTAAGTTTAAATGTTGGTCTTCTTTTTGCTTAATAAATTACTTGGGCAAGCAGAGACAGTTAAAAAAAATCATGCTATTAATTTCGTATCTACATGCAGAAATGGGTTGCACATTTGACCTACCTAGAAGTGGGTCTTTTAAAAAATAGAATGTGGTGACCTAAATATTTAAAAGCTTCATTAATAATGTTGTTTTGAGGCCAGGCACAGTGGCTTACACCTGCAGTTCTAGCACTCTGGGAGGCCAAGGTGGGAGGACTGCTTGAGGTCAGGAGTTCGAGACCAGTCTGAGCAAGAGCAAGATCCCATCTCTACCAAAAATATAAAAAAAATAGCCAAGCATGGTGGCGCATGCCTGTAGTCCCAGCTACTTGAGAGGCTGAGGCAGGAGGATCACTTGAGCCTAGGAGATTGAGATTGTAGTGAGCTATGATGACACCACCACGCTCTAGACAGGGAGATAGAGTGAGACTCTGTCTCAAAAAAAGAAAAAAAAAGAATGTTGTTTTGAGGCTTAGAATCTCTCCAATCTGGTCTTTTAAAAATCTTCTATCTGTCCTTTTACTATTCCTCCAGAAGCATCACGGCCAGCAGCAAAAGAAAAAGATGTAACCAAAAAATAACTTAAGAGGAGAAAAGGTACTTGTTTGCTTTAGTGATGTTGTAGTATTTTTGGGATATTTGTAAAGCAAAATATAGTATCCCTCTCTCTCCCTTTCTCTTATTTTTCTCCTTCTTTCCTTCTATGACACACATTTTAAATGGCTCTTCAACATTTCTAAGCTCCTTATCTGAACCAATAGGATCAGTTCTGAACCAGTACCAGGAGCAGGAAGGCTGTTATAGAAACGACTGAATAAATGAATGGTTAATGGCCTAAGGAGCAATAAATAAATGGCAATCAGAGCTGAATACTCAATGGCTCTATGCAAGGGTCTTCCTACACTAAAAATAATGTAAGTAACAAATAATAGCTCATTTGAATAGTTTCTTACGTGAGTAATTAAAAAGCAGCATGTTTATATACTCACCAACCCAGATAAAGACTTGTCAAATCGTAAGATCATATATTGAAAACAAGTTAATTAAAAGAAAAGTAGGCAGTGCATGGTAGTTTGTCTGTAATTCTGGTACTCTGGGAGGCGGCAGTTGGAAGATTGTTTGAGGCCAGGAGTTTGAGACCAGCCTGGGCAACATAGCAAGATCCCGTTTTTACAAAAAATAGCACACCTGTAGTCCCAGGTACTTGGGAGACTGAGGTGGGAGGATTGCTTGAGCCCAGGAGTTTGGGCTGGCAGTGAGCTATGATCACAACACTGCACTCTAGCCTGGGCAACAAAGGGAGACCCTGTCTCAACAACAACTAAGTAAAATTAGTATATACACAAAAACATGCAAAATATACTATTATGTAACAGGTGTCATTGAAAAATTAAAGGGAATTACAGATAATTCTAAAATAAAAATAATTTTCAATATATAGTTCAGTTAAAGTATTAGGTGATGTATATTACGCTTACTTTGAAATACAGCAAGACATTTACAGAAAAATTGGGTTATGTTATTTCCCATATAAAATATACCAAAGTACACTAAAATGGCAAAATTGCTCAAATATCATTAGCTCTAAATGGAGTTTTTACTACCAAATATGCATGTATTAAATTTTATCAATATTTATTCTTCTGGAAATAGAAAACGGCCTGAAGCTTATTTTAGAAATTGCTATTATTTTTACCCAGTGGCCCCTCTATTTCCACATGGGGATGTCAATAATCAATCCTACACATAAATCATTTTAATAGTAGCTTGCTTTGGGGCCATAAGCAGAGTTCAATGTCAGTCAGGTGACTTTCCTCTCTAACCTTTCCAAAAGATATATTCTTTCATGCAACCAAAAAATGTTCCTGCTCATCAAGACTGTGCTGTTATCCATTTTATCTCAGGGATTACTTCTCAATTCCGGGTACTGGCTTATCCATTTTGACTAAACTCTTGTCCCCAAATTACCTATCTTTACAATGGCTTCCTTGTTGTTTTTTTTTTCTCACAGGAAGCAGAGGGGGAAGCAATTTTGGTGTTACATCAATATATGGAAAAATTACAACTCTTAACTCTGCTCAGGATTCTGTTCTTCTAATTAGTGAGTCCCTGTTCTACAATTCTATTTCCATGTGCTCCTAAACCATAGTTCTACTCTTGGGGCACTGAAAGTGGCAGAAAAAAGGCATGGGGAGTCCATGGAATTAGTGACCAAATGCTCTGAATTTGAAGCTTATTTTTTTTATACAGGGACCTAATAAGTGCTTCTGATATTTCATTTCTCCTAACAAGTAATCTACTCCTATCACTCCTGAGGCAGAAGAAATTGACCATCTAATTAAGTAACTGGACAGACATTCCTGCTCTCAAACTGTTTCATAGACTGACCTTTGTCAGAACAAGTTAGAGTAGGTATCAAGCAATGAGTGATGGCTATTTGAGGTACATAAAACCATTTAGAAAAATTGAGGTACATAAAACCATTAACCCTTTAGAATGGTTTCTTGTATATTTTAATTTCTACTCAACAGACTGTCTTTAAGTATAGCCCCAATTTAGGGTGCTTTGAACTACTTCAGTTCAATCCCTCCGAGTATGGGTACAGAAGCTTCCTCACAACACTACCAATTGTCCAGGGCCCCACTCTCCTTTTCTTGAGATTATGGGTGTTTGAGGGCATTGAGTAAATATGCAGAAGGGGATGTCCATGCACAAGTATTTGGGGTACAAAGCAAAGCCCTCTGGCACAGACAGGAACTATTTCTGAGTGATGGTGAGATGCTTAACATCAACAAATTGGTGCTAAGAGGGTTACATCCAGTGCCCAAGGTAGTCTTCGAGTCCTCCAACAGTGCCTTTCATGGTTACGATGATCGAATCTAGTTTGTCCAGGACATTCCAATTTATGCCTACTGTCCCTATTATCTTAATGTAACTGGTACCCCCTCTCACTCTCAAAAGTGTCCCAGTTTGGGCACCAAATTATATGGTCATCCTGTCTATTTAAGGTAGAACTATGCCAAATCCACCCACTTTTCTGCAGCAGGCCTCTCTTTTTGGGCAGCATGTTCTCCATCAGCTGCGTGGATCCCAGTCCTCCTGCCCAGCCTTTTAGCCCTCCTCCTTTCTCTCCTGACTCTGCTAACCCCAAATCTTTTCATCTCCAGGAATTCTTTCTTTCTTCCCTCCTTCGTCACCCAGAAAACTTAGTTCCTTCAAACTCCTTCAAAGCCACCATTCTGTCTATTCCCTGCTTATCTTCTTTCATAATAAAACTTAGACAATGCTGATATTCAACCTGCCCAAAAGATTGGTACACAGTTTGGAGAGTCCTGGTGCCACTGGCCATTAAATATTTTTAAAAACCATTCCTGATCCAGAGGCCATTAACCCAGGAGTCTCTCAAACTTACTGAACCAGTCTCTCATAGCAGAGAGCCCAGAACTCTACAGGTGATTCTCTTGAACAGTGAGCACTGACCAGTCCTGGCCTCATGCATCCCACACACCTTGCACACTATCTCACTTAATTCTCATAATTTTACAGAAAGGCAACGTAGTGTAGCAGTTAGCAGCACAAGGTTCTGAAAATAATCGAACAGGATTTAAATCTAGGCTTCAACACTAAGTAATTTTTGAAAATTTACTGAAGCTGTTTCAATTTTCCCTGTAAAATGTGGCTAAGAATACTTATTTTCATACCTATGATAAATATAAAACAAGTTAATATATGTAAACCACCCAGATCAGTATCTGGTATAATAATTATTTTAAAATGTTAGCCATTGTTACCTGTTTTAAGTTGAGGACAATTCCAAGATGGCATGGCCAGTGGTGATGCTGACCTCTAAACCCAGGCTTTCTGCATCTCAATTCCATGAACTTTCTCTGACACTGCTACCCAAGTGCTCTCCTATACATAATAAAAAGCAGTATAATATGCTAATGAATGACAGGGGAAGTATTACACTTTATCATGTGACACCATATAATAGAGTCACACTTACAGCTGCCTAACCACACAATATAGATTTATTATAAATAGGGAAGACAGCTCAGAAATAGCAGTACTAGTGATTGAAGTATTGACCTTTATGTGATAAAGGAAAAGTTCTGACTGATTTACAGGGATTTTAAAATGCAATTTTGTATTGATTAAAGTTATTTCATGTTTTCTTAAAAGAACTACAGTATTGAATCAAAATTAACTAAGTATAATTTATTCACATAATCAAAAGCTTGCACTTGAAAAGCTTACAAATTTCCCATCTCAGTCCACTTTTCTCTTCTCAACATTACTACAAATGCCTCCTTCCTCAGCATCTGCTATATCATTTCTGGGAGGAATCTCTGGGAAGTAGCGATGTTTACTTTCCTTCAGAAGCACGCTGATAACTCCAGTATTCCCACAATTTGTACCTTCTGCCTTGTTGAGATGTGCTTTTTTGGCATAACAAAAAACAAAAACAAAAACAACCACTAGGATACTGAAAAACTAAATCCTGGGCCTGGCTACATCATAAACTGTATCTGAGGTCAGGTATCCTCCCAAGCACATTTCTCAATGGCAAAAAATAATTCATGTTTGCTTAGTCCTTTGTAGCCCTTTATTATTTATCTTTACTGTAAGCCTTAAATAAAGCAGTATTATGCTTATTATACAAAAGGAACTCAGGCTCAGAAAAGTTACAGTCTACCCAAGAGCCCACAGATAATAATATATTAGGCAAAGCTAAACTTATACAATCTCACTCAAGATCCTAGTACTGGTACATATTATACTCCTGAGTTTGTTAAATGGATGAAGCAGCAATTTCCTAAGTCCCTTCCAATGATCACTTTCTATGCTTCTACTTGCTATTTTTTCCTTCTCTCAACTAACATTAAAATCAGAATATATATGTATTTGATCACCAAATTTCTTTATCATGATTCTTCAATTGTTTTTTAAAATGTTCTCGTACTTCTACACTAAATCTAGAGAAAAATAATTTTGTCAAATAGTTCCCACTGTGCCATGCCTCTCTGAAAGATTGTAAACTTACCTATTTGTTGAAGTAGGGATTGCTAACATTTTATAAACACTGCTAATTACTTGTTATAATTTTAAAGATAGTTATTCCATACTTAAAACCAATTCAAAACAAAGGAAATCCTTGCTAATTCTTATTCCTTGGAGTAGCAATAAAAATGTATTTTCCACTGATTTTGTATCTAATTCCCCAACTGCCTTTATTTGAGAAATACAATTATTCTACCTCACTGTCAAGCCTCTTTCCCTACAAGAAAATGCTACAGTCTTAAGAATCAGGAAAGCTCTTACGTTCTATACAATCCAAAGGAAGAATGAACTAACCACCTAAACTGTAAGGTGAAACTTTGAATGTTAAATGACAGATTGAGGACATTTCCCAAAGGGCCATATAACCAACTTAAAAGCTGATATGATTGGCCTAAAATAACACATTATTTTGTTTACAATAAATTTATAGATGTGATTAGACATGCTGACATATACATATAAACTATGCCTAAACCAAATTAAACCTTAGAAAACAAAATATATTCTATGAGCAATCCTGAAAAGCCAGCACAGCTCAATAAATAGTATGCTCTCACAAGAAGGGAGCATTGATTACTTGGTAATTTATATAATATGCTAAAAATGAGGAAATATACAGAATATCGGGATGGGGAGTACACATAGGAAAAGTAATTTCTTGATTTTCTTCATTTTGAACTTATGGCTTTCTTGTCTTTTCGAGGGAAGACTTTGACTTCAAAAGTAACAAAATATTTGAGAAGGGCATTTACATCTTTCTGTTCTAAATAGTATTCTTGTGCTATTTTCTCAGCAGTCCATGTTTCTGGATAAAGTTTGTGATTGTTGAGAAGTGTTAATGCCTCTACAATGGAAATTTTGCCTTTGGGAATGTTCTTAACATCCATATTAACGTGGTGGTCTTTCGGCAATCTGAACTCCTTTGGCTCTTGACGTGTTTCAGCAGCTTTTACCTAATATCAAAAAAAAAAAAAAAAGGGCTTTTAGGATGAGACAAAATATTTGACATTTACCTTCATGTTTCTCAAATCTACACTATTCTTCTTCAAATAAATACTTCACATGCTTCCCCAAACATTTTCTCATTATAATCATTTGACTGCACTTTTGCTACATTGCCTTGTCATAACCACAGCTCTATCATCAAGAAATTTAGGTAGCTCTAGAAAATAATAATCAAATGTATACCATTCATTCACCACATTACTTCATAAATACTAAAAGAACAACAAAAAGAACTGATTGGGTTAAAAACCACACCTGCTTTAGAAGGGCAGGATTCTGGTACTGCCCTGACAGCTATGAACAACTTGATAACATCCATCCTGTTTCCTAGTTTTGTATTTTATATTCAATGCCCCCAAACACTTTGAATGAATTCAAATACTATTAGAGATCTTGCCTCTTCTGAGAAAATAATCTAATGCCTCCAATACCCCAAAACAAACAGAACAACTTATGTATACTCATCCTTTCACCTGTCTGTCCCATCCAAGCTTAATCACTGAATTTGTGCTCAGCATTCCTTTCTCATTACCTAGGCATACCTATCATTCCTTTTTTCTTTTCCTTTTAACTGCACCCTGCCTACTGCTGTTTTGTCAAAATATGGAAATGCTATAGTCACTACCTTTTTAAAACACTCACCAAACCCAAAACCAACATTTCCTTTATGACCAGTTTCCTTCTCTTCAGCTAAGGTTTAAAACAGAATGATATTTGCTATTTCTAATGACCTCCTAGTTGCTTAACTCAGAGGGCACTTTTCAGACCTTATTTGAACTCACAACAGTATTCTGCTATATCTGACACTGTTCACCACTCCCACATACCTACTCTCTTTCCCTTTGGTTTCTCTGCCACCCTCCCCTCTCCCAGTTTTCCATCTGTTCCTTCACCGTTTTCTTTGTGCATCCTTTCCCTTCTCTTGCCCCTTAAATGTTAGTGTGCCACAAGTTCTGGTACAGGCCCTCTTTTCACTCTACACATTCTTCCAAAGTAATCCCACACACTCCCCTAACTTCCATTACTGCCAACATGTCAATGACTTCCAAATCTGTGATCTCGAACCTAAACCTCTTTCCTGACTTCCATTCCCAAATGCCTAATAGGTATCTCCAGTTGGGTGACTTATATACACCTCAAATTCATATGCCTAAAACTGAACCTATCACCAGTTCTATTCCCCTATTTGCAATCTCAATGACCAAAACCACCTACCTTCCGTATCTCAGGCCCCAAACTGGGAATTACATCTGACATATCCCTCTCCCTCGTTACATCCAATCAATGAACACATCCTGTTGATACTGCATCCCAAGTTTCTCTCGAACCCATTCACTTCTCCCCCATTACTAAATCATCGTAGTTCAAGCCAATGTCTCCTGCAGGAACTATTGCAAACACCTCCTAGTTGGTCTCTTCTAACTGGATAAAATGCACTTTGTTCCCTCCCAGCCCACTCTGAAATCTGACAACATTTTTTAATATGAAACTCTTCAATGGCTTCCCACTCCTCAGAATAAAACCAAAATTCCAAAATTCATTGACAAGACAAATAAGGACCTTCATGACCTGGCCCCTATCATCCTCTAACCGAACTCACTTCTCCCAAATTAGCCCTCACACTTTCCCCTAACTGCACTGAACTCTAATCATTCTCCAAAGGCATCACGTACTCTCATATCTTCATATTGCAACCTCAGCTTAAAACACTCTTTCCAATTTCTTCACTTTTTAAAACTCAAAGCTTCTCTCATCTTCCTATTCCCAGGTAGATCCTTCCACCCCAAACACACCTGTATTCAGATTTCCCTCCTAATTAATATTAAATACTAAAATAAATATTACTTGAGCAAAAGAAAACCTTAGGAAATTAAAAATAAAAAAAGTCCCAAATGTGATAAAAGTATTTTTTTAATCAAAAACTAGTATCATTTTATTATAATTAATGTATCTAGTAAAACTAGTATCATTTTATTATAATTATAACATATTATAATTAAACATTAGAGACATATAAGGAACAGGTGAGACTGCCTACTTTTACTATGTTAATGTTACAGACAACACAATAAGACAAGTATAAATATTAGAAAGGAAGAGAAATTATAATTTCATACAGATATGAAAATATCTTTATAAAAATAAAGAGAATCAACTCAAAACTAATGGAAATAATAGCCTAGCAATGTGAGTAGCTACAACAGAAAGATCATTCGCTGATATACAATAGTCCCCCTTTATCTGCAGTTTCAGTTACCTGCGGTCAACTGCAGCCTGAAAATATTAAATGACAAATTCCAGAAATAAACAATTCATAAATTTTAAATTGTATGCCATTCTAAGCAGCATGATGAAATCTCTCACCATCCTACCTGAGATGTGAATCCTCCCTTTGTCTAGTATATTTATGTTGTAGATGCTACCTGCCCATAAGTCACTTAGTAGCTGTCTTGGTTATCATATTGACTGTTACAGTACTGCAGTGCTTGTTTTAAGTGACCTCTAATTGACTTAATAATGGCCCCAAAGGGCAAGAGCAGTGATGCTGGCAATTTGGATATGCCAAAGGGAGACCATAAAGTGGTTCCTTTAAGTGAAAAGATGAAAGTTCTTAATTTAATAAGGGGAAAAAAAAGCATATGCTGAAGTTGCTAAGATATGGTAAGAATGAATCTTTTATGTGTGAAACTGTTATAATTGTTCTATTTTTATTATTATGTTGTTAATTTCTTATTGTGCCTGATAAACTTTATCCATAGGTATGTACGTATAGGAAAAAACAGTATTCTACATACAGAGTTTGATACTACCCCCGGTTTCAGATATCCACTGGAGGACTTGGAACGTACCCCCTTGGATAAGGTGGGGAGTATTGCATAGGCAAAACAGTTACAAAATTGAGAGTGAAAAAAGATCCCACTCATAGTAACAACCTTCCCTCTATTCCTCAAAGACTCAATAATTAAAAGATGTTAATTCTCTACAAATTAATCTATAAATTCCAATTCAATTACACTCAAAACCCAAATAGGACTTATTAAAGAACCTCAGAATTTGATTCCAAAAAAATAAATGTGAGACAAGAAACTTCTGAAAAGAATGAGAGATCATAACATATCAAGATATACCATAAAGCTCTATTAATTAACACATTATGGTTCTACTGTAAAAACAGAAAAATAAGTAAATAGAACTGATGAGTCCATAAAGAAACCTGTATGTGTATGTGCAGTTGCATTTTAAGTAAGTGGAAAAAGGTCTGGGTTATCTGATAAATTATATTTAGACAACTGGCTATCCACTGAAAAGAAATTAAACTGGTCTTTTTCACATACTGAACACCATCCCTCACTGTATACAAAGCACTTGTGCCTGGCACTTACATACTGCAGCATATGGATTTACATATAGGTTCCCATTCCCAATGTATTCTATGATCCTCCTCCTAATTTTACATGTCCTATCTAAATATATTCTTAAGAGCAAACAAACAAACAAACAAAACCCAAACCCACCAACATTAAAAGAAGTCCCTGAGATCAGAACACACCTGAATCTACAGAATGAGAAAATAGTACTACAGCTCTCCTTTTGTTGCTGAAATGACAGCCACTGCAAGAATTACCTTACCAAATCCTGCAAATTCTGAAATATTAAACAATTCACACAGTTGCATTCAATCAATACTTTCACAAGTCTTTTAGAATTCTGGTAAATATCCAATCAACCAACACATGTGGGTCTTGCTATCTTACCACTGCGCTTAAACTTTGCCAAGGCACTATACTCTGGTCACAAATACACTGACATTTTACACTTGCAGAGCACTCTTTTTACTACTTGCCACACTTTTCTTGATCATTGTCCTGGAGCCCCAAAATAAGTAAATTATCTATTTACTTAATTAAAACACACATTACCTGCACGGAAGGCACAGGATCTTTGGAATCTACATACACATCTTTTAGTAATGACAGCAGCTTGCCATCTTTTCTAGTAATTTCTTCCTTAATTTCTGGATGGCCTAAGGAAAGAAACAAAAATACCACAATGTTAAAACCAATGAAAATTTCCTCCAAGGTCCTACACGAGGCAGCTACTTTAATTATTTTTTAATAAATATAATCATTTAGATACTTTGGACTTTAACTATAAATCAAAATATTAATACTAGGTCTAGCTCAGGGTCCAGTATTCTGTGCAGACACCTAGAGAAAATTTTGCTGCACATGATCCCTTCGGATTTTGAGTCCTTGTGTCAAGTCGCCAAGCATTATAGACAAAAGCCGGAGAGAGCCGGGTTGGCCGGGGCATAGGCCGCCAGCTAAGGGACGAGAAAGTAGGCGGAGCCGACAACCCCACTGCGGGCGCCGAGGGGACATTCTCAATGTCACCAGCCAGGCGGCTCCACCTTCCCGCGCTTTACTGGCCCGAGCCACCGCGACCGAGCAGGTTGATGTCGGTCACCCGGCCCCCAGGCCGAGGTGGTCCAAGCGCGCGGAACCGCCCGGCTTGCACAGAAAGTCCGCGCCCCCGCACCCCGAAACGCCCCTCCACCACTCACTGCTGACGTGCTCTCGCAGGAGGCTCTTGGTGGAAGGGTGCTTGGGCGCAGCATAGGGCTTCATTTTGCTGATTTCTTTTTGCGCTCGGTTCTCTAGGTTGAAATTCCTGATCGCGCGAATCACCAAAGCCCCCATCTTATCATAACGCAGGTTCACGCCGCACGTGGGAAAACACCGGCACGGGCGCCTTCCAGGAAGCACGGAGCATGCGCACGTCTGGGCTTCACGAGCGCCGGTCGCCCCCTAGCGGTCGGGAGGCCACACACCGCATCTTAGCCCAGAGTGTATGGGGGAGCCCCTCCCTCCGGGGAGGGTGACGTGCTCCCACGTGGGGTCGCTTCTTGAGGGAGGGGGCGGGGCGTAAGCCTCAGACCCCGGATGGTTCTCCGCTCAAGAGGGCTGTGGAGGTGGCGGGAGACTTTAAAACTGTTCTGCCAGGCGTCAGCCCAGACTTTCTGACTGAATTCTAACGGAGTGTTGAGTGAGGTCCGGCATTGGCTTCCCACGGGTCAGTGCAGCCAGATATAAAGCCGATAAAAATGGATCTTATTACACCAGGGTCAAACAAGGTTCTAAAGTTACCCGATCCTGTTATGTGAAAGGAAAATAATGAAAGGGTATTTATTCTCGATAAATATTTATTCTCAGCCACTCTTCTATTTTAAATGCCTTATTTTCCTGTCCCGTTGCCTGATGCGTTTTCGAGCCACTGTATTCTCTTTTTCCATTATTTTTTACTTCCCTTTCTCATAACTCATTTGACCTAATGATATCGATTTTAGTTATACTTTCCCTTCTCTTTATTTTTGCTACTAGTTTGTTTTATTTCTCCGCGCTACTAAACGCTGAGTCACCCGGCTATTCCCTAGCCTATTACTGTTCTCTTGTGCCTTCCTCATTCTTTCTAAGCTTATGTGTAACCAATGAAAGGAACAACCAATAAGACATTAGAAAAAAACAAGTGTTGCATTCTCTCTCTCTCTCTCTCTCTCTCTCCCTCCCTGCCTCCTCTCTCCTCCATTTCTGAATGGGTTACTGTGGTGCTGCTTTTACGATTCCTTAGAAATACTATAATTAATCTATAATAAAAGAAACCCACTAGGAGGAAAGCGGTAGGGTTTCCAAAATTATAATATTTCACACAGACTGTGGCTGCAAAATCTGTTTTTAGAGTTCTCAGCTCTGATTAGCGAAATGAAGTAGGTTGGTTTTTTTAAATCTGTTTAAAGTAAGAAAAGAATCAATGTAAAGATAATTGAAGTAATAAAAAAAAAAACCCAAGAATCAAAGGGACAGTTTTCTTTAAAGAGAACTAACATTATTATTAAATATAATGCTTAATCATAGCCAAAATATTATAAGGAACATAGCTTCTACCATTGAGTATAGTGAAATGTTTTTACTGGAATTGGTATTTGGAATTTATAGAAGATAAAACCAGTGTTCTCTGATGGAGTTAATTGGGAAGTTATCCTGAAGGTGGCAGGCTGCTCCAAGATTTCCATCTTCAAGACTTTTGAGCATAGTTGTAATTCAGTGCTTTTTAGCCAAAGGTATTCCTATTTTTATGGGTGCAATGAAATTTTTAACCTGCTTCATTATGTCTATATGATTTAACCAAGGTAGCAATCACACTCAACTGCCTGTTAAAATATTTTAAAAGTGAAAATCTCATTTTCATAGAAATTCTACCTGACTACAGGCGGCATGAAAAAGTAATGTTAGAAGTTACCATTTTGGAGCAGTAGGGATTACGATATGAAAGAATTCCATGAATTCTTGCACATTCAGGTAGAGCTTGGATTCAACATTTAAAGAGCATCCAACATGTCCCACCTGCTTTGTGTGGTTCTGTGTCTGGTGCTGCTCAGGCCCTCAAAGAGCAAAACAGAAGGTAGACGTGCTTGACCAGAAAGGCACAATTGGCTGTCACCTTTGGTAATCATCACAGAAATAAAACCTGACCATAAATGCATAATTCTGGCTCTTGTTGTCAAAACATATAAATTAACAGGATCTCTGGGCTTAAGAACTTCCCTGGGGCTTATGTTAAAGGTTGAAGTCAGGTCCTCAAGGAAAGTATAATTAGGATGCTGCTCAGAATTCAGCTTCCAGCTGAGTACAGTGTCATGATAGGTATGTATGGCTGAATATCTTAAAATACTAATGAAATAAACTGAGGGTCTTACCAACACTTATTCTACGAGGACAAGAATTTTTGTCTGTTTTGTTCACTGCTGCATTCAACATGTATAATGGTTCAGGTACACAGTAGGTACTAAACAAATGTCAAATAAATGTCAGATGAACCAAAGGACAAGTAGGATCCCTGAGCTAGAGTCCAGACCCCGGATAGGTTCTTTCTGTCTGAACACGAGGAGAACACTTGCTGGCAGAAGTGAGTCCTTGTGCAAGTTACTTAATCTGGTTGAATCTACTTTCCTCATCTTAAAATTGGAATGATCGTAATTACCTAATAGATTTTACACAGATTAAAAATATAAGTGTCTAGTACAATGCCCAGCTCAGAATATCATATTAAATATTTGCATTGCTTTCCATTGTCCAGAGGAGCCGGGAGAAGTTTGAAAAAGAATAGATATTCTGAAGCTCTGGTGTTACAGGTGAAGGAAAGGGGTAAAATAACTAAATATCTAGAAGTAAATCCATGTTCTTCAACCATTTAATTTGAAGAAATATATATTCTAAATTTGATTTTTATTTGATGATCAGCATGCTCTGTACACCTGTGGTGTTTTTGTGCTCATTAAGGTTGGAATATGGGTAGGAATCCCTAGCTTAGGGGCATAAAATGCCATGTGCCTTTGCCTGGCATTGGCAACAGTAATCCTTGGCCAGTCCTCCCTTGCCTCCCTCTACCTTCCTCAGTCTTTCTCTCTCTGCCTAGACTTTTACCATTGGGCACTCCCTCCTTTGAGCATAATTCAAAAGCAAATTCTATGTTTTCCAAAGGATTGCAAACCCAGGTGAGAGGTGACTCAGAGTCCAGGACAGCCTCTAGAGGTTCCATTGACCAGTCCCCAACCACTAGTGGGCAGCAAAGCAGATTTATGCAGGAATGAATGACATCCTGGCAAAGGTGTTGGTGTTGCAGAGAGAACTGCTCCAGGGCCTGGACTCCAGTTTAGAAGCCAGGGAATTATGAGTCCAACTGAAGTAATTTACAAGGTTCCCAAGCTTGGCGGGTTTCATAGCAATGCAGTGTTGTGGGTTTGTAACACCTAGAATGCTAGAATCACAGGGGGCACCAAATTCAACATCAAAACAAACTAGGCTTGGTGCAGATCCAGTATTCATATTAAGAAACACTGAGTCTCATAGATTAAAATCATCAACCAGCAGTTACGCCAGATGCCTGCTTTGGTGGTTGTGGCACTCATAACATTTGTCATTGTATTCCTTTCCTATTGGTGCTAGCAAATTACCACAAGAATGGCTTAAAACCAAACAATTTATTACCTTAAAGTTCTGGAAGTCAGAAATCCAAAATGGGCCTTACAAGGATAAAATCAAGGTGTCAGCAGAGTTATCTTCTTCCAGGAAGCTCTAGGGCAGAATCCCTTTCTTTGCCTTTTTCATCCTCTAGAGGCTTCTTGCATTTCTTGGCAGCCAGCAGTTGCATCACTTCATTGTCACATCTCCTTCTCTGTGACTGTCCCACCTCCCTCTTTCCCTTTTGACACCCTTATGATTACATTGGACCTATGTGGATAATCCAGGTTAGTTCCCACATCTCAAAATCTTTGATTTAATCACATTTCCAAAGTACCTTTTGCCATGTAAGGTAATGTTCATGGGTTCAAGGATTAAGAGAGGGACATCTCTGAGAGGGCCATTGTTCTGTCCACCATAGTCATTGTCTTCAGAAGGTACCCTTGAAAGTTTGGCAAGGAAAAAAAACTGGAAAGCTGCAAAGAACAAGCAAATACTCAAGAACGAAGTTTCATTTCAAAGATTATGAAAATAGGGAATATAAAACAGAGAATTCCAGAAGGACGTCAGAAAAGCTATAGAAAGCAAATTGTAACCAGAGCAGTTTACCTTAGCTGGTGAACCCAACTCAGTAACTCCAGGGCTAGGGTCTGTGTTTCTGTCTGTCTGTCTTCAGCCTTCTTCCTTTTTCCTGTTTGTAACTGTCTCTCTGACCCTTTCCTTAGCAGCTATGGTGTAACATAATGATGACTAATAGGCCTGGCACCAGATAGACCTGCATTTGAATCTTGGTTCTATCCCTTCCTGACTGCATGATTTTATAGTAAATTTCTTACATTTTCTGGAACTCAGTTTCCTCATCTGTAAAATGGGAATTCTACTTATACAGATGTTGTGAGATGTAATCCATTTGAAGGCATTGGGCATGGCATACGGTAAACATTCAAAAACTATTAGCTATTATTTTATAAAACAAAAATATTAATATAATATGAAACATTGTAATAATACTTTGGATTTGATTAGTACTTTATAGCTTAGAAATTAGTATTTTCAGATATGTCATTTTCATTAATACATTATTGCAATATTCTCTAGTATTATACCCATTTGTAAATATTTCAGAGGGCACATTTAGCTGCCTAATGTTTTGAACATGGTAAAGGTTACCCTGGGAAGTATATGAAGAGCCCTTGTGCATAGGCTTTTCAGAGTAGTTTTTTATTGTCAGTCTATGCCCTTACAGGCACAACTCTGCCTTTCTATCCTGATAGTCCCCTCATTTATTATCTTCTATATCCATTATCTCTAACAATTGCATACAGCGACCCCTAAGCCTTAGTGCACACAACTCCCTACTGAATCTTGATTCTGTTACATGTAGACACTGTTAGCTGAGCAGGGAGGCAGGAGCTGTAGGCAGAATTCTGTGACCCTAAAGAGGGAACCTAGCTGAGCCTGCCTGGACTTCTAACCTACAGAACTATGAGATAATAAATAGATACTGTTTTAGCCTCTAAGTTTGTAGTGATTAGTTATGGACCAATATGAAATGAATATAGCAGGTAGTCTGAGAGTAAGGTTATGGATGAAGTGGGTGGTGAGGTGAAGCAGGGTGAGTAGAAGAGAGAGACTGGGGGAATGGAGTGTGGCTATTACTGATGTTATTGCAGGTCAGGTGGTAGAGGTCTTTAAATGATAGAACATAGAGTTTGGTCTCTATTCTCTATGTGTGCAGGGTTTTTTTGTTATTTGTGGTTTTTTTTAGACAGGGTCTCACTCTGTTGCCCCGGTTAGAGTGCTGTGACATCATCATAGCTCACTGCAACCTCAAATTCCTGGCCTCAAGTGATCCTCCCTCTTTGGCCTCCCAGTGTGCTAGGATTTGGCCTCCCAATGTGCCCAGACTCTGTGTAGGTCTCTTGAATTGAAGTTAGTCATAGATCTGTCTTAGAAAGATGATTGACACCTGCATAAAGGATGATTTGGAAGATAGAGACCAGGTAAGATGCTGTTATTGTCCACATAGGAAGTAAGTTTTATTGCCAAATTTTTTTAGGGATATCTATTTAATAAGAGGTCTTTGGAGAGGCACTGTTTAGATATATTTTCCACTTGAGCTACACAGATAGCAGCAACCACCTAAACAGTGGGGTTTGGGATTCAGAGGATGTAGCATGAAATGTAGTCATCTATTGTAATAATCTCATACCACTCTTGGTGTACTTAATCTTTTTCAGAGCTTTGCATTGAATAGAAGCTCAGGATGTACGCATGCAGTCTTGTTGACTTGCAGGTTCCTAACCCATGGCCACAGGCACAGTAGCTCTTACACTTGCAGAGAAGGCTAAAAATATCAGTTCTGTAGATCTCAGAAGTGTGATCTAGTAAAATAGTATATGAAGTTTCCATTTTTGTCAAAAAGATAGTACCTAGCTAGCTACTTTTTAATGAGAGGTTTTAATATGTTTGCTATAAGAAATCGTAAGTATTTATGCAAGTAAGAGAGAATCTTGTTACTTGGCAGTATAGCTTCATTAGAAAACTAGTGGTAGCCTTTTTAAAAATAACTTTTGATTATGAAAATTTCAAACACTTAAATGTGCAGAGTCAGTATCATGAATCTCCATGTACTCATCACCCAGCATCCATAATTATCAATTCATGGCCAGTCTAATTTCTTCCCATTACCTTCTCATTTCCCACCCCCACCAGTTGTTATGAAGCAAATCCTTCTTTTAATGATACATCTTATCATTCTAAGGACCTCTTACCAAAGACAAGGACTGTTCTTTTTAAACGTAACCACAAAATAACGGTACTCTTTCTAAAAGAGCTATGAACAAGAAAAATGTATAGACTTCTGGATGGGTCCACATTCAGCAAATTTTATTATTTGTTTTCAGTGAGCTTGAGCAATGAAGTCATAATATGGCTGTTAAACACTTTATGCACAGGAAGCTCTTGAAATTGTGTTTCATCCTATTCTGCACACTGCCTGTAGGCTTCCCTTTCACTGGCTTTCTTCCCTCTAAAAGGCTGCATAGTTTGCTACTTATTGGAAGAGTGACTCTGTGATCTCACGATGCTGAAACTTAACTCACCTAGCTCATTTCTGTATCGATTGCTGCTAAAAGGTCATTTTTGTTTTTAACTAGTTGGTTGAGTCAGATGACTAGTGAAATGTGATTCATGTGAATAACAAGATCTCACCCTGCTTCTCTGCCAGCCTCCTAACTGCAACCCCCAAATCAGGGCTCCAGTTAATGCCCAAGATACACAACTAATAGCTCTACTTTGTATGTAAGTGGACTAACTAATTTCTTCCAACTCAGAAACCAGTAGAACAGATAGAAAATTCATAGACTCATGAATAGTGGACATCTGAGGGAAAAGTGTTCTAGGCCAAGGGAACAGAGAGAGCAAAGGGTCTGAGGCAGAAGCATGCTTGACATGGTACTCCTGTGTACTGGTGTTGTCCCTTCTGTCACAGCTATGCCATAAAACCCCAGAAAGGATCACAGTCCAGCAAAGCTAACAATGGTACAGCTGTGTCTCTAAGGTCCAGCAAATATCCTCGTTGGTAGTTTATAAGGGAAATGGGAGGAAATTGCAAGATGAATGTGTCATGGTAGTACAGGGTACAAAAGTACAAGTTGATACTAACATCAAGGAATATTCCCAGAAAAGGAGAATACACCAAAACTTAGCCACACAGGTGTCCAAGGATAAATTTATCCATTTAATGATAAATCTGAGGTCATCTAATGATTTGGTGGGATTGATTTGTAAAACATATGAAAAATGTCACAAAAATGTCATTACCAGGGTTTTTCCACCTGTGCACTTCTTTGCACTTAGAGTAGTGAATCAGAATGCTGGAGTTCATGCATCATCCTACATTTCTGAATACTCCCATGCACTAGGCTCTTACCAAAAAGTAAGACCAATAGAGAAAAAGAACAAAGCTGCTTCCTCTCCCTGCTCACTTAAAACATGGTACTAAGAATTTGAGCCATCCAGTTGATCACCTGTGAAACATAGGATGTTAGTTAGAGCTTAGAAATCATCTAGGTTAATGACCTGTTTTTCAATGAACAACTGTTCACTGTCTACAGCCCCCTCCCTCCAGCTGCCCCTCTTCTCACCCCTGCTTCGTGCCCTCCCTTTCTCCAGTTTCTGGTGCTGACTCTAACCTGCCTCCTGCTTGCTCCCAACCAGCTCTCCCTGGGTGAGTTCTGCTGCCCAGGAAGACCAAAGCTTTTTACTTGTGCTTATTTGAATTCTAATTATTTTGGGGTACATTTTGTTCTTTCATTAAAAACAAGAGAAACTGAATGAACACTTTGGCAGGAAAGAGGGGTTTATTTGAAGGGTACAGAGACCTGATAAAAGAAGCTCTTTGCAAGGGCAGCTCCAGGGGTCTCAGCAGCAGAAGGATGCCACCGCTCAGGGACTCAAGCCCAGCTGAATTCTGCTGCTGAATTTTTTTTTTTTTTTCTGCCCTAGATTTAAATTCTCAGGCAAGAGGATACTAATGGACCTGGCTTGGGTTATGTGCTCATCCTTGGGTAGGGATGGAGAATTAGGCATTCCTACCAGAACCACGTGGAGGTGGGGACGGTAAAGATAGAGATGCTGTGTAGAGAAAACACTTCTGTCAACTCCTAAAATTAACTGCTCTGCTCTGGAATTTCACATGTGTGTCACGAAGGCTTATTTTTAGAACTTCATTCTGTCTGTAAAGACCCAGTTTTTAGATGCAACAACCTTGTGTGATTGGTCTTGACGTTGGTTCTAGACTATGCTTTGCAACCCAGCTTATACCACAGTTTTAGAAAGAGCAAATCTGCTGCTAGGTTTGCTGCTCACACCATTCTGGATTACTCTTTAGCTAAGGCAGTATAGTCTCTTAGCACCATGGTGAACAAGCTAAGCAGGGACAGACTCAAGAGGGATGGGGTGACTTACCTCAGATCATACAGGTGTTAAGGGCAGGACTAGAACCCACATGTTCTGAGTCCCCACCCAGTGTTCCTTCATACTGCATGTAATTATTTTCAGCCTAGCATTTGAAAGCTAAACAGAAAAGAATAGATATATTGGCAGGACATCAGCACATTCAGAAAAGTTTGAAAGAGCCTCCTTTTTGTGTATAGAGATTATGATTAGGACACATTAAAAGTTAGAAATAGAATGTCAACAATGGTAGCCTGCTGGAATTGTAAAATTATTAAGAAAATGAATGGTAGTTTGAAATGGAAGAGATAAAGGATTTTGTACATTCTACTTTTCCACACATGTGACAGGTGAAAAAGCACAAATAGCAGGAGGAAGACTGGCAGTATAAGGTAGGAGTAAGATAAGGTACCCACAGCCAGTTTAGGAAGTGAGCCAGGTTATAGTTTACAGCAGCTGTATTATGAGATGTCACTTTCCCTAGACCCATGACAATAGCCTCTTTGGAAGTGAGAGATATAGCTGGCTCCTACATTCACAATTGACATTTCCATTACCCTGAACACACTGTGTCATGGAGTCTCCTGCATTTGGAACCAGGGAGTGGCATCTGAGAAGCTCCATACCCAGGACCTCCCTGTTTTTAATAAACTGGCCCCAGGGAAAGAGAAAGAGAAACATTCCAACAGAGAAGATAATAATGCAAAAAAAAAAAAAAAAGAAAATTTACCTCTCTACGGCTATGTCAGAGAAGTTACGCAAAGGAGAATATCTAAGAATGTGTTTATATGATAAACAATGGCTCCTTTGTTCATGAAGGAAAATGTTGATAGTACTTTAGATAAGCAACAGATCTGTAACTTTTTGTATGAGCACTCTAACTTGTGTGTTTCATTTTTACATGTGTATTGTCTTCCCAACTATTAATATTATATATCGTGAGAACCTGTGGAGCAGCACCATTATCACTTGCCTCCAAATATCTACAGGTCTTAATGTGGCAATTTGCGAACAGTACATGCTTAGTAAATGTTTGTTGCTGATAACCGAATATAAGTTTACAATTTTTGTTTATTTTTAAAATCAGTTGTATCTTAATAGAAGTTACTGATTTACTTCTCAATTTTTGCTACATTTTTACATGTAATCCCTTAAGCCTTTTAGGTAAATCCTCAGTATTAATAGAAATATGATTTTAATCTGGATTACCATGAGTCAATTAGATTTGGCACACAGTTTGTTGGTAAAATCAGAAAACCATAAAACTAGAAGAGACTCAATCTTTGACTCTCAAGTGGGTGCTGTTCAGGATAAAAATTTCCAATTTTATTTTAAATACCACTATTTACTAAAATTATAGTTATTTATATACTATAAATGGTCCATTCTGTGTGGAAATGTATTGTAAAATGAATATAGTTAATTGTATAAATTACATAATAAGACACAACTATATTTTAAATACCTTTTTAAAACTGTACAGCTAGTGCTTTGATATCCTGCATTAGTTTTCTGGGGTTTTTGTAACAATGTACCACAAATTGGGTGGTTTAAGCAGCAGAAATTTATTTTTCTCACTGCTTTTAACTCGCTTCACTCACAATGATTCTTGATCAATTGTCTTTTCTTTGAACTTTCTTACTCCAAAGTCTTTTTCTCCCCAGCATTTAAATGTGGTTAAGGCTCCTCCAATTTAAAAACAAATCAACAGCCTCAATGCTATCTCCCCTACCTTCTATCCTGTATTTCTTCTCCTGTCAAAGTCAAATTTCCTGTAAGAGTTGTGTACACTCCTATTTCCATGTCCACGCCTCCCATTCACTCCTTACTCTCTGGCAAGCAGCCTTCAATGTCCACCTCTTCCATGAAAGTGCTGCCAAGCAGACCACAAAGCCCCAAACTGCTGGATCCAGTGAGTGCTTTTTTGTCCATGTTTTAGTGACCACTCAGCACTATTTGACACTATTGGCTGTGGACTTCTTTTTGAAATGCATTTTTCCCTAAGTACCTCTTTGGCCTATCCTTCCTTTTCTTGTAACTGCTGCTCCTCCATTTGCCCCTTAAATACAGATTTTCTGTGTGCTTTGTCCTAAGCTCTTGTTTCTCCTCACTCTGCACTCTCTCCCCAAGTAATCTCATGCTGTTGCTGGCTTCAATTTCCATCCTTATTTTGATAATTCCCAAATTTGTCACTCCGGCCACCTGCTTCCTAGACATATTTTCCCACGTGTCCTACAGGCCTTTCAGATGTACCATCCTGAACCTGAACTCATCATCTTCCCCTCAAAAACCTGCTCTTCCTCCCTGTTCCCTAGCTCAGGGATGACCATCACCATCTCCAAGTGCCCAAGGCAGAAACGTGGGCAGCATCCTCAACTCTTACCCTCTCTTTATCCCCTCCGTCATCCATGTGCAGCTGCTCTCATCTCTTGCCTGGATTACACCCTCCTCACTGGGTTTCCTTTCTCTGCTTCCATACTGATGCTGCAGTGATCCTTTACAAATAAGCCGTCTCGCTCATCACCCTGATTAACAACCAACAAATAAATGCAGCTTACTAAGTCCTTCACAATCCAGCCTGTGCTTCCTCTGTAGCTTCCGTATTTTATCACCCTCCACTTGCATCTTCAGTTAAATGAGCTTTCTCCTTTCCTGGAACCTGCCCGTTATGACTTTCCCTATGCTGTTCCCTTTACTGGAGTAGTCTTTTCTCTATTATCCCTTAAAATGGCTAACTCCTACTCTCTCAGTTCTACCCCCATCAGGAAACTTTGGGTAAGTTAACAGCTGTGCTTCAGTTTCCTCTTCTGTAAAATAGGGATAAAGATAATACCACCTTCATGGGTGTTAGAGGACTAAATGAAATAAAATGTGTGTAAGTGCTTAGGATTAAACTGAAGCATGGAAGGTACTCAATAAATATTTGCTAGTTATTATTATTACTTGTTGGACTGAGTTTATATGTCATGTTATCCAGGACTCCTTGCCTGACCTGGGAAATCTCAGTGGGGTGAGCCTCCATGAACCAGTACCCCGTGCATTAAAATTACCTGTTCATTTGTCTGTTTTCTCTTCTCCCTACTACCTGCACACACACTCTTCCCACCAAGGTAGCTTGTGGGCCCTGTGGGAGCAGGAACCACAACTGTCATTTTTACTGTAGTATTCTGTAATTTTTGTAGAAGCTCAAACTTTCTTGTTGTCTGAATGAATATGGATGCAACATGATTTCAATGTATTATTGCTATCTGCTTCTGCTAATTCTTCACTTTCTGGACTAGTTCTGAAGTGCCTGAACCCTCATCAAGCATAGATTTATGGCTCTCTGTAATCTTGCTAAGATGAGGAATAACTATTAATGAAGTATTGCCTTCCTGACATGCCCACCCAGTGTAGATACATCATAACTCCGATTAGCCTTGGCAAAACCCCAGCAACTAATAAACTGAATCTTGTATATCCTACTGGAGAGCAGAGGCTAATTAAAAAAATTATGATTTATTTGGTCTTGGCATCTATCTTGGAAACCCAGACTAATTGCAGTAGCCCCTCACTATCTTTGATACATAATGTGGGTCCCAGCTTGACTATTTGAAGCAATCACTTTTAAATTCATGTCTACCCAAACATTTCATACCTGGCTCTCCCAAGGGAAAAGCCCTAATGTGTAGTATTTGCTCATTTTTCTAGTGAAAATAGTCCAACATTGACTGATGATGACAACCTGACATTGCCAAATTCCTGAAAAGTTAGTGATAAATTTTGCAAGTGGCACAAGCAGGCTCTAGAACACCACAGTCTAGATGGGTGTGTAGGGGAACAATATGAACTTTACTTTCATGAATAAGTATTCATCTTAAGGACATAAGAGTTAACTGTGTATGATTAGAAAAAGATTCCCAAAGAAAGTGGTGATTTTTGAGAGTGGCCTGGATCAGATTATTTCCAGGCTTTCCCTTGATGTATGTGCACCTCAGCAACCAGGGCTCTCCTCATGCAAACCAGGCATAAAGCTGTCCTCTCCCCCAGTGGGGAAGGTGTGGTAGGCAGATGTCCATGTCTCAATGCCTGAAGTCGGTGAATATGTTACCTTATAAGGCAAAGGGGAATTAAGGTTACAGATGGAATTAAGGCTGCTAATCAGCTCACTTTATTTATTTAATTTTAATTTTTTCAGATTTTAGCCCCAACCATTGTTTTTTTTTTTAATTTCAATATATTAAGGGAGTACAAATGTTTCTGTTACGTGGAGAGCTTCTATAATGCTTAAACCAGGGATTTTAGTATGCCTATCACCAGAATAGTGTTCATTGTACCTGATAGCTAAGTTTTTATCCTTCACTCCACTCCCACCCTCCCTCCTTCTTAGTTTCCAATGTTCTTTACACCACTTTGTGATCATGTGTACCCATCATTTAGCTCCCAATTATTAGTGAGAACATATGGTGTTTGTTTTTCCATTTCTGAGATACTTAGGATAATGGTCATTAGTTCCATCCAATGCTGCAAAGGGCATCATTTCCTTCTTTTTTATGGCTGAGTAGTACTCCATTGTGCGTGTATGTGTGTGTGTATACACCATACTTTCTTTATCCACTCATCAGTTGATGGGCACTTAGGTTGATTCCACATCTTTGCAGTTGTGAATTGTGCTGCAATAAACATTTGAGTACAGGTGTCTTTTTGACAAAATGACTTCTTTGGGTAGATACTTGGTAGTGGGATGCTAGATCAAATGGTAAGTATACATTTCTTTCTTTGAGGAATCTCCATACTGTTTTCCATAAAGGTTGTACTAATTTGCAGTCCCATCAACAGAGTATAAGCATTCCTTTCTCTCTGCCTCCATTCCAGCTTCTATTGTCTTACGATGTTTTACTATTGGCCATTCTGACAGGAAAAGGTGGTATCTCATTGTGATTTTAATTTGCATTTCCTTGATGATTAGTGATGTTGAACATTTTTTCATTTGTTTCTTGGCCATTTGACTATCATCTTTTGAGAACCTTCTGTTTGTGACTTTTTCCCACTTTTGTATGGGGTTGATTTTGTTTTTATTGCTGATTTGTTTGAGTTCTTTGTAGATTCTGGATATTAGCCCTTTATCGAATGTATAGTTTATGAATATTGTCTCCCATTCTGTAGGTTGTCTATTTATTCAGTTTATTATTTCCTTTGCTTTGCAGAAGGCTTTTAATTTAAGTAAGTCTCATTTATTTATTTTATTGTTGCTTTATTTGCCTTCAGGGTCCTATTCATAAATTCTTTGTCTAGGCTGATATCTAGAGGAGTATCCTAAATTTTCTTCTAGGAATTTTATGGTTTTATGCCTTACATTTAAGCCTTTTATACATCTTGAATTGATTTTTGTATATGGTGAGAGATAGGGGTTCAGTTTCACTTTTCTGAATGTAGCTATCCAATTTTCCCAGCACCACATATTGAATAGGGCTTCCTTTCCCCAGTATATGTTATTGTCTGCTATGCCAAAGATCAGTTGATTGTAGCAATATGGTTTTATTTCTGGGTTCTCTATTATATTCCATTGGTCTATGTCTCTACTTTTATACCAGTACCATACTGTTTTGGTTACTATAGCCTTGTAGTATAATTTGAAGTTTGGTTCTATGATGCCTCCAAATTTGTTCTTTTGCTTAAGATTGCTTTGGCTATTTCGGCTCTTGGTTGGTTTCAGAGGAAGCATAAAATTATTTTTTCCTAGATCTGTGAAATATTATGTTGGTATTTTGATAGAGATTACATTGCATGTGTAAATCACTTTGGGCAGTATGGGCATTTTAATGATACTGATTCTGCCAATCTATGAGCATGGGATGTTTTCCATTTGCTTGTGTTATCTACAATTTCTTTCTTCAGTGTTTTGTAGTTAGTTATCTTTGTAGAGCTCTTTCACCTCCTTGGTTAAGTATATTACTAGGTATTTTGTTTTCTTTGTAACTATTGTAAATGGTATTGAGTCCTTGATTTGACTCTCAACTTGACTCTTATTAATATATAGAAATGCTATTGATTTGCATACATTGAGTTTGTAATCTGAGACTTTGTTGAATTTATTTATCAATTTCAGGAGTCTTTTGGTGGAGTCTTTAGGGTTGTCTAGATTCAAAATAATATCATCAGCAAAAAACCAATAGTTTGACCTCCTCTTTCCCAGTTTAGATACCGTTTATTTCTTTCTCTTGCTTGATTGCTCTGGCTAGGACATCCAGGACTATGTTGAATAGAAGTGGTGACAGTGGGCACCCTTGTCTTGTTACAGTTCTTTGGGAGAATGCTTTCAACTTTTACCCATTCAGTGTTATGTTGGCTGTGGGTTTGTCATAAATGGATTTTATAATTTTTAGGTATGTTTCTTCTATGCCTAGTTTTTTGAGTGTTTTTTTATCATGAAAGGGTGCTGGATTTTATCAAATGCTTTTTCTACATCTACTGAGATGATCATATGCTGTTTGTTTTAGCTTCTGTTTGCGTGGTGAATCACTTTTATTGATTTGCATATGTTGAACCACCATTATATCCCTGGGATAAAACCCACTTGATCATGGTGAATTATCTTTTTGATGTGGTATTGAATTCAGTTTGCTAGTATGTAGTTGAGGATTTTTAATATGTGGGATACTGTTCTAATCATCATGTTGGATAACACCTTGTGGTTTTTTTTCCCACTTGTGTTATTGTTTTATAAGATCTGTGAGCTATTACTTTTTGATTTTTTTTTTTATGGTGGGTATCTATTGTGCTGTTCCATGTATAGTGTGCTCTTGAGGATTTCCTGTAGCGCAGGTCTAGTAGTGACAGATTCCCTTTGTGTTTGCTTGTCTGGAAAAATTTTTATTTCTCTATCATTTAGGAAACTTAGTTTTTCAGCAAACAAAATTCTTGGCTGGCAGTTGTTCTGTTCGAGAAGACTAAAAATGGGGCTCCAATCCCTCTGGCTTGTAAGGTCTCTACTGAGAGTTCTGCTGTTAGCCTGATGGGTTGTCCTTTGTAGGTTATTTGTTGCTTTCATCTTACAGCTTGTTGAATTTTCTCCTTCAGTTTGACTTTGGCCAGGTTGATGACTATGTATCTTGGAGATGTTCTATTTGCTATGAATCTTCCCCGTGTTTGATAACCATTTTGCATCTGGATATCTGAATCTCTGGCAATACCAGGGATGTTTTTCTCAAAAATTCCCTTGAATAGGTTTTCCATACTTTTTGTTTTTCTTTTCTTCTTTATTCTTTTTTCTGCAAATTTGTCTGACTAGGTTAGTTCAAAAGCCTTGTCTTCAAGCTCTGAGATTCTTTCTTCTGCTTGGTCTAACCTGTTGTTGAAGCTTTCTGCTGTATTTTGAAATTCCCAAAATGACTTTTTCATTTCTTTAAGTTCTGTTATATTATTTCTTATATTGTCTAACTTTTTAGTGACTTTTTCATTTTTTTCATTCATGTCCTGAAATATTTTTTTGGCTTCCTTGCGTTGGTTTTCAACTTTCTTTTCAATCCCATTCATCTTATTTTCCAGCCATATTCTGAATTCCATTTCTGAAATTTCAATAATTTCCTTTTGACTGGGTCTGTTGCTATGGATCTGTTGTGATCCTTTGGGGGTGTCAAAACACCTTGTTTTTTCATGTTGCCAGAATTCTTTCGCTGGTTTCTTCTCAACTGAAACTTCTTCTCTTAGCTCAGGGTAGGTTTGTAGTGTACCTATTCTCCTTTGCTGGGAACTCTCCTACTTAATGAGGAGCAGTGGTCCCTAGATTGTGCTTTTGAGTCTTACTCCAGAAGACTGACCTGACAGGAGGGGGTAGATATACTGAGAGCCTGTAATACAGCTGCTCTGTGTTGTCCTATTCCCCTGTGATTGTTACAGTCTATGCCGGTGCTGGATGATCTTCGTGGGAATGGTGGGCTGTTCCTCAGGCTGCTGTTGGAAGCTCAGATGGGGGACTGGGCGAATCTCTCTCCATGGAGGCTGGCATTGTGGGATATTGCTTTGCCTGGGTCTCCCGCAGCAGTGGCAGTGGCAGCTGGGCAAGGGTATCTATGTGGTGGTCACAGGTGTCAGTGCCGTGGGCGTTCACTGTACCTGGATCTAGGTGCAATGGCAGCATGCAGCTAGCAGGGGGTCCATGGCAGAGTGTTGGACTGCAGGGATGGGTCCTGCCATGCAGCGGGTGGGAGCTGTGGGATCAGGGCTGCAGGGGTGGGTGGTAGTGTGGGGGCTTCAGGGGCATGGTTGGGGCTCTCTGCCTGCAGCAGGTTCCACTGAGACAGTCACCACAGGGTTTTTCAGGTGAAATATAATCAACCACAGAATAATGCATAAAACATAAATGTACAACCTAATGAACTGTTGTGAAATGAACAGCCCCGAATCCTTTCCTAGAGTCAAAAACATAACAAGAACCTCAGGAGAACCCTGTGTACACCTCATATAAGCACTTTTCATGTGCTGCTTTAAGCTGCCTTATTAACTTATAAGGACTTTGAAGATTGGTGTATTAGCCATGATTCTTATGTTGGATATAAAACCCAAATTAACTGAGCTTAAACAGTAAATGAAAAATTTATTGCTCACAAAATCAATCAGTGGGAAGTGTGGGGATGGAGCAGCTGGTCCTAGGATGACCTAGGATGCAAGTACTATCACTTCTCTCTCCCACTTCCTCTTCTCTCCTTGCTTTCCTTCTCTCTGCTTCTCTCTGCATGATAGCCTCACTCTCACTAAACGGTTCACCCTGGAGCCTCGTACCTTGTCATTTTCAGACCAGAAAAAAGATTCTCTTTCCTCCACATGAATTAAAAAGAAAAACATCCTGGGAAAGGTCTATTGACTGGCTGACCTGTGTTACATGCCCACCCCCAGGATCAGGGTAGTGGGGTCTGTTATAAGGAGAAGGGTGAGGCCAGAGAAAGGTGCTGGCAACAAAAAACAATAGCCATGACAGAAGCACCATTTTTGTTCAGTGCCCTAAATCAGTGGTCCTCAACCTTTTTGGCACCAGGGACTCATTTCATGGAAGACAGTTTTTCCATGGATGGGGTGGAGGTGGGGGGCAGGCGGAGCTCAGGTGGTGATGTGAGTGATGGGGAGTGGCTGTAAATACAGATGAAGCTACACTAGCTTGCTCCCCTGCAGCTCACCTCCTGCTGTGGGAGTTCCTAAGTTTCATGGAAGACAATTTTTCCTCCTCCAATGATGGGCAGGGGAGGGAGGAGGTGGAGCTCTGTGGTAGGTTCCTAACAGGCTGTGGCCTAAATGATTGTTACATTCTCTGTGGAAGAGGCAATCCTACCTTCTGTCTTTAATATTGCAGGGGTCCCTGTGGGAACCTCAACTGGGTCTCCTCTGGTATTCAGGCATGTCGGGGTTTGTGAGGAAGACTGCTGAATGTGGTCCTCTGTGTGCCACAGATCAATTCCTATGATGTGCTTACGTGACTTCAGGGGTAAGAACATCATCCTAAGGGAAGGCAGAGACAAGGAACATGCTTAGTTTAAAAACACCAGGGAAGTGGTGATTTTTTGAGGACAGAACATCTTCTGTTACCCAGATTGTTCCCTTGGCCAGCTCTCTGAGACTCAGGTCTGTGTCTAGAGAAGGGTTTCTGAGTCGCAGCACTATTGACAGTGATAATTCATTGTTGTGGGGGCCGTCCTGTACTTTGCAGGATGCATCCCTGGATTTGCCCTCCAGATGCCAGTAGCACTCTCTCTTCCCAGGATGCAAAACACTAATGACCCCAGACATTATATCCCTTGAGGGACAAGATCACCTTTCACTGAGAACCATTGGCCTAGAATAAAGGAGCTATAAAAAGGCAAGAGAGGGGAAGTAAGTAAAAAGGGAAAGAGCTGACATCCAAGGTACCTGTGGAGGCTCACTTGTAGTATCTGCAGCGAAAGTACCATTTTTTTGTGCTACCAAGGTGCATTGGGTGAGTTGATGGAGCTCATTGGTAAAATACTTTTGATACAACTTGAAATAAAATTTGGGGAAGCCAGGGCTGCTGGTTTCCAGTAGACAGGCTGAAGCTGGAGAAATATGTTTGTGTTATTTTTGACAGTTATCATGACCTCTTTTTACCTTCAGGCTGATGTGGCCTGGGAAGCATTAGTTAAATTTGAATGAATGGATTATTTTAATGAATGAAGTTAATTATTTTTAATGGCATGCTTAAATTCATACATTACTACTGTGGGATTAGAATTTTAGAAACGTCAGGTACATTAATCTACATTATACTACTTGAAAATAGTAATGAACTTTCTCTGAAAATTGATCCCACACAGATAGTTCTAAGATTAGAAACTAAAATTTTGATGTATCACCAAGTGTTCATTTCAAATTCCATGATAGGTGGAATTTGGCCTATCATTCCATTGATAGGCCTAAACATAAGCGAGAGAATTTTCAAAATAGGGTCTGTGAAATACCTTTACATTCAGCGTGTTTCTGACCACTTTTTAATAAAGAGAATTTATATCATTAAAAAGAACTTCCATTAATTTGTTTTAAAATAACAAGTCTTATTCCACCTGAAAGCGTTTTGAAGCAGTAATGGGCAAGAGGGGAGATAAAAATAGGAAATATTAAAAAGAAATAGTAAAATTTCTCAATTAAGTCTCCCTTTTAAAGATGGAGAAAATGAATAGCTATTATTTTGCCTGTGCATCCCATCCCCTTATTGGGATAAGAGAGCTTCACTCTTCCTTTGGGGAAGTACTCCTTCCCCATTCCACATGTTCCTGTGCTCCCCACCACCCTTGACCTCCATGTCAGCAGTGGAGCCCATCAGCAGTGATGAGCTCATGACTGAGACTGGGCCAATTAGATTCTCCTGAGAATTTGAATCTTGGATGGAGTAAAGTTGTTTGGGTTCCTGGTGCTATCAAAAGCTTGAGTATTCAGATTTTCCCTCCCAGTCCTTCAACTGTGTCAGCCACCAGTATCCTTCCAATAAAGTGCCTTCTTACTTAATTTATTTAGAATCAATTTCTGTTGCTTAAAACAAAGCCAGAGAACTATAACTGATATAGGAGATTCTGATAAAAAATACTGTGACTCATTTGTCCCTATGGTTAAAGAGAAAAGCAGAGGGTCAAGAAGGAGTATGGAATTGGAGCTGAAAGGCAGACATCTTGGGTCTATGCTTCACCAAGTGTTGGAAGTATGGGATCTATTTACATGTGTTTCATTTGTTTTTTAATCTTCCATTCATACCAGGCTTATATACATAAGTATAGTTATGTAGTTGCCAATGTGGTCTGATTAACTTCAGGACTCCCAAAATGTTTAAGCAATTTTTTTATGACTATGATGCTTACCATTTTCCAGTAATGCAATTAAGTGTTATAATAACCATTTTTGTAGGTTCTTTTTATTTATTAATGCATTTTAGTAAGTGTTATTTATGCTCGTTGTAAAAATTATAAATAGTACAAAAAGGTATAAAATGAAAAGTAAAAGATTCACATCATCCCCTTTTCCAGAAAAATAAAATTTCTTACCTAGAATATTTTTAGATATTTCTTTTCAGTACAGTAAATTTTCACTAAGATCCCATTATGTGTCTAGTTGACTAGGCTGAATTAGACTGAAAACAATAACAGCATTTGATATTAGAGAATGTGGCAGAGAAAATGTAAACATCAAACATTTTAACAGCAAAAATTTTCCCATGGCACTAGTTTTGAATGACACTGGTGCGCCTGATGAATAAATAGGATGAATTAGCTACAAAATGTACCCACAGGTAATTGAATAAATTAAGGTGTTAGCTAGAGTTATTTTGTATTTTCCATTTGAAAACTAGAGAATATCAGCCAAAAATCAATTTTGGTTTTGGCATAATTAATATTGATCTGTTCTCTCTGGAAGTACAGTAATTAGAAAGATGGCTGAGTGATTTCTTAATGTCACTACTGGTTTGTGACAGAAACCATAAGATTGGCATTAAGAATGACACTTTCCTCCTCACTTGCTATGGGAGGAGGCAACTATCAGGTGTTTGCTCTGGAGTTGAATAAGGAACTATGACATCGCTGTCTTTTATGCTATAGTTTTAGATTGAAATCTGATCTGTCTAGAGACAGTGTCAGCTCGCTGATTCTCCCAGAGCTGTTGAAGTATAAATTTTATAAACGCTTATGATAATACTAGATTTATGCTATGCTCTAATATCTTGGCTCATGGACAAGCTTATGATAGATGGAAAAAAAATGCTGCAAAAACTTACCGTGTTCCAGGAGGCTTCTCCAAGTATGTTAAGAGGTAAGCTAAAAAAACCAACCAAAAAAGTGTTCCACACTCAACCGTACTCTAGGATACTTGTTTAAGAATATGAGCTTTCCCCCATGTGAGGACACAGAGAGTGCTCAGCCATCTGTGAACCAGGAAGTCTCACCAGAGCCTAGCCATGCTGCCACCCTGACCCAGGCTTCCAGTTTCCAGCACAGTGAGAAATAATTATCTGTTCTGTAGAAGCCCCCATTCATGGTACCTGTTAGAGCAGCCCGAGCTATAATAGCCTTGCTTCCCTTTTAACGTTTATTGCGGAGGGACACATCGCTGAGTGGTACATACACTGCTTCGTGGAAATGGAATTAACTCCATGAACTTAAAATAGTGTGCTCATTGGCTATTTGTGAGGTGCCTGGTCAAGTCTTTGCCCATTTTCCCATTTGTCTTTTTATTATTGGTTTGTGAGTTCTTCATGTATTCTGGATATTTGACCTTTTAAGCTACAGCTACTGCAAATATCTTTTTTCACTCTGTAGTTTATCTTTTTGCCCTCTTTATGGTGGGTGGGTGGCAGAGTCCCAGAGGAGCCAGGCTAGGGCTGGGTGACGCTGGGCTTAGAGGCGGGGGCATGCAGCTGTGTTACTGGAGACCCTGTCCCACTTGCTGGCCAGGTTCCATCCTGCAGTGCATGGACCAGGCAGCCTGAACCCCCAGGCTGGGCCACTCAGTGCCCCTCAGCCTTCCACATTCATGCAGCAGGCTCACCTGTGCAGCCAGTCTGGGAGGACCTGTGTGGGTGCAGGGGCTAGGGGCTGCGGTGTGGGGGGAAATAGGTGCACCAGGGCCCACCCTGTGGCACAGCCAGCTCGTCCAGCCCCGATCAGCTCATCCCACCCCAGGTTCATTCAAGCCCTGCCTCTCGGTCAAGGGGCCAGTTGAGATTCTGGCTTTGTCACCCACTGCTGTCATCCCTCCCACATGTATGGGCCCGTGCAGGCATCAAGGGGGCCGGTGGTATGAGAAGCCCTGGTGACGCTACAGCTCACCCTGATGCATGTGGGGGATGCACCATCACATCATCGATATTATCTGTCCTGTTTGCAGAAAGGAGAGGCCTGAATTCCTAGACACACCAGACTCCCTACAGTGGCCCAGTTATTACCACTGTAGGCAGAACAGCAACCTGTTTATTTCTCAGAACCTCATCTCAGGGTGAAGCCTTCCCTTGGTGGGGCAGGTGCCCTGTGTGGGTTCTGAATCAGTCTCAGGGAATGCCAGCGGGGGCCCTCCATGAATCCATCCAGTGAGTTTCCCCTGCGTGGCACCCCCCCACCAGGGCTGTGCCAGGGTTGGGGGCCCCAGTGTACCTTGGGGTGTGTTTCAGGGGAGACACAGCCCAGGAGGTAAGTGTAATGGAAAGGCTCAGGAACTTGGGAACTCAGGACTGAAGAGGAGGGGCACCCAATGAGGGTGAGGGGTGGGAGGGGGATGTTTGATCTGGGTCCTGATGGGACCTAGAGAACACAGATGCTACTGTGAAGAGGGTCAGAGGAGGACCAGCTGGCACTGCGGGGCCAGAGGGGTGGCCTCTGTAGAGCTGGGGACAGAGGACAATGGTTGAGGCTGGGCTAATAGAGGACGATGGGAACTGAGCAGACAGGAGGAGGCCTGGCCTGGTGTGGACTTGGGGACCTTGAGCAGTGACCAGTGCCAGGGATTTGAAAGGGCCTGCCCAGGCATGGACTCAGGTGGGGGGGCCAGGAGGACATTAGGGATGTGGAGTCAGAGAGCCCCCAGCATGTGTGGGGGACCAAGGAAGTGGGCCCCACACAAAGGATGGCGCCGACTGCTCATGCCTGTGACAGACAAACAAATGCCCTACACGGAAAGACAAGGTGCCTCCAATACAGTCTACCAGTGACCCCTTCACCTTCGTCTTGCGCATTTGGAATGACCTTGGGCAAAAAGTCAAACTTCTCCACTCAGTCCTTTCTGAGTAAAGTGGCCTGAATCATTAGGTAGTGTCTGTAGATACAGAAAATCTTCTTTCCCTAGAATGGCTACAGCATATTTTAAATGAAAATTGAAAATGAACAAGACACAGCCAGCTGGGCAGCAAGAGACCCTTCCATAATCACACATATGGTGAGTTGGTGACGTAAAGTTTTTTTCTGTTTACATGCAGTTATATTCTTTGCTCTATTTAATTATATTTAATAAATAGCTTCTATTCTAAACAAACAATCCAATCAATATAGATGAGCTTAAAATTTTAAGTATACTCACTTTAGTGACGAATACCTTATGAATCTTAAAGGAGTGTTCTATTTATTGACATCAGACATTGTCAAAATTTTCAAACATGCTTTCACATTTGATTTTCTGGCATAAAACAATACCCAATAAAAATACCAAGTTGCATATGAAAAATCCTAGGGAATAACACTGTACCTAATGTTTACACTTCGTTTGTTATTTTTTTCCCCAGCATCTATCCTGGTGTCCAGGACTGCTAGATAAGTAGGTATCCAGCATCCTAAAGTCCAAATATCAAAACCTTGGGAATGAAGCACTGGAAACAAGACAGTTCCAGGGGGGAGCAAACAGATCCAGAAATCTTCTGTGTCTAAAAGTGAAAAACAATTGCTAAACCATTCATTTGAGATTAATGAGAATGTTAAGGATACCTCAGAATAGATCAGGACACCGATCCTAGCCCATGTGTGTGGAAGAACACACACCTGCAAGGGATTTAACTGCAAGGACTTAACATTCTGTGAAATTCCATCCTTGCAGCAGTTTAAACCCTGAACTTCTACAAATATAGTTTACTCCAATTTAGAGTTACATTCTACTGTTCCTGATGTCTTAACTCCACATCTGACCAAGTTTTTCATTTCAAAGATGGAATTACTAGAATTACCGACTTTGCTTAAGTGTTAGTTTCTCAGCATGTTTTACATAAGAGTGATATGAATGACCCATAAGTGGCACAAGAGTGTGCCAGGCCCTGGAATTTATGGTGGTGTTCTGGGGTTGTTTGTGGTTTTAATGCTGACTTAGCTGTGACCAAACACCCTTCCTCATTCCTAGGTTTGCAGCTTCGATCCACCTCCCGGGGGGTTGGTCCCCCTATCATTTCTTAAATTTACTTTGAATCTGTTCTCTACAGTACCATAACGTGTATTATCCTAAGGAGGGCCACTATAGGGCTGCTACAAATAGAGGCAACTTGAACTTCACAAGTCAGCAGGGTTAGGTAGAGGAAAGCACAAGTTAGGGTCACGGCGTCTGTTCGCGTAGGTGGCTGGCCAGCCCTGGGAAGGGAGTCTGGGGGCGATCAGGTTGGGTCCCAGGGTCTCGGTCATCGCAGCTGCGGCTGCAGGCTGTGCGTGTTCCCCGGGGGCCCGCGGCGCAGGTGCCGGAGAGCGAGGAGGGGGGCGTGGGGGAGGGGACTTCCGGGGAGCGCGGGCGCGCGCCGGCTCGCCGGCGGCGGGGGCGGGGTGGAGAGGGAGGGGAGCGTGCGCGCGGGCTCGCGGGCGGGCTGGTTGCGTGGGGCAGGGGGAGCTTGCGCGCGGGCTCGCCGGAGGCGGGAGGGGGCGGAGCCGCTCCGGCGTCTGAACCAGCCCCGGGGGCTGCCAGAGGTGCGTCTCCCAGCTGACGCGGCCGCCTGGGGCGGAGCGAACCGGACGTGCCACCTGCAGTGCTGGCTGGTGCTTTTTATTTACTAGGGAACAGTTTCCTCGCGGGAGAGTTCGGGAGCGCGCCGGCAGTCGCGCGCAGACACACACACACACACACGCTGGCGCTCTCGTTTTTCACTACTGCATCCCCTACCCAGCAGAGCGAAGCTACTGCGGGTTCTCTTAACCTCAGCATTGTGGGGCGAAGCAGAGCCATTGTGCATCAGGGAGAGCCCGGTGTCTGCGCTGCCGCCTCAGGTACCTAACCCAGCAGACCGCTCACCCCATCGGGTAAGCCAGTCTCTCTCCTTGTAACCTGTTCGGGGTTGGTGCCTGCAGACCCGAGGGAGAGGGAGGGAGACTGCTGGTGCGCCAGTGGGGGCGAGACCCGGAGTTAAAATTTCAGGGGCATGCAGCCCATGCAGCCTCCACCGGCGTCGTCTAGCGGGAGCAATTACTACTCCGGTGACTTAGGCTTCCAACCCTGGAGTTGCTCTCCCCTTCTTCCCTTCCCCCCAGCCCAATATGTGCTGTGCTCCTTGGTTGCCAAGGAGACTTGCTTAAACATCAGCCTTGGGACATCTATGGAAAAAACAGGTTTCTTAATGCTGGTATTTATTTTGATTTTTAAAGTAAAATATACACTGAGGACCTTGTGGTGATTTGACATTCATTAATCTGTATTCAAGTGACGGTTTCATTCAACTTCAAGAAAAGCCGTAATTGCACGAGATGGTATGCTTATAAAGGATTCGTCAGATGAAATTTTCAACGGATGTGTCTTGAATCATAAGTTACTCCCATTTTGGAGATCTTATAAAGAAAGCTGATTCCAATTTAGATCCTTCTTCCCCTCTATTTACAGTTCTATTTTGTAGTTTACTTAGGTGTGATTATCTTAACATTAAACGCAGGTGATTTAATTGTGGTTCCCCCCCATTAAAGGATGATCTTCTATTGTAAATTGACCACAAAAAGAATACATATTTGTGAATTCCTAACGTAACAAGATACCATTCGTAGCATACATCTCAGCTAGCATTTCTATATCCATTGCATCATTATTTAAGTGCAGTTTTCTGCACCTCTGCCCATTTCTGAAACGATTCTATTTTCTTTCAAATGTCCTGTTGATTTTTTGAGATATCTATATCTTTATGTCTATAGAAATAAATAGTGTGTCATGGCTTAGTACTCTAGAGTCTAAGCTATTAGAGCTTATTATATTCAAGCGTAGGTTTTCTTTTTTTATTCTCTGATGGGACTGGATTCTTGAGTGCTGGTGAGGCCCCTAGAAGAGGTCAGTGCTCCTATTTCACGGGTGCCCCTAATACCTGGGCCTTCAGTTTTGTTTTGAGGCCTCAGGTGATTAGTGGGTAAACTTACAACACAATACTTGAAGGCATCAGCAATCCAGTAATTACACTTTGCGTTAGTTTCATACTAGGTCGTGAACAAAAATGACCTGCTAAAGATCCACCGGCATTCAAAAATTCATTTTGCTTTCCTTTGATATTTGTTCATCTTTTCTTGTTAAGTGAGGCAAGGAAATAAATAAAATTTTCTTAATTGAGATTTTAAACTGTGTCATATGTAGTTTAATAATATGAGAAACAAGGAAGCAAAATAATGGTAAGTAGAAGAGATTTATGCAACTCACAGCTCTGAGAGATGATTCATGATGACAAACATTACATTGTAGTTTACAAAGCACTTTTCATATACTTTTTTTTTTTTTTTTTTGAGACAAGGGCTCGTTCAGTCGCCTGAGCTAGAGAGTATAGTGGCGTCATCATGGCTCACCGCAACCTCAAACTGCCTGGCTCAAGCAATCCTCTTTCCTCAACCCACCACACCTGGCTAATTAAAAAAAAAATTTTTTTTTTTACAGACAGTGTCTCGCTATGTTGCCCAGGCTGCTCCCAAGCTTCTGGCCTCAAGCAGTCCTACCTCAGCCTCCCAAAGTGCTGGGATTACATACGTGAGCCACAACACCTGGACTCATACACTTCCTTTATAATCCTAACAGCCTTGTGAGGCCAAGAAATTACCTTCAATTTAAAGCTGGGGAACCCAAAAGTCACAGGGCAGTCCTGTGGGGAAGCCCTTTCTGGATCCAGGCTCTTTGTTTTTTAAAAAAAAAATTGTGGCCGGGCGCGGTGGCTCACGCCTGTAATCCTAGCACTCTGGGAGGCCGAGGCGGGTGGATCGCTCAAGGTCAGGAGTTTGAGACCAGCCTGAGCAAGAGCGAGACCCCGTCTCTACTAAAAATAGAAAAAAATTATATGGACAACTAAAAATATACATATAGAAAAATTAGCTGGGCATAGTGGCGCATGCCTGTAGTCCCAGCTACTCGGGAGGCTGAGGCAGGAGGATCGCTTGAGCTCAGGAGTTTGAGGTTGCTGTGAGCTAGGCTGACGCCACGGCACTCACTCTAGCCTGGGCAACAGAGTGAGACTCTGTCTCAAAAAAAAAAAAAAAAAAAATTGTGTCTGTATTTCAAATGTGTGCAGGGGCCTGACAGGTGCGGTAAAATAGTGGAGCAGGGCTGGTGGAGGACATGTAGGAGAAAGAGTATGAACTATGGCCTCTGGAACTTGCAAACCACCTTAAAGGGGGCAGTTCCCACTCTACTGTAGCTGATTGTTACTACCCAGGCTCTAAAATATGCTTGTTTCTCAAGGAAAACAGAAATGTCTGAATTTTTTTTTATGCGAAGTGTCCTTAATTTTAAAAACTGTAAGGACCACATTAAAAATATATCTGGGTCCTATCTGGCCTGTGGCCTGCTATTTTGCAATCTGTAACTACTGAGGTCTCATCCAATTCTAAGCTCTTATTCTCTAATAAAATACTGATAAGAACAAATACATTCATCATTATGAGAGTGATCAGGAGTTTTCTGATTTCAATATTAAGGTCCAACTTTGTTTTAAGATCTCTCTTACATCTCAGAGAAAATAAAGGAGTATAAAGTGCTGTAAAATAAAAATTTTTGAATCTGGTGAGACAAAAGCATTTATGGTTTAAAACTTATATTCCTGGCTTAGTATTTTTCTTGGCACAGGGCTAAGAAGTATGGAAAGAGTCAGTTGAGTGCTTATCATTGTGAGAAGAGGTATAATAAAAAGTTGGTCAGAAAATGGAGCATCCTGAGACTTTCAATGAAAACTTATTAAAGTGTTAGGTAATGAGTTAAGACACACCACTGAATACTGCGAGATGCAAAAGGAACAAAAACATAGTGGGAACTCAGAGGGGCATTAAGTTCTATCACCATGCCATAGAAAATGCTATTTATGCCTTAAATAATAGTACCTTATAATGAAGCAAATACTTTTAGAGAAGGTGCCACTTTCTCAGTTTCTACTAGAGCTATAGAGATGAAGTCAGTGGACTTCACTGAAGCAGGCAAGTCACAAAGGAGTGTTATTTTATTTGCATTGTTTCTTTTGAGGGTCCAGAGAGGTGGAGTTTACAAAAAAGCCAAAAGATTTGAATAGTCTGGCTTCTAATGGTTCTTTTATTCTAAAATCACCCACTGTAAGGATGCTTTAATAGTGAATAGAGGCATTTCAGTTTTCATTTTATGGAAATGTGTTGCACCCCTAGAAAGGATCTATTCAGGTGTTAGTTAATACTGTTGTAACAAGGTCCTGGCTGCGTGCTGTGAAGGTACCATCTCTGTCCTCGACGATTCAGACCAAACAAATGTGCTGCTCCTGGCAACGTCCACTCTTCACGCCCTTTCTGTGTGCAAGCTACTTTTCATATTGTCTTCACGCCCCTGTAAAGTGGGCATCTTATTTCCATTTTACAGATGAAGAATCCAAGACTATGTGAATGAAGCTAAACTGGACCAATGAGAGAAAATGTGAAGCTTCAGCTGCTCTTCTTACTTCACACCCCTTCTTCTCTGTTACCTAATGGAGGTTATAGGCAGGTACATAATTATGATTTAGAGGCAGTTATGTGTTAAACGTTACAATAGAAATACAGGATTCCATAGAAGAGCAGACACAGGGAGAAGTAAAAAATATTCTGATTGTGGAGATCAGGTCAGTCCCTGTGGAGGGGGGGAATGAGTGCTGGAGCTTGGTGGCTTGGTCTGATTATAATAAGTGAACATCCTTATAGCTACTTAAAGATCGGAGGCTCTGCCAGATAGTCAGTTGGAAACGTGAGCTGAGAGGATGATGCTAATGATATCTGATATTGATGAGCTAATTGTAGTGGAAGAAATATGGTCTTTAAGATGGAGTGCAGCAAGGAGATGGGACTGTGAGGAGATGGAGGAAGACAAATGGAGGAAAGAGACCAGGAAGGAGTTGTAACTACAAAGAGAAAAGAATTGGAGAATGTACACAATAACTACCCATGAAATACTGTGATGTGTTTGCATTTTTAATGCCCAATGGTTGTTACATAATTTTTCTCCTATCATTTTTCTTTTTTTTATTTTATCAGTTTTTTTTTAATTTCAGTTTATTATGGGGGTACAAAAGTTCAGGTTATATATATTGCCCATGCCCACCCCCCCGTCCCCCCGAGTCTGAGCTTCAAGCGTGTCTATTCCCCAGACAGTGCACATCGCACTCATCATGTAGGTATACACCCATCCCCTCCCCCCCAACCTCTGTCCGATACCCAATTGGTGTTATTCCCAAATGTGCACTTAGGTGATGCTCATATCATTTTTCTATGGAAAGAACACACATAGATATTTTATGTGACTTCAGTTGGAGTGGACAACATACTTGTATTTTCAAAAATGGGAGAAGATTCTGGCAAATTAGATAAAAGATGTAATCATTTTCTTTTAGTGGAGTCGTAGACTTGGAGGCCAAGGGGGCTCTTGCAGATAAGAGATCTTAATGTCATATATACTTTTGATGAAGTCATATATCTATGGGACAGGTAAGGAGAAATGTAAGCTTTATGTTAGCCATTTGAAAAGCTATACTCAAATCCAGACAGAAGCCTTTGGTGACAGATAAATATACTGTGCTCTTGATCCTGGTTGGGTCAACATTTTGATTTGTTACCTGAATGGAGATTTGAAAGAAATGTGACAGGCAAGTGGGAGTTAGACTTGGATTTAAGTACTAGATCTGCAGTGATTGGGTGGGAGAGCTACCTGTTAGAATGACAAGCACAGATAACAGGATGAAATAAAATAGAAAACCTCATAGCTAGGGTCTAGTACCGGGGGACATTAGCATAATAGGAATTCACTGTAAAGTTGGAGGGATTTTAATTCCCATCAAGTGCAATATAAGCCAATATGATTTGCATTTCACAGATATATTTGGCATGTAGTGGAAAATATTATGAATGATGTAAGGAGCCCATCTTTCTTATTAAACAGGGCTTTTTGGTGACGGTGGAGATCGATATGGCTTTGTCTCTGTGTCAGGCAGTGCCTTGCTCTCCCTTCTGTCCTTATATGACTGGTTCTCACTATTTCAGAATTTCTTCCAATTTGCAGAGTAGAACTTCGGAATTTATCCTAGAACATCTTTCTTTCTTTTTGGGAATTAGTAGAAGGAATTCATTTTGTTCACCTTTTTCCTGGCGTTTTGTTCCCCTGGTCCTGGCATTTCTAATTGGATCCTTCATTTCCAGACCCTTCTTGTCAAGATCTTTATTTTGAGCAAGTTGAGCAAACTTTCTTTATATTTCTTTTGTTCTTTCTCTATTTCATATGCACATTGCAATGCATTCATTTAATTTAACTTGATTTAGACATATGGCACTATGAATTTTGGTGAGAGTTTTAAAAGAACTATATAAAAAAAAAAACCAGTTTTGCAAACTTGACTTGGAGTCAGATTAGTTCCACATATGGCAAAAAATAGTGAAAGCTGTAAATTTGTCTAAAATAGCTTTTTCCCTTGCAAGGTTGAAATCACCGACCTGATAAGATGATTTTTAAATGAAGAAGGGAAATCTTTGGCAGTTTTCATGGACTCTTGATAACATTCTCCAACATGTTTATTTGAGGCATAATATGTTCTACTTTCCATGCCAAATCAGCCAGTTCCAATTACTTAGAAGCGGGGCTACCCCCCTTTCCCCACCCAGACAGTACAACTGCTTTGGCATACAGGATATTGATGGAATAAGTAGTCCCATCCTGGCTGATTGCTTCGGTGAGAACATATTCAATGCTAATAGCACAGACAATAAGAGCAGTGGAGGAGGCATTTTGCAAATTTTTATGACACAAGTTTTAGATTTTAAATCATTACTTAGAAGCCTTATTATTTATGATTTTTAGTTCTACAATTGAAAGTACAAGGTAGCATGGCACAACCAGAACATGAGCCTTAGAGCCTGGATTTGCGTACTAAATCTGATACTTCTTGGCTTTGCGATTCACAGTCCAGTTATATATCGCCTCTAAGTCTCATTTTCTTCATCCATAAAATGGGAATTCTGTCACCTAGATTATAGGGTTATTTTAAGATGAAATAAAGTGTGCATAGAAACATCTAACACAATGCCTGGTGCATAACACAAACTCAGTACTTATTAATTCCTTCCCTTTGCCTCTCCTTTCCCCCCTATCTTTTTGTCTTCCTCAAAATGATGGTGGAATCCATTTAAATTTCCTGCACTGTTTAAAATGTCCTAATCTGGTGTGTCAGCCCTAGAGAGGAGCTAGCCGCTTTATGTTAAGGAGCTTTTAGTGATGCAGCAGGCTGCTTGGGCAGGCTCTCCCAGGGAGAGGGATGTGTATCTTGGGGTTAATGGAGTCTTTTCTCTCTGACAAGCCACTTCTCCCTCTTTTCTGTGGCTCTTGGAATACCAGCCTGGCTACAGGGAAAAGCAGGGAGGGTCAGCTGGTTTCCTCCTGCCTAGGCAGCTCTCTGGACTCTATTCTAGGATCTCTTCAGGGGTCTGCAAAAAAGCACAGAGCTACCCCTGGTGTCCCCCGTGGAATTAATAATAGCATCAAGTACCTGGCGGGTACAGACCTCCTAGCTTTTCTGCAAGGTCAATTTCAAGTTGCCTACATCCTTCTAGACAACTAGGGGTTTCCCTTCATGCTGAATTATGTAAATTTTATGAAAAGGTCAAAAGCTCACCAGGCTCAAAACACTCCTCAAATTCTCTTTCAAGTCAGACAGGATTAAAACCTTCCCAAAGAGAATACTTTCTAGTTAAATCCATTTTGTTTACTTTTTTCTCTGTACCATTAGCTCGCCTCTTCCTTGCTCCCACCAGCAACTCCTCACTCTCCAAAGTGTCAGGATAATTTTTCTGCATGTAAATATCATTTGGGTCTCCAACAACCTAGGAGAACAGATGTGGTTAGTATGCAGTATGTCTTGGCTCTTTTCAGGGTCACCCCCTAACTTAAGAGCATAGGGGTAACCCAGACAGCAGTGAGAACTGCTAACAGCCCACCCGCACTACTGATAACAAAGAACATTTATAGGAAGTTCATCTGAACAATAAATTTTAGGATCCTGTAGACCAAACTAAGTTCCATTCTCATCATAAAAGGGATTACAAAGCACATCCTTAAAAGACTATTTCTTATAGTAAATGTGCTCTGCTTATACCTGGTATGTATGTAGGCATGTATTTATTTATTTCAGTGTTTTTAAAAAATATATTGCACTTTCATAATTCAGATATTTTTTTATTAATAGTAGTTGGTAAGTAACATTAATTTAAATACCTAAAATAAGAAAGGCATAGGGAATTGCTAATGATAAATTTGTGATGGTTAAAGACAGAAAATCCTTTATTCATTTCTTTATGACTCCAGAAAAGGATACAGTAAAAAATATTTTATAGTGGATATTAATCATAATGAAGTGTGGATTCTAGGATGAAAAATATAGTAACAAGACATCAGTGCCAGGTCTTGTGTTTGTATCACCTTCACAGACCAGCAAAGTTACAAAATCGTATGACTAAAAAAAAGCCTACTCTAAATGTGAAGATACTGGCTTTATTCTCAACTGCTCCCCAAGTGACAGCTATGGTTATTATTTTGGAAATTTAGGTTCATAATTGAGGTAGATATCTGAGTGGAAGAGATTTATTTTGATACAGTCTCTCTTTGACTTGCTTCCTCATCTACTCTGTTTGACATTCCCTGAAAGGAGACTTTTTTTTTTTTTTTGTGCTATTCTTATGATAGGCAATGGTGTAGATATAATCAAATAACCCTTAGGCTGTGAAAAGATTCACTAGTCTTTCCCAGTCTGATGTCCTTGAGCTGATGTGGCTGATTGGATTTTTTTGTTGTTGTTGAGAATTCAAAGCCTAAAGAAATATGGAATCAACGTTTTTGGTTTTTTCTTCTATGAAAACATTAATTACCTACAATCTGATTTAATTGGGGCACAGCTTATCTTCTTTAGCTTTGGGCCAAAGCTATTTATCATTTCTTGCAGGTATTTAATATCACCTACGTATAGGGCTTCCTAATGGAGCCAATGTCATTTGAGAAACTCATGTACTTAGGCCTTTCTACGCAGCATTTAACTTGACTTTTTACTGAAATTCTAATTTGTGAATCTTAGTGTCATCTGTAGGGTTTTTTTTTTTTCCTTTTCTTTTTCTTCTTTTGGAGACAGGGTCTCGCTCTTTTCCCCTGGCTAGAGTGCCGTGGCGTCAGCCTAGCTCACAGCAACCTCAAACTCCTGGGCTCAAGCAATCCTCCTGCCTCAGCCTCCCGAGTTGCTGGGACTAAAAGCATGCGCCACCATGCCTGGCTAATTTTTTCTATATATTTTTGTTTTCCCGATAATTTCTTTCTATTTTTTAGTAGAGACGGGGGTCTCACTCTTGCTTAGGCTGGTCTCGAACTCCTGACCTCAAGCGATCCTGCCGCCTGGGTCTCCCAGAGTGCTAGGATTACAGGCATGAGCCACCGCGCCCGGCCGTTTTTTCTGATAAAATTCCCTTCTGTGACCTTGTGATCTTTCACTAATTTGTCAATATCTGATTTCTGTGTTTCATGTTGTTTTATCAGTGTTGCTCATCAGAAGTCTGCAGTTAATTTGTTGTCATTAAGTTTTATGAATTGCTTTAACATTGAATATTGATGTATTCTATGTATGGAACTGCCAAGGGGTTTGCAGATGTGGGTGGAATTCTTTGGCCAGCACATTCTCTCGTAATGCATTAAGGGTTTGGTGAGTGTGGAATTAAGACCGGAGGAGTTAGTTACATGGTTTAAGTACGTAGAAGCATCAGTTCTACATACAGCCTTTGAAAATAAGGATGTACTTTACCCCTGGACCTAATGGAGCATGAAATTCCCAGTTCTCTCCAAATATGTGCCTTGGTTACTGTGTTTTTCTTTTGGGGCACTGTGTTTTTGGAGTTCTTCCTCTGTATTGACCCCTTGTTGGAAATCTATATCCTGTGGTTGCTGTCCATTCTTTGCTCATGTAGAAACTTGCAGTGCTTCAGTCGGCAGCTATGGTTATACTAGTCCTTTATTTGATGAAGGGACAGAGGCAAGGATGGAAGAGGGCCCCTTGAATTCACCATTAAGTGAGCCCTCGTCAGTGGCCAACTTTTGACCAAGATGTTTAGGAAGCCCAGGTATCACTGCTCTCAAGAAGTTTCTTGGGCTGGGCGTGGTGGCTCACGCCTGTAATCCTAGCACTCTGGGAGGCCGAGGCGGGTGGATTGCTCGAGGTCAGGAGTTCGAGACCAGCCCGAGCAAGAGTGAGACCCCCGTCTCTACTAAAAATAGAAAGAAATTATATGGACAACTAAAAATATATATAGAAAAAATTAGCTGGGCATGGTGGCGCATGCCTGTAGTCCCAGCTACTTGAGAGACTGAGGCAGAAGGATTGCTTGAGCCCAGGAGTTTGAGGTTGCTATGAGCTAGGCTGAAGCCACGGCACTCACTCTAGCTGGGCAACAGAGTGAGACTCTGTCTCAAAAAAACAAAAAAAAAAAAAAACAAAAAAAAACTTTCTTACTGGGGGTGGAGGGGCAAGGGCAATATCTGTAACCTAAACTTTTGTACCCCCATAATATGCTGAAATTAAAAAAAAAAAAAAAAAAACTTTCTTAGGATTCGTTGTCTTTTCTTTCTGTATCTGGAGCCTCATGGTTGATCTCAGAAATGGAAGCGTATTGAAAGTTTCAGGAGAGCGTCTCGTGGTAGCACAGCACCTACGAGTATCTCAGCCAAGACAGAGGGTCATCTCCCAGGAGCCAGCCACATGTTTCTCCTTGGCCAGTTCCAAGGCTTCCTAACGGAAGTGCCAGAGTTAATAAGGCCTTTTCTTAAGGCTGCTCTACCTGTGGTTGCTTGGGTCACAGAGCAGTACTGAAAAATCCCTCACTGGTAATATTTCTGTGGAGTAAGGTGGGGCTGGGGGTGGACACAACGAGTGGATTGGGAGAGCAAGGGCAGGTGGAATCAGATTCCCTGAGTTTCCCACTCTGCAGGGAGGCTTGGAGTGACCTTGACTTCAGAACTGTACCTAAGTCTCCTTCTGTATAAATTGGGACAACATGAAGAATCTTACTTTTCTCACACCATTGTTCATGAGAATAAAATTAGATATATTCAAAAAGTGCTGTGTTTATATTGAGTGCTGTTATTACTTTTGATCAGCCATTCTAGGATCTTGCTTTAGAATATCATATATTTACCACTGTTCTACAAATAAGTGCAATTCAGAGGTTTGCAACTAGGCTGATCCTCAGCATGACCTGGAGTTGTTTTAAAAATGTAGATTGCTAGATCCTCTATAGTTAACTGTGTTAGGATCTGCATTGGTGCTGAGCCTTTTGTGTATTAAGAAATCCTCCTTGAGTGATTCTGATGACAGGTCTAATTTGGGAGCCGTGGGCTAGAGCACAGTGACCTGCTAACACTCTGCTTCTTATTCCCACCTCCCAGGGACCAGCCATGCCACCTGGTTGTGGGCCTCAGCTTTCCTGTCATTTACATGTAACAAAAAAAAATAGCAAGTTAAATCAGTTCTGAGGTCACAGCTCTCCAGATCCGTAGTGGACATTTAAACAATGCAGGCAGTTCTTTACTAACCAAGTGCCCCATCTGGATAGGAGTAATGATGTGTGATTAAGGTCTTTACTACTGAAACAGAGGTTGTAATTTTGCCTCACATTTGTATACAACTAATCAGGTGGATTGCTGCAGAGAGCATTCTTATAAAGCTTCATTATATTATCTGTATAGTAGATTGATTAAAAAATGTACATTTCTGCAAAAGGTAAAATCAGATGCTTTTTATTTTATATCTTTTTAGATTTAGAGCATTGGTAGTGATTATATGGCATTATATAAGCCAACTGGAGAATGCCATTTTTACTGTGGATGAAATGTTATGAGTCATTGATTAACAGGTTGGTTGCGAACTGCTACAGGATAGTATAGATACAGCAGGATTTGGGGAGCAGAGACACTACAATTTCAAATTGTAGTTTGCACTTTATTTGGGGGAAAGTTCAAGCTGTGCTTTTTAAATATTAGGCATTTTGAGGAGATATGCGATTGTTAAGCACCAGTATATGGAAAAGAAGAAAAATAAACCTTGCCATTGGACAGCTTGTGAATGTAAAAATGAATTTCAGACATCTACAAAAATGACCGAGGTTATGCATGGTGAGAAGTTGCTTAATTGTAACTTTAAGAGAAGTCATCTTGTGGTGTGTGAATATATGAGAGAAGGGTAGATACCATACTTATGTTTATCTGTCTAGGGTAATTTGATCATTATTGTTGCTATTGTGATGGCTTCCCTGATATTGAGTGAGGTACAAACCAGCTTAATTCCTATTGTAGGAAAGTTTTTACTTTGAAATACTTTTGAATTGAAGAAAAAGTCTTTTGACCTGAAGAATGACCATTTCAGAACAGGAATTGTTTTATTATTTATATCTTCCCTATCCCTAGAAAATCTGGTAAAATACTACGTGTAGAGCTTTGCCAAATTGGAGTTAGGTTGGACTCTTCTGCCTTTGATGTCAGTGACAACAGAGAGAGAGAGAGAGAGAGAATGAGAGAGAAAGAGAAAAGAAAGAGGAAACACTAACTGTGAGACAGCATTTACCATCAGTTGATTTTGAGGCTGCAGCCTCATTAGGTGGTTAGCATTTGGCCATTCTACCAAAATCATCTTTTTTGGCCATCTGTGAAAAATTAAAGGAAGTAATAGCTTTGGACACAGCTGCTGAGTCTAATGTGTATTTCTAACTTGTGTATTGAAGATAATGACCACATAGAGATGTCCAGTGGCCAAATGTGCAGAATAAGAGATGACCAAATATATGCATATAAATTTGGAAGTGAAAGAAAGAAGAATCTGTATTTTATGTCATAAAATGACAGTAGGTATTATTTAATTCTCTAGGCAAGAATATGACGCCTTCTACTTCATCCCTTCACAGTTTCTCTAAAGGAGAAATAAATCTCAAGAGAGAGTGACCTTGAATTTGGGTACTTCTTTGTGTTGCTTCTTGTATTTGCTCTGTCATAGTAGGGGGATTTCATTAATTTATTCCAACATTTATCAAGTGTTTTCCTAGCTCAGCTGACCCCCTTTAAGAGAATTGCTCAGAGATGAGTGACTACCATTTGTTGTCACTGCACTTTTGGTTAGTTAGCTTGGACCAGCAGTAGGACCTTTACAGGCAGGTTAAGTCTAATGTCGTTAGAAATATAATTAAGAAGTTGTAAGAAAATGAGCTATTCAGAAATCCTATAACTAATGAAAAAGTAAGAATTAAGATTTTAAATAGGCATTTCTGCATTTTGCATGGCCATTCATTTCTCTAAAACACCTCAACTAATGAATGTATTGGAAGGAAACTTACCCTATAGTGAAGGCAACCTTCTAAAAATGTCAGCAAAATTACCTGAAGTGATTTTGGCATATATAACTAAGTAGCAAAGTTTCCCATACATGCTTTACAATTTTTTTCCTCCAAAACCTTCCTCATCCAGAGCCTCCCCATCTTTAGCTGCTCAGGCCCCAAACCTTGGGCTCACCCTTGGCTTCTTCCTCTCACAACTCACATCCAAGCTGTGAGGAACTTCCGTTGGCTCTACCCTTAAAGTCTACCCAGAATTTGACCATTTCCTACCATGTTTCATGACCATTCATGTCCCAGTCAGCGTCCCCTCTTGCTCAAATTCCCAACTAGTCTCCTTTGCCTCCCTAAGAGTCTTCTCAACACAGCAGCCAGAGTGATCCTTTCAAAACCCGAGTTAGGTAATGTTATTTCTTTGCTCAAAACTGCAACAGCTTTCATCTCAAGAAGAGCAGGCTCTATCTACACCATCTGCCCCCTCCCATCTCCTGGTCCCTTGTCTATTCCTGCTTTGGTCTCGCTGGCCTCTTTTTCTGCCGTAGGACCTGTGCACCCGCCACTGTTCATGGTTCCCTCTGCCTGTCGCACTCCTCCTCCCGTCTACTCCCGTGCTCACCACCTCCGTCCTTCAGGTCTGTGCTCAAATGTCACCTTCTCAGTGAAGCCCACTGTGATCACCCTATGTGAAATTGCAGCCTTCCCACACCCCTTCTCAATTTACCTTACCCTGTACTATTTTGTTCCACAGCTCTTATCACTTTTTAAAAGCAGCTTTACTGAGGGGAGAACCATTGTACAGTTCAGTAGTTTTTAGGAAATGTACAAAGTTGTGCAGCTATCACCACAATCGAGTTTTAGAACATTTCTGTCACCCCCAGAAGTTCCCTTGTGCCCATTTGCAGTTGTTCCCCACTCCCACCCCATCCTAGGCAACCTCTCCTGTGCTTCTGCATCTGTAAGTTTGCCCTTTCTAGACATTTGAGTATTGGTCTTATTTGACCTTGTATCACTGTGCTTACTTAGCACGGTGCTCGGCACGTGTGGGTCGAATGGATGAAGGAGCTGCATGTTCATGTGAAATTCAGACATTACCGTATTATTAATACCTGTGCTTCTGACCTTATTTTCAGATAATTAGGGTGTCAGGACATGTGGGGGCTCAGAAGAAATGGGAAAGAGGTGTGGGGGTGCTGTTGCTCAGGCTGTGTTTGCTGGGTGACATTCCTGGGCCCTCTGGGTGAGTCCCTCCACTGCCCCAGGCTCCTTGGGAGATGAGCCGACTCCTCACACATGTTCTCTTTACGAATGATTCCATGATTTCTTCACTCAGTTATGCATGAGAACATGGCAGCAGTCATTAGGCCCTCTCAGCATCTCTTCTGGCTACCTCCTGTGTCCTTCTCTGTCCCCACAGCTACCCTTCCTCCTCAGGCCCTCGGCTTCCTTATGGTCCGTCTGTGCCACTTTCCTTTTCCTTCCATCCCTTCCTGTGGACAGCTGTCGGTAGTGTCTTTAGAAACTTGGCTTCCATCATCTGTCCTTTCTAAAAACCTCCAGTGATTCTTTAAGACCTATTGGCTTAGTTAGTCTTAAAAAGCATTTCCCCGCCTGCCTTCTGCTTCTTCCCAGGGTGGACCTTCTCTCCTTCTCAGGCTCTGTAAATAAACACGCTTTCAGGAATTACTGATATCTAGACAACCTTTAGTATAATGTATGTCTGGTACCTAAGCCTCCTTGTCAAGTAATGAGCAATTTATTAAAAAGAAACAAACAAAAAATGCCTAAAACCTCTAAGAGTTGACTGTTTGAAGGAATCCAGTAATTTATCTGTATATGTTTTCCCAAGTTGGGTATTCTCAAAATATATACAAAATGCTGTACATTTACCAAGATTTTTTTCTGGCATGAATACGCTGAAAGAAAGTTATAGGATAATTCCATAGTGGGAACAAACCAGATATGTCTGGTTAAGGCCTAGCGGCATCAGGACCAGACTTCAGCTCCATTCGGTCCACTGTTGTTCCTGCCAGAGAGTCCCGGGGCCCCTGACCAGGGCTCTCGGGGGTGGTGCTGGGGGCATGCTGGGCCCCGCAGTGGAAACCTTCTCTTCTGGGCTACCACATTCTCATGTGCTTCTGGTGTGCTACAGATACCACATCCAACATTCACTGTGCTCTTTGCTGCTTCTGGCTGCTCTGCTGCTCCGTGGTGACCAGTGACGCTAAGGCTGCCTTTGGATGCACCGTTCATCAGCTCTTCCACAGCCAGTGGGCTTTGGCTGCTTGTAGCTTCCTTTCTTTCTTCCTGCAGCAGCAGTGGTGGTGGTGGGGAGGGGTGGGGTGCACTGACAGAATGACTGAAGATGGACAGCCCTAAGGTTGAATCCTAGTTCTTTTATATACTAGCCATTTGGTCTTGGGAGAGTAACTTGTTTCCTGAACCGTTGTATTCTCCTTTATACTGTGGGGATGGTTGTACCTACCCTGCAGTATGATCATATGGCTCATGTACAATAATGTACATTAATTTCATTGTGCCTGGCACAAAGTCAGCACCCAGTAAGTTTTTTGCTATTGACTGTTAAGATTGTTCTAAAGTGAGATGGGAAGGCCCAGGGAGCCGACGATTATTCCCCTTTCCTTGGGAAGAGCAGGCCCTCCTTCCTGTTATCACCACTCTGTGGGTGTGGGGGTAGTGTGAATATTGGCAATCTTTTTTGACCACCATCTACATTTTTCCAGTCCTTGGTCTCTGATGCTAGTGAACAGATGTGACACATGGGCCACACCTGATTGGCTTGTGTGATCCCACGTTCTCATTTCAGGATGAAAATTAGAAAAGTGTTCTGTGTTGTTGTCACTTCTTAAATATGCTGCCTTTGGTGTTTTTGCTTATAAAAGCATTACCAGTTTTCTCATTAATATTCTAGGCTGTCAAGAATGCTCATTCGGTGCACAGTTACTGGGCATCTGTCAAGTGTCAGGCACTGTGCCAGGTGCTGATGATTCATGGTGAGGGAGACAGTCAGGGCCTTGTCATCTCTGAGCTGACACTCTAGTGGAGGAGATAGACATTCATCACATGATCTCACAAATAAGGGTGAAATTATTATACAATGGAAATAAGTGCTGAGAAAGAGAGGCTCGTGGTGCTATGAAAAGCGTAAAGCTGGGGGTTTTGACCTGCTCTGGGGGTTGGTGAGGAATCCTTCCCTGAGGAGGTGGGCTGGGGAATTTGAAGGACATGAGGAGTTAATGAGGTGAAAGGGAGAGAGTGGAGAATGTTTTAAGTAAAGGGAGAAAAAAATCTGCGCAGAGGTCCGTTGCAGGGCTGGGAGGAAACATGGCAACAACAAGGTAAAGTAGGGTGCAGAGAGCCAGTGGGAGTGCAGCAGAAAATGGTGCTAGAGGGAGGGTAGGGCAGGACCACACCTGGGCCTATACGGATTCCTGTCTTCATCCTAAGAACACTGGAAAGTCACTGAGGAAGAATTATAATCAGGGAATGGCAGAACCTGGAAGATCTAGTGATGGCATCTGATTGCAGGAGAACACTGATCAGTATAGGAAGGCCCTGGAATCCATTGCTCTGGTTCGTGTCAGAGATAATGGTAGTATCTTACCCATCGTGGAGATGGGAACAGAGGAGCGAAATTGACAATTTAAGGACAATTTAAAGAGGTAAAATTTTCAGGGTTTGGTAATGTATTGAACATTGAGGGTGAAGGAAAGAGAAACCTAATGATTTCTACATCTGTGTGGGTGGTGGTGCCATTCTGGAAAACTGCATGGGTGGAGGTACTATTGCATCCAGCTGCCTGGTTGGAAATACTGTTCCATACAACTCTGTGGGTAGAGGTTCCACTTCATACAACAGCATGGGGGGGAGATACCGTTCCATAAACTACAAGGATAGTGGTGGTGCCATTTGCATGGGTGGTAGTATTAAACCATACAATTATGTGGTTGCGGTAATAATTAAATTTGAGCTATCTTTTTTTTTTTTTTTTAAGAGACAGGGTCTGTCTCTGTTGCCTAGGCTGAAGTGCAGTAGTGCAATCATATCTCACTGCAGCTTCAAACACCTGGGCTTAAACAATCTCCCTGGCTCAGCCTCCCAAGTAGTTAGGATGACAGGTGTGTGCTACCACACTAGCTAATTTTAAAACACTTTCTTTTTTTTTTTTTTTTTTTAGAGAAGGGATCTTGCTATGTTGCAGGCTGGTCTTAAACTTCTGACCTCAAGTGATCTTCCTACCTCAGCCTCCCAAAGTGCTAGGATTATAGGCATGAGCCATTGTGCCTGGCCAATCTGAGCTGTCTTTAAGATGTTGAAATGAAGATATCAAATAGAAGTTGATTTTATGTCTGGAGCTCATAGAATACTGTTGGCCTGTGATAAAATGTTTGATTGGTATTGAAATTGCTTAGGGACAGAGCAGACAATTAAATTGAATCTTAAGGAACTATAGCACTTAATGATTTAGTAGAGACAGATGAGAAAAAAGGAGCAAGGAAAGGTATAGCCAGAGAGGAAGGAGAAAAACTGCAAGAGAATGGAATCATAGAAGCCAAGGCAGTAGTGTGATTCAAGAAGAGAGCATTTAATGATGTGGATGCCGCCAATATCCAATAAGTAGAGTGAAAGTGACAGCTGTATTTGATGACCATCAAGATAGGGCATGCATGGGTGACTTGGAAACCACAGGCAACCTGCATCCTAGACCTGGTCACTGGTCCACTGCATAAATCCCAGAACCTATACTATAGCCCTGCTTGAGTAACCTCAAGAAGGCAGAGCTTCCCAACTGGTAGAACAGAAATTAAGATGAGTTATAGAAAACAGGGAAATGAGCTGTTTCTTGCACACCAGTCTTTGCAGTAAGATTTGTACGTACTCTCTAAATACTGTATACTCATTGATTTGGCAGACGATATTGGATAATCTATATGGAAGCTAGGTGAGAGGTGCGTCGTGCCCTGAATACACTCACAGAACAGCAGAGAGGAAAGATATGACAATAATACGTCTGTAACTGTCATCTAGGCATAATGTAAGCATCACTAACACAGGCACAGATTGTTGGAATTCAGAGAAGGGAAAGCTTAATGGATGATGTGGAGTGCACAAATTAAAAATAGAAATGTGAAATGCACAATCAAAAATCGAGCATACCTGGGGTAAGAAGCCTCCTGGAAATCTCAGATAATTAACACCTTAGGATTTAGAGTGCCACTGATAGCTCATTAGCCTTTCTTAGGTGTCATTTCTTCTTTGTACTTTTGTAAACAAATTTTCAAGTCTTTTTCAAGGGTTTGCTTACAAGGTTGAAATTTTTTAAAATAAATTTCTCTGGAAATGTTTTTAAAGGTATGGCTTTTATGATTTACATATTCCAGTAGCAAACTAAATTTAAGTATTCAAAAAAGCAATACTACTTTAATAAAGATAATGAAAAAGGTATATTTTATTCTTTCAACCTGGGTTGACAGTAGTTTTTAAAATATTAAATATCCCTTCCAAATAATTAGCCTTCTCTCTAGTAAGTGGTGAAACGTGGATTTTGATATGTGATTTAAGATAGATCATGATTCTTGTGTTTTTTTGAAAGCCTATTGATATCTCCATTAAGAATTAGCTCTACTTAATCTGATTTAATTCTTTAAATAGGTTTCCTGAGTGACTTAGATATAATATAGTCAAATGAAATGATAGCTCTGAGAAACGTCGATTCTACTAATATTAAGCAGAAGAGGTTTGATATGAGGTGATGACCATAAACCATTCAGGTGAAGACTGGATATTGTAGCCAACTTCATAATCCGTGTAAGCCCTCTTAAAGCATCTTTTGAAAAAGTGAGCCTGAGAAAGTCCCTTCTCAGGCTGCCTCTCCTCTGGAGCCTCTGCTGGGTTTCCTGCTGCACAAGGATCACCTGGGATGGTGTCACATAGCTGCTCTTTTTCTCTAATTTACCCTTTACCGATTTGTCCCACCTAAGCAACGAGAAGACCCCAAGGACAATTTGCAACACTTTCTTCTGAACTCTTAATTTTTGTGTGTTGTGTGTAGGGATGGGGGTCAAGTATAGGAAGTGGTTGTCCCATAACTTTGAGAATCTAATAAATGGTCCAGATCCTCATTCCTGTACAAAATGCAACTATGAATATGGGCTGAGAAAGAGTGGCACATATACTGTATATATAGTAACATATGTGAAGTCTGTTCGTAGTTCCCCATTAGAACCTTCTGCTCTGGGCACCATAGTCTGAAAGAGCTTCCTGAGCACGTTTTATTTGAGCATTCTCTTGATTTCCAGCCAGTGGTGACTCCACAGTCACCATTTGTCAGCTCAGGCTCTGCTGCCTTTTATAACCCAAGGTCCACTGGCCCCACTTACCCTGGTCAGGCTGGTCTGGCTCTTCCCCTGCACTGCTGCTTTCCTCCTCACTGTCCTTTCCAGCCACTCCTGCCACCTCGCACATGCCTTGCCCCCCGGCACGCCTCTTCACCTCCCTCTCAGTCCAGCATTAGTGCATCCAGGCACAATCTGTGCTCAATACCCATTTTCCTCCATGAAACCATTCCCAAGTAGCACTACTGTACAATATTTTTCCCTATTTTGGAATTCCTCATCTACTCTGCCACCTAGCTATGTAGAATTGCCTTTTGTTGTTCTCTGGTCATCTGATGTGTGTTTCCTTCATTTGAAAGTATACTAATAATAGAAGCTACGTCTTTAAGTGTTACAGCTGGAAAGGATGTTAGCACTGAGAACTTGATGCAGCTGTGAGGGGTGTGTGTGTGTGTGTGTGTGTGTGTGTGTGTGTGTCTGTGTGTTGCATTAAGAGTGTCTCCTCGGTGTCACATTAGAATCTCGAGGGAGGGAGAGCGGAGAAAGTATGGATTGGAAAAGCCTTTCTCCAGGTAATTCTGTTGCCACCACCTCCCTCTCTTCCTTCATCTCTAATCATTTGTTGTCCCCATTCTGCCGGGAATCCCTCACTAATGCAGAATAGCTTCTCAGCTAGCCTGAGTAATATGTAGAGCACCTGTTTTACCACTCTCCTGCCCACATGCTGTGGTTAAAAATTAAACACTTAGTGGCAGAGATTTAGAAGAGGGACAATAGGCAAAAAGGAAGAGAGAAATGAGATGGATTGTCTGTGCCCCCTCTACACACACACACACACACACACACACACCCCCTACCTGTATACACTCACTTTTTATTTCAAGTGTTTAGGTTACATATATTGCCTTTGCCCCACCCGAGTCAGGGATTCAAGCATGTCCATCCCCCAGATGCTACGCACCACTCACTTACACACACGCATGCACACACATCCCCCTACACATGTGTATACATGCAAACACACACAAATTGTTGTGCCCCATCCTGGGGCAGAGGACTGTGATGGGCCCATTATTCCTTCCCTGAAAATGGATTTGGCTTATGGTAAACAGAGTTCATATTCTTCTAGTACCAGCTCTTAAAGGGCTGGATCTCTTGGTGTCATTCATACAGGATCTGTCCAGTAGTATGATTTTTATTTCTGTTTCCAAGGAGAAAAAAAACTTGTTACTGTTCTGCCAAGGAGATTTCTCACCTACACACGGGCTGACACCTGTTTTACCTATTCCTGCTGACCCTTGGGGTTGGATAATTTCACATCAGCTGTACAGAATTCTCCCACAGACTGGTTTAGCTCTATGCCTCCACTTTGTGCCTAGGAAAGGAGAATGCTCGGGGAAGCAAACCAGCTTGCCCAGGGAGACAGTAGCAGAGCTGGGACTAGGACACAGTTCTACTGAAGTCTTTCCTTCACGGGTTGCTCTTTGGTTTTATGGCCCCTACAGTGCCTCACTGAAACACATTTCATAATCCTTCCCTCCTTCTTTTTACAGTTAAGTGCTTTTGAGCTTCCTGCTTTTTTCCCTTGCCATATGCACAGATACTCACCCCAGCCATCTGGGGAAGGGAAAAGTCATATCTGGCAGGGGAATGAGTGTGCAGATGCATTCTTTTTATAATTACTCAAAAGAAGGTTGTTGGAGGTATGATTTATTTAGCCAGCTTCTTCAGATCTAGATTCAAAAGCCATTTTCCTGTTCAGAAAATGTTGTATTTTATTTATTTATTCATTTTGAGACAGGATCTTGCTCTGTTGCCTCAGGTAGAGTGCAGTGGCATCATCATAGCTCACTGCAACCTCAAGCTCCTGGGCTCTAGCTATTCTTCCGCCTCAGCCTCCTGAGTAGCTGGGACTACAGGCATGCGCCACCACGCCTGGCTAATTTTTTCTGTTTTTGGTAGAGACAGGGTCTCACTCTTGCTCAGGCCAGTCTTCAACTCCTGAGCTCAATTTATCCTCCTGCCTTGGCCTCCCAGAGTGCTGGGATCACAAGCGTGAGCCACTGTGCCCAGCCCAGAACATAGTTTATTTTACACAAGACTTTCAGAACTTTAATTCTTTCTCAATCTGTGGTATCATTTTTCAGCAAGTGTCTCTGACTTTAGTGGCTCACTGGAAGCTAGTACACCACCAGCATTAATTTGACCCCCGGCTGTATTCATTCCTTGTCAGTTCCTGTCCTCCAGGCTGTTGCTCACGGTTATATCAAAGATGGGAGCAGCTGGAATCAGATGCCTGTGATTATTAAGACAGTAATTACTGATCATGCCGACACCAGCAATATTATCTAGTGTTTAAATAATTAAAAATGTTACCTATGAGGCATGCATGGATTCAAGGTGTCAGAATAAAAGGCATCATCTAGAATAGCCTAGGAAGTAATAAGATGTTTTATTCTTTTTTTATTCAGATATTCTTGCTCAAAATGCTACATAGGGATGATGAACTTCCTTGACTTTAAGCATTTGTTTTTTTTAACTTCTTTACAAAATAAAACTATGTAACAGGATTATGAGGACTGCTGTTTGGGGGGAACAAATTAGTTTTCTTAGATTTCTCAAGTTATTAAGATAACTTAATAATTTAATATTCTACTGTGGCCCTGTCTGCCACAGGTGTTTGATGATGCTATAAACTTATATTGTATCTCATAGTTTAAAAAGTACTTGAAAACTCATTTCATTTAGTCTCAATGAAAATATTTTGGGGGAGATAGTTTTACCCCGGCCTAAATGGAGAAATAGATGTTGGCTCATAAAAACTAAATGATTTGCCCAAAGTACAAGAGTAGTAAGTTGTGAGGTTGGGTTAGAATGTGAAATTTGTCTGTGATTTTATAACACTTTCCGAGTCTATGAAGTGGCAGGAAACTACAATATAGCCTTGCTGTATTTGGGAAAATATAAGAAATACTGTCTTCTTTGGTGGAATCTTCTGGATCTACTCTTCATCAGAAGAGTAAATAGTCACATGAAGGAAAAGTAGACTCACAGGACTTTTTTTCATTGTAAGAATGATGGTCTTTGCTCTTACATTTATAAGTCTAGGACTATAACATGACTTTCACAACTCTTTTCACTATAGATGATTAAAATATAGGACTTCTGTCTATATTGAATAATTCCAACATTTCTGTACTGAATTTGTAGATCTCTCGTCATGAACTACTCTAAAGATTTTAATTTTAATTTGGGAAGCAATTCCTTGAGAGATTGGATGCAGCTTCTATTACTTTTATTTATTGTTTTGTTTTTAAACATCATCCTTTCAGCTCATTGCTGGGCCAGCTGTTTGCACTAACTGTGGACAGGGAATAGCAGGGCTAATTCTGACGTTTTCCATTGCTTACCATGATGATGCCACATAAGTCAAAACTATGCTTCTTCCAAAGAGCTGGAAACCCACATCCAACTCCCTTAGAGCAGGAATTCCAGCATGTACCCTAAGATTGGGTCATGTCTGGAAACTTATGGGGCAGGCCTTTTCAGAGATGACAGACCTTGTAGAGAGAATAAAAACTTTTAAGCTTTTATGTGAGCCAGTGTCAGAACAAAAGCTTAATTCCAAGTACAGCACAGTGTCTGTCACCCAGTTGTCCCCTGGCCCAAGAGTTCTTGGCTGAATTCCAAGTCCTAGAAAGAGGGGGATGCTTTAAAAAGAGCAAGAAAGAGTTAAAAAAAATCATGTTTTATTGAAACCCCTGTGGCATCCCAAATGCACACTAGCATTGGTGACTTGGGCAGCGCTGGCACTTAGAATTTTGGTCACTGTAGGAAAGAGCATCTTGAGCAGTGTCTCCTTCAGAGAAGTAGGTTTGTGCTTGCTTAGAGGTGTCACAGGTTCAGCTGCCATTGTCAAGTGCTTTTGGCGTGAGCCTGGGCGCCTTTAATGTCCACATCTGTGGACTCAGCAGCAGGCGTTGTTGCACAGAGTGGGCCAGTGAGGATGTGGGGGTTGACAGGGCAATTATGGTTTTGAGAGTCATGAGACAAACCTTGGAACTGAGGAGCTGCTCTTCCCTGTGTAGCTGAAATTTCTGTAGTTACGAGTGTGGGGGGCAAGGCTAGGCAAGAAATGTTTTATTAACAGTTTCTAAGATCTCAGTTTTCAGTTAGGTGGCCTGGGAAATAAGGATTTACACAAATGATAAGATGTGATTTATCTTGTTTTATGAAAAAAATGTACACTTTACCAAAGCATGGTCAACAGAATTAGTGAGCTTTGAGACTTTTAAAATGTGAGTTTGTTTAGTATAAAAATATTTTTAGGCCAGGCACGGTGGCTCACGCCTGTAATCCTAGCACTCTGGGAGGCCGAGGTGGGCGGATCGTTTGAGCTCAGGAGTTCGAGACCAGCCTGAGCAAGAGCGAGACCCCATCTCTACTAAAAATAGAAAGAAATTATATGGACAGCTAAAAATATATATATAGAAAAAATTAGCCGGGCATGGTGGTGCATGGCTGTAGTCCTAGCTACTCGGGAGGCTGAGACAGGAGGATCGCTTGAGCTCAGGAGTTTGAGGTTGCTGTGAGCTAGGCTGACGCCACGGCACTCACTCTAGCCTGGGCAACAGAGTGAGACTGTGTCTCAAAAAAAAAAAAAAAAAAAAATTTTTAAATTTTTGTTTTAAGTGATACCTGCTGTTCTAACCAAGCTAACCTTTCAGAATAGATACATAACATCTTTTTTCAGTTCCTGGCTAAAAAAAATTTCTTTTTACATGAATCCTTCCTCTGGATCCCATTTACTTTGCTTGATTTTTTCAAAGCATTTATTACATCCTAGCACACCATGTAACTTATTTATTTGCGTGTTTATTGCCTATCTGTCATCTTATGTAGAAAGTAAACTCCACAGGACAGGAATTTTGTCTGTTCTGTGATATGTTCCAAAGCATATAGGAGTGCCTGTATATGGTGGCCACTAAGTGAATACTTGCTGATTCTTATGTCAGGAATCTGTCACTTCACTTCCCATGAACTTGAAATTATTATAACTACTTTGTGAGAAATAGATGGTGAGTAATAGGGGCCTGGAAAATTCTTTTATGATATTGATAACTGGACAGACACCAGGTATGGGAAAGGGCCAGGTGGTGCCAGGACACTTCTAAATTTTTGGTTTTCACCTTATTTATTTGCCCTTCCTGCCAACCCTGTGCCCATTAGACCCTGAAGTGGGTTCCTAATGAGATAACAACTCTGTGACTTCCCCTCATTCTCTCTCCCATTCTTGTGGATGGAAAAATTATTTCATATCCTGATTATTTAGAGGGAAAAGAGGAATAAGGGTTAGCTTAAGTGAGAAATGGCTGGCAAAAGAAAAAGAAAGGGAATGGCCATAAAATTATTTAATAGCTGTGAACAATAATAGAAAAATATTGGTTTCTATATACCTAACAAGAGTGGGAACACATTTAATTCTAAACTTTCTTGGCAGTCCTTGTAAAATGAGAAGCTTGATTAGTTACTTTATTTAAAGCATTTATAAATGTTAAAAGAAATTTAACTGGGAGGCCATCAGGCTGAGCTGGTTCTGGCACCTTGCGTTCTTACATAGGCAAACTGAAGCCCGGTATAAACAGTAAAATGAAACTTAAGCTTAAACAATCAGAAACCACCAACTAACTTCTGGGGACGTGCCACTGATTGTACCCCAGCTGTAACCAATCAAGTAATTACTTTGTCTCTGTGTTAAGCCTATAAAAGCCTGTCACTCATGCTGCAGGGCCGAACTCCCTGAACCTCTTCTGGTTCTGGGTGCTGCCCAATTCATGAATCTGTCTTTGATCAGTAAACTATGTTAAATTTAACTTTATGTTAAAGCTTTTTTTTTTTTTTTAACATAAATAAATCCAAATGTTCAGGAGCATTGAGACAATTTGATTCTTTATATTAGGGCCAGAAAGACATCTTTCTCAAGGATTCTCATGAGAAGGATACTGTGTAATGAATGTCGTAAGCAATGTCTTCCAAGCATCTTTACAGGGTTATCACATCACTTCTCTAAGGCTTTCTGTTACACCTCAGTATATAGAGGGATGGCAATTTGGGGGTACAGATGGGGAGGTAAAATAGGGGATGGAAATAGCCTTTCTTACTCTAGCATAATAACGATGACAGGTAATGCTTTCATGGATTTTATGCTCTTAGCACTGTTTTTAGAACATTACGTATGTTGACTTATTTAACTCTTATAAACATGTCGTGAGGTAGGTAGTGTTATTAACTGTATTTTACAGAATGAGGAGACTGAGGCAGAGAGGTGTCAAGTACTTGCCCAAGATCATATTGTTAGTGGGCTGGGATTTGAAATCAGACAAGGCTGACTACAAAGTTTGCGCTCTTATCCTTGTGCTAGATACCATTCTGGAATCCAAGGCTAGGTTCTAGAGGGTCCAAAAGAGAAATAGTTATACTGAACATTTTTCAGAAAATTGCCTGTTACAGGTGACATCTTGGAAATTATTGAGCAACTGTGAAAAAGATTTTGCTCTCTGGAAAGTCACCGAAATCCAGCTATTGTGTGTTACTAATACTGGAGGCAACATAGTCTGTGATGAGGAGTGTGAACTCTAGTTAAACTTGTCTCAGTTTTAGTCCTGACTCTACCACTTACTAGCCTGGTGACCATGGGGAAGTTATTCCACCTCAAACTTGAGGTTGGGTTCATATCCTCTGCTTGGTAGACAACCATAATTAGTGTTCCTAGAAATTTCTCCAGGAGACCAAAATTTCCGGTTTTGCTTTTAATGATGTGGATTAAAAATATTTAACCAAACAAGACATCAGAAAATTCCTGAGACTTACGGAAAATTTTTGTGATGTAGGTGTGTCCTTATGTGGGCAAATCTATTTTTTTTGTGATACACAATTATTGAAACTATAGAATATATTTTGAGTGTGTTTCTTCATGAAAAAACATGATGGTTTAGTTTTCACTGATAGTATTTAGCAGTTTTATGTATAGGATATCACAAAGGGCAATAATATCTTGGTTAGAGAATATACTTAATAAAAACCCACAACATTATATGATTATAGATTTTGTGCATTGGGAAAATTAGGATTGATGAAGGAAGAATTCGACTTCAGTCATTGTGATGGATTTGACAGCCTTTTTCCCCTCGACCTCCTCCACGCTATTCTCTCTGAGATTCATCCTCCTACTTGTCGAGCTAACCCAAGCCTATTGACGGAGCCAACAAAACAGACTCCACTCTCCTCCTCCTCTTCTTCTGACTCATGCCAAAAAGTCATGTAGCAATTCAAAACATTTCCCAAATCACAAAACATAATGGAAATGTGGAAAACTTTTTTATCTCTGACTTTGGAATATTTTTTAGTATTTTGGTGTTTGTATGATTAAGTAATATGTTAGATTAACTTACTTTCTCCAGAGGCTTTCCCTAACCACTGAAACTCCATAAACACACATTGACTGGATCACATCATGGTGTTTGTGCCTTGTAGCACTTATTGCTGTCTAGTGTGTCAGTGTTTTTTTTATTTGTAATTTGTTTCTTCCTCCTAGAGTATAAGTTCTGTGAAAATAGAGACATCGTCTGTCTTGTTTTAAACTGTGTCTCCTAGAGGGAGTGGCACATAGGCATTAATAACTATTTTTGAATGAATGAATATCCCTAAAATTCTCACGCATTTCACTTCATTTAAATTGGACCTTCATAGCTCCAGTTCCGACGTTCTGGTTAGTCAGCCTTCTTTTTGTGCCATTCTCTTTCTGCCACCATTCATATCTGTCCACGCTTGTCATTGTTACTTATTCACCTAGATCCTAGAGCTTCTGGGTCCATTTCTATTGTTGCCCCACCATCTTTTTGTATAAAGTTGACTGAATTAGTATTTGGTAATTTCATTTTAATTTTTTTTTTTTTTTTTTTTTAGGATTGCAACCAGCTGTGATTTTTCTTTATTTCCACTTGTAAATTTAAAATTCTCAGATTAATGCAACATAATCTGTACATTTGGGGCTTTTATGTTCAAGTTCTGTGCTTTAGTGCTCCTATCTGGCCGGTATGCGGTGTTGGCCTTCATTTTAATTTTTAAAGAAATTTTCAATATTTTCCACTTGACTGAATCATAGCGAGGCTTTATAAATTATTAATGACATCTGTTATTTCATTAGATAATGTCTTAGAAGTTCCCCAGTGAGATTAATGATTTTGCATTGTTTATATAAAATTCATAGTGTAATTGGTATTGTGATTCAGAAAGCACAACCTTTCCTATCTTTCTTTCCCCCTACATTTGAATATTTTTCAAAGGTATTTAGTGGTATTAGTTAGAGCTAAGGAAAAGAAACTCAATATGTTTAAGGAGTTTGCCACAGATTATTGGAATTAAATATACTGACTTTAAAATTTGTTACTCAAACCAGTATTCTGTGTTTCCTCTGATAATTGTAAAATTGACTTTAGCATTTTGAGTGCTCATTATATTTTCAAAGTGCCTCATCTTGCTGCTCAGTTATTTTGTAAAAAACAAGACAATCTAATATTGTCTTAAAAATTGAGGACTCTTACCCACAAGGCTTTTTTTCAAAGTCAAGATTTTAAAGCAATGTTAATTTTAAGATGAAAATGAAATTTGGATTTCTTTTTGGTTTTGCTATCTTGAAGTTAGGATTGTGTGCATATCTTATCAGAGACTTGGAAGTGCCTTTTCAGTGACAAAGGAAAGTGTTTTTGGAGGTGTCTGGAATTTCTGCATTTGTGATAAAAAGCCCATTAATTCCCTAAACAAGAACACTTTATAAACAATAAATTTATTAGTAAGTCTTCTAGGAACAAAGCTCATTCTAGCACAGAGATGAGTGGGATGTGGTCCCTGCCCCTATAATTCATAGTTAGGATGTCAGTTAACATGTAGCTCAACCCAGCTGAAGGAACTTAACCTCATGCCCACGTTCTTTATTCTACCTTACATCTCTCTTTTAAAAAGAAAATTATGCTTTAAGTGATAGCTTTTATCAATTGTCGTTAAAAAGAAAAAAACCAGACACTTTGCTTTAGGAAGTCATTTTAATCTTACTCCTTTACATGCATTCCTGGCATGGTAAATGCTATTTAAATATTGAATGAGTGAGTGTGTGAGTTAGTGAGTGAATGAGTAGATGGGTTAGTGAATGGTTATAGTAAATTCTTTCTTATTCAACTTTGTCAGATCTGTTTTCATGGAAAACCAAATATTTTGTCTGAGAGAATTAGCATGCTTATCACATGACATGTGACTTAACATAATTGAATAGATCAGTGTTGTCCTCTTTGCTGTAGACATTGATCTTAGTGGCATCCCCAAGATGGAAAGCCAGACAGAGAAAAAGAAGAGAAAGGGATTTCACTCTGGCCTAGATCAAGGATTAGCAAACCTTTTTAGTAAAGGGCCAAACAGTAAGTATTTTAATATTTGTGGGCCAATGGTCTACATGCAGTTAGTCAATTCTGTTGTTGTAGCATGAAAGCAGCCATAGACAATAACTAAACAGTTGAGTGTGGCTGTGTTCCAATAAAACTTTGTGTACAAAAACTGGCGATGGGCTGGATTTGGCCCAAGGGCTATTGTTTATCAACCTAGACAAAGGGTTGATCTCTAAGATCTCTAAGTCTTAGACTCCTCAGTCAGTCAGCCAGCCACTCACTGTTCACAGCCTTGGGAGTTTAAGATATTGCAGGTAAAGTACACCGTTTAATACTAGACTTTTGCATGAATTCCTTTACCTGGCCCAGCAGAGTGGGATGGGAGATGAAAAGCCCCTTTAGCACCTATGCCAAAAACCTACAAGAGAATCTGGTAGCCATTGTAGCTTCTTAGCCTTGAGACTTCCCAAGCAGGAGACAGCCCAGGCCAGTCCTGAAGCACCATCCAAAGGAGGAAGTGGCAGATAATCCAGCCAGTCCCTCAGGAGACCTGATAAGTCAGATACCAGGGCATTTCATATATTACTCTCACTCTACTTGGGATTGCACAACAGAAGATAGTCTCATAATATCTTAGAATACATGTGATAATATTAATAGTATGAAAATGCAGTTTGAGTTGTGTAGACATTTTTGAGTATAGCTATCCTTGATTTCTTAAACTTAAGAAAGTCTTGCAATGCTCATTGCTCAGTTTGAACAAAGAAAGTACTTCCCACAAAATAATGTAATTCTGAATGTTTTATAAGTCATATTAGAATCGTGACCCAATCTAAATATAAAATGGTCACATTTCTAATTTAAAACATGATATTTAAAATTTTATTATTAATAATGGGAAAATGTACATGGGTCAGACTCACATGGGCTTTGTTTGAGGATAAGGGAGACTTCAGCAGCCTGAGGAGAACACGGAAGAAGCCAGAACCAGGTCTGGCTCAGGCAAACAGAACAGACTAGGTTGTCTGTACGGGAAGAGATCATCAGTGGCCCTATACACGTTGTTCCTGGAGTGTCATGAACTTGTGCTGGGTTTAGCTTGTGTCAGTGGCTAGAAGTTGAGTACTGTAAGGGGACAGCAGCGGGAAGAAAGTTTATAGCTAGTGCTCAAAGTCAGGCGAGCAGTATGGTGATTCTGGGTCTGTTTTAAGTGAGTCCCGAAAAGGGCTGGGGCATGTGGGGGCTGGGTTCTGTACCACCTTACCCACTGCGCTGGAGCCATTGTCAGTGAGGTAGCTCCTGTGTACCACCTAGCTTTGCTGAGACTTATTTAGGAAGGAGGCAAAGATTGATTGAAACATGAAAACCTTTGTAACTGAAAGGGGCTGACATCTTGGGGTTCACCATGATTACCATCATCTTATATCATTATCAAGATATTAATTATTCAGTATTAATTTTCAGCAGTATATTTATCTGAAACTGATATATACTATGGATTGTCTTATTTTTCTATCTCATAAATTGCATTAATTAGCATTCAGCTAATTAAAATGTATACTTCGTGAGATAAGTTTTATATATATATATTTTAATTTAGTTTTTATTTTTACTAGGGTTATAGTCACACGATTTAAAGAGTCAAATAATCCACAAGCCTTGTTATGCAGAAGTAGAGAAGAGGCGACTGCTTTCAATTCTTTTAGCTGTTTCTTTAGATATACAGCAGATCCTCAATTAATGCCATCTCAATCAACATTGTTTCTTTATAACATTGATGAGAAAAAAAGATTGATTCCTAGTTGGGCCGCTGTCTGTGTGGAGTTAGCACATTCTTCCCATGTCTGCGTGCGCTGTCTACCACATCCCCAAACTCTGCACATTAGTCAGTTGTCATGTGTCTGCCTGGTCCCAGTGTGAGTGTGGGTGTGTGTGTCCTGGCCAGGGCGAGTTCCCCCCTGGTCCTGAGCTGCTGGGACGGGCTCTGGCTACCTGTGACCCTGAACTGGAATAAGTGAGTAAATAATTATCTTACTTGTTCTTACTCATCTTTCTTAAGCGTATAACTTACATTTATTTCAGTGTTTAATATTAGAAGTGTTTCTGTCTTTATTTAGAAGTTTGGTGTTGTTTTTGTGACTAGAAATATGCCCTAGGAATTTATCTCTTATTTATATCAAATAGTCTATGATAAAATCGATTCATTATACATCATTTCTAAGAACTTGTTGACAATGTTAAGTGAGGACTTACTGCATTAACTTCCATATTTCTCAATAACATGCTTATGTTGCCAGTTCTTGATTTTTCAGCTTATTTGAGTCTATTGGTTGATGGAAGATGAAACTTTAGCCCTCTTTGTCCATCCCCTGTAATCACCCCAGCACACATATGTACATTTCCCACTATCCCTCCATTCCCTCAGTTGGTTACACTGATATTTTGGTCGCATCATTATTTCATTTTTATGTGGCTGTAACAATCTAAATGCTATTCATAATCAAACCATAATTTACCCTTCCTGTACAACTTTGCTTTACATTAATAATCATCTTGTTTTTTATTTGCTTAAGTTTTTATATTGTTATCACCAATTCAATCCCCAAATTCTCCTCTAATTATAGATCCATAGAAGCCATGCTAGGTTTTCTATCAATTTCACCTTCTGGAAGTCTCTCTGGATCTTTCTGAACTGCTCCAGTCTTGATGTTCTTCATAGTTGCAGTTTTGGGATCTTTCTTCATCATCACCTGGGGGTTTCCTTTTTCTCTTTCTTGTGTGGAATCCTTGGTTTCCTGAATCACATCTTCCTTTTTCTCAGTATACTCCCTTTAGGTGGAAAATATCCTCTAGTGACTTCTGGGAAAACAATGTTTAGGAGATAATTGCTTGTAATTCGCAAGTCTGAAAACATATTTTCTCTCTTTTTACACTTTAAAAATATTTATAATTTGTTCATGTATAGAATTCTACAGTGGAAAAAAATTTAGTTTTAATTTTCTTTTCTTCAAATTTTTTTCTGTTTGCTTTGGTGAGTCTCTTTTCTTTTCAAATTTTTGGAGATCCTTGGATATTCACTCATACTAAAGCTAAAAAAAAAAAGCTGGCTGAAAGCTCTGAGCACACGGGCAGGTTTATTATGCAGGGACTACTTCATAAAAGTGATCTGGTTGAGCTATTTATTTGGAGAACCTATGATGTCAGACCTTTTAGGTTTTCCTGTTGGTTTAGTTATATTCTCCAGGGAATAATCTAATTTCCCTGGATGATATAAGCCTAGCTGCTTGCTGGCATTCTGGAAGCTGAGTGGAGCATGAAAGCTTAGGGTCGCCACATTTACTATGTAAACTTCACACTTTTGTTTTCCAAATGGCACCTCCACCCTCCACTGCACCTGGTGTTCCCCAGTCTACAAATACTTTTATTTTATGCAGAGAGCAAATACCTAGTCTGCCACTGGGATGAGACAGGGACAGTAGCCATATAGTGCAGAGTAGGGGAGGGGACCTAGGAGTTTGAACTGCTTTTTAAATAGATTTTCCCCTAGTTTTTCTATTGTCAACTGCCTTAGCCACTTTGGGCTGCTATACCTAACTACCATAGACTGGGTGGCTTAAACAACAGATATTTTTTTCACACAGTCCTGAAGGCTGGAAAGTCCAGGGTTAAGGCGGTGGCAGATCTGGTGTCTCTTTACTATAGTTTCAGTGGGGTTATTTTCTCAAGAGAAAGATGAAACCTGTTTCCTGGCTTACAGATGACCATCTTCTTGTTGTATCCTTACATGGTGGAGAGCAGAGAGAGGAAACAAGCTCTCTCTCATTTCTTCTTATCCGGACATGAATCCCATCATGAAGCCTCCTTCCTTACTACCAAATTACCTCCCAGAGACTTCACTTCCAGATATCATCACATTGGGGATTAGAGTTTTAACATTTGAATTTTGGTCTGAGGTGGTTGGAGGGGAGGGAGGAACACAAACATTCAGTCCATAGCATCAACCCCATGCTGGTACCATCAGTTCCTCAGTCTGCTGGATAGATATAATCCTTGATGCAAATTGGATTTTTTCTTTGACTCCCTATTGCCAGATTGGAATTCACCTTTCTCTTGGTTTTACTAAGTTAGTTATTATGCATGCATCCATTCTTTAGCTTCAACAAGTTTTATGGTTTTTATTTCTTCTCTTGTTCTGTTTGATCTTGTAGGTTTACTTTTGTTGTTTTTTAATCTTTTTACTGTGGTTTCAGTGGAGTTATTTCCTTAAGAGAAAGATAGAATTTTTTTTTTTTTTTTTTAATTTAACATTCCTAAAATCAAGGTGTGTGTTGCAGTCAGTGTAAACATTTGTATGGACTTGTTTCCAATCTGCCATCTTTAACTGGAAGACTTTTCTTAAGTTCCATTTTTTATACCTCTTTTACTAATTAGAAAATTGAGGTTTAGAGAAATTTAGTAACTTCATGAAGGTCACATAAGCAGTATTGGAACCAAGATGTAAACCTAGGCAGTCTAGCTCCAGAACCCATTCTTTCTACCAGTGTACTATACTGCATCTCCAGCTAGTACAGCTTTCTCATTTTACGAAAGTATAACATGAGGGCCTTCGTATCTTTGAGCATGTTGTACTTCTCATCTGCACAGCCTTCTCCTTTCTCTCCATCCTTTAGTACTTTTCCATTTAATCTTCACCCAGCATTCTAACCAGTACCAGTCTCTTTCTTTGGTAGGATAATGTGCAGCAGAATGTAAGAAAGCTGGGTTTACTTCTTAGCTTCACCAAGTACCAGCTTTACCTCAAGGATCTCTGCTTGCTGAGCCTCTGCTTTTTCTTCTGAAAAAGGACCCATTTAATTCTTACAATGTTTGATTGTTTTAAGAACTAAATGTAATAGCACATTTGCATACATACTCCTAGCCTCCACTTGTAGGCACTTGAACTGCAGTGTTTCCCCAGTTCTAATGCTTCTTGCACACAACAGCTTTTCAAGGGAAAAAAATAGTAGAATATTAATGTATACAGTGATTTCAGGTACAACTCCAGTTTTAGAGATTTTAAAAAAAATTTGTACATCTCTCAGTAGAAGAAAATACAGAATACCTGATATTGTTAGGGTAATTGCAAATGTGGATGTTATGCTTTATTTTGTAGATTAGAAGATCTCTGAAGGCAGAGACTATTGTTAATCTTTTTGTGTCTCTCATCACATCTTGTTTGCTGATCACTGGAAATGGATTAAGCATTTAGCAAATATTTGATATTTGTTCATATTTTAAAATTCAACAGTAAAGCCATTTCTCTGTTTGAAAATGGAGTTTGGATTACCTCCAGATCACAGGTTTGGGAACTCTAAACTGTATATTTTTTATTTGTTAGAAAGTAGTCATTACTCAGAGGAGAATGGTCATTTAGTGTCTGATTAAGAACTTTGTTATATAGGGTTTTCTAATGAAATAAAATGCATATATGTAGCATGTTGATGATTTTTGTCATATTATAAGGTAATGTGTTATCATACAACTAATTTGTTTACTAGCAAAACACTCAAGATCTACATTGTGCCATCTATAAAGATACAGAGGGACAATTTAATTTAGTTTTAATTGATGTGAGAACTATAAGAAATTCTTTAATAAAAAATTTCTCAGCAATATTTTTTAAAAGCACCTCAGAATGTTATAATTGCAGGTTAGGTTATTGTGACAAGACTGTGTAACCGATCCATGCATTTTATGTTTCTATTCTTAGAGGAGTGATGGAGGTAAAAATTAAATTAAAATAAGAGCTGAAAAGGGGTGTGCTAATGTGCCTGGAGGAACTGACTTAAATATATTTTAGTTTGGTTCCCAAGGTCTCCAGCTGTATTCATGAGAGTAGCTAGGTACTTTATCCTGGTTCTTACATAAAGAAATCTTTAATACCTAATGTAACATTTTATTCTTTTAGGAAATGAATTTCATAATATAAATTAAAACATTGTGGTTCAATATATGCAAATAATCTGTCATGTTCATTTTAAAATGGGAATACATCATACTTTTTTCTGCTCTGGGAGATTTTGTGAGAATAATGGTAGTCCTTGAAGTTTCAAACAGTGAATAAGACAGATGTGGATCCTGCCCATATAGACAGGATGACTAAATCATTTATCATCCATACTAGGAAATGAAAAAGAGTAAATGGGATGCAATTAGTAATTGCACTGGGACAGTATGCAAATCGTGACCATCCCAGAATGAGTGGTCACCTCATTTAAAGAACTTACTGTCTGGGGGGCGGGATTATGGGTGGGAATGAGGCTGGGGCAATAGATTCCCCTCCCCCCACAAGTAATTATATAGAGTACTGATTATGCTGTGAGTGGGGATGCAGAGTTGCTATTGGAGCATGTAGGAGAGTAATTAACGTTGACCTGGGAGGACCAGGGAAGGCTTCCCAGAGGAAGTGACATCTGAGCCTGCAGGATGAATAGGAGCAAACCAGGTGAAAAGGAAAGGTTAAAGTTTTGAGAAATGAAGATGGAGTTACCAGTGCACTGAAGGGAGAGAACAGTTCAATGTGGTTGGGTAGGTCTGCATGACTGTGATCACAAGACAAAGGATTGGGTGACAAAACAGAAGGCTGGGACTGTTGGCAGGGGTACCAATGTAAGATGTTTGACTTTATCACAACAGCTTTAAGTAGGGCAGTGAGATGATCAAGTGAGCTAAGGGCTTTTGCCTATGTTCATTTGACCATTATGTAACCAGGTTTCTTGGCTGGAACTGGATCTCCACATCCCCTAGCACATAGAACTGGGTGGTATTTCCCCTTTCCTCTGTGGTGGATCCAGCAGCAGGACTGCACTGGAAAGGGTTCAGACATCTGTGATCATGTGGTCACATGTGACCCATGAAGCGCACCCATGAAGGCAGCTTGGTAGAAGGCCTGCCGAGGGGAAAAAAATCACCCTAAGTTATGCAGAGAGCATGCAGGCACACACAGCTCAGCCTCAGGGACAGGGTGTTGGGAGGTAGAGGTGCTTCCAGTATATGGCTGAGTTGTGCTTCCACAATTTGGACCCCCATCTCTTCCACACTTTGGACCCCCACAGTACTTATGCAATGTGGAAGGAGAGTGTTCTGGCAAAACAAAGAAACTATGCCTGTAATTTCCTCCAAGAAAGATGAGTTTTAAACATCTTGAGAAAGATGGACACTGATTGGAAAAGTAAAAGCTGGAGGCCAGATGCTCCAAGGGGGCAGTAGTGGAGAGGCCACTGTCCCAGACTCCAAGGGGCCTCCAAGGCTGTGAGTTTCTCAGTGCCACCTGTGGCCTACCTTTGAGCAGAGTACAGGCTGTCCCAGACCTGGAGGCAGTGTGGTCAGTGGGCTTGGCACAGCCTCTGAGCCATAGTAGCTTGGAAGAGACTGGCAAGCTGCATCAACAGAGGACCCTCTCGTGTGTAGACTGTACCTGCCCTTGTAGGCTGTATTGGTTTGCTAGGGCTGCCATAACAACGTGCCATGTCCTGGGTGGCTTAAACAACAGAAATGTATTTTCTCACAGTTCTGGAGACAAGAAGTTCGAGATCAAGGTGTCAGCAGGATTGGTTTCTTCTGAGGCCTCTCTCCTTGGCTTGTAGATGGCTGCCTTCTCCCTGTGTCCTCACATGGTCTTTCCTCTGTACTTGTGTGTGTCCTAATCTCTTATAAAGATGCTAGCCATTTTGGATTAGAGCCTACCCATGTGACCTTTCTACCTTGATTAACTCTTTAAAGGCCAAATTTCCAAACACAGGCACATTCTGAGATATTGGGGGTTAGGACTTCAACGTATGAATTGTGGAGGGACACAATTGAGCCCACAACAGGGGCCTCCTTGGGAGACACAGCATATGGGGGTTCCAGGTCCTGATCCTCTGCTGGATCAGGCAGGCCTAGGGGCATTTGAGTTCCCTTCAGAACAACGTCAGATATGTTATTGTCCCATTCGTCACTTCCTGAGCAGGGATTACCTTATATAGTCTGTGAGCATCTTAGATTCTTGGAAACTTCCTTTGTACTGATTCAAAGTTGATGTTGCCTTAGTTCTCTTCCCCTGGTGCTAGGTGCTGAGGCTGTTGGTCCCTGGTCTCTTTAGCATTTCAGAGTGTGACTATATCTTGACTATTTCCCTTTTTTAGTGTTAGGTGTGGTCAAGGGTTTGGACTCTGTCTTTCAGCAAACTACTTGAACTCTTTGTGCCTTAATATCCTGATCCAGAAAAAAGGGGATAGTAGAAGGCCTAATGGATTAAATAGGCAGGGAAAAGTTAGCACTGTGCTCGACACTTATTAAGTGCTTAATAAAGGTCCTGTCATCTTCAACATCACCATCCTTTCCCTTTAACATGACACTGAGAAAGGACTACAGTGCCATACACTTGATGACCCTTGCAGGTGGAAGAGGACTAACATATTCCCCACACTTTTCTTAGTGTCACCTGAGAGTTTATTAGGTTTTTTTTCCCCAGCCTCTTTATAGGATTGTCTTTTATAGGATGTTATGTCAGCTAGTAATAACTACCAATGTTTATCAACTACTTTTCAGTTTCAAAGTCCTTTTGCTTTTAGTTTTACCCTCCTACTGGCCCTGAGAGGTATTATTTATTATTATACTAATTTTCTTTTCTTTTCTTTTTGTTTCTTTTTTTTTTATTCTTATTTCAGCATATTGTGGGGGTACAAAAGTTTAGGTTACGTAAATTGCCCTTGCCCCCACACCCCCGAGTCAGAGCTTCACATGTGTCCAACCCCTAGACAGTGCACATCGCACTCATTATGTATGTATAAACCCATCCCCTCCCCCACCCATATCTGCCTGACAATGTTATTCCTAAATGTGCTCTTGGGTGAAACCAATTTGATGGTGAGTACATGTGGTGCTTATTTTTCCATTCTTGGGATACTTCACTTAGTAGAATGGGTTCCAGTTCTTTCCAGGAAAATACAAGAGGTGCTATATCACCGTTGTTTCTTATAGCTGAGTGGTACTCCATGGTATACATATACCACATTTTATTAATCCACTCATGTATTGATGGGCACTTAGGTTGTTTCCACATCTTCGCAATTGTGAATTGTGCTGCTATAAACATTCAGGTGCAGATATCTTTGTTATAGAATGTCTTTTGTTCTTTTGGGTAGATGCCCAATAATGGGATTGCTGGATCAAATGGTAGGTCTACTTGTATCTGTTTAAGGTATCTCCATATTGTTTTCCACAGAGGTTGTATTATACTAATTTTATATATGAAGAAACTGAGTGCTGGAATTAACCAACTTGTCTAAGGTTATATGGCTGGTAAGTGCTGGATTTAGGACATAGATTGAAACCTGCTTTTCTCCTTTATCCTTGCTTTTAATTACATGCATACAATGTACATGTTTATTGTACAAATATTAGAAAACATAGATAATCAAAATAAACTTTCACATAACAATGATCAATCTTATGAAAATGGTTTTATATAATATCTATTGATTTATTGTTTTTCTTTTAAAATATGTAAATATTTTTTCATGTTAATAGGTATTATATCAACTTCATCATTTGAAATTACTGCTTGGTTTTCCATTGAAGGACATACCTTATTTAACTAATGCTTCATATGTAAATTACTTCTGTTTTTTGCTTGTGTTAACAAAACTCCAGTATAACTCCTTGTATATATACCTTTGCATACTTTTCTGATTATTTCCATAGGGGAGACTTCTAGATGTAGAGTGTCTCAATTAAGGGTTTGCACATTTGAAGACCTCTGATATATATTTACAAGTTGCCCTCTGTCCTTGCCTGCTTGGATGAATGCCATTTTCCTTATTCCCTTTACCAATATCATTTTTTGCCATGTGATTGGAAGGAAATGGAATCTTGTTTTTGATTTATTTGCATTTTCATTACTAATCAGATTGATCATTTCCGTATGTTTGTTGTTCCTGTATATTTCTGATGATTTGCCTATGTATGATTTTTGTCTATTATTTTCTATGGAACTGTTCATCTTTTTCTTATTTATTTATTTATTCATTTAAGAGACTGGGTCTCGCTCTGTTACCCAGAGGGGAGTACAGTAGTGGGATCATAGCTTATAACATTGTGAACTTCTGTGCTCAAGTGATCCTCCTGCCTTAGCCACCCAAGTATCTAGATGTGTGCCACCATGCTCAGCTAAGTAAAAAAAAATTTTATTTTGTAGAAATGGGGATCTCAATAGGTTGTCCAGGCTGGTCTTGAACTTCTGGCCTCAAATGATCCTTCCACCTCGGTCTCCTAAAGTTCTGGGATTTATAGGCATGAGCTACTGGGCCTGGCCTGTTTTTCTAATTGATGTGTAAATACTTCATATATTGAGAATATTAGTGAATTGTCTTCTATCTACTGGTCTTGCAGGGGCCAAGGGAAAACTTCCTCTTTGCCTTCTGAAGGTTTCCTAAAAAATTAACTCAGAAAAGGCAGATTAATTGGTGAAAAGGCATACAAATGTATTAATGTGCACATGAGGGGAAAAATCACAGAGTGATTACCCCAAACCCCAATGGGGTGCAGAAGCTGATATTCTATCTTGAGGTTACAGAAAGAATTGGGGCTCAGAACATGGTCAAAAACAGGTCATGGTGGTAAATCGGGTTATAGTGGCAAGACAGCTTATGGGCTGGAGAGAAGGCTTAGCTAGCAAAGGTGTTCTTACATGTAGATAAAACCTCATAGGTAGCAGCCCTCAGAGAGACTAGATGGTAAATGTTTCTTTCAGATCTTTAAGGGGTCAGACTCACAGTTAATCTTTCCTAGATCCAGACAAAGGAAGGCCTGGCTGCATTAATGCAGATATTCTACAGATGCAAATCTCCCCCAGAAAAAAACAGCTTTGCAGGGAGGCTTCTGTTTGCTGGCTCTCTGAACAGCCATTTCAAAGTATGTCAAAGAAATATATTTTATGGGAAAGTATTTTGATTTCCTTCACTCTTTTGACAGCTATTCATGGTCATACAAATTCCTAGAGTTTTTACTTAAATTTCATGCAAATGTTAAGCTATATTTCTTCTATTTTGATAATTTTTTTTAAATACAGAAACATTTCTTGAGCCCTGTTAACCTCATCTTGTCAGATTTTCCTTGAGGCTGCCTGTCTCATTCATGTGTTCGGTTTCTTCCTTAGCTTATAATCATAAATACAATTTTGACGAGTGTGCCCTCTGTATTTCCATCCAGGTAATAGAGGAGGAGAATCGAACTAATGCGTGTTGTGCACCACAGTGTGTGAAGCACTGTTCTAGGTGCTTTCAAATATGTGAAATGTTAAATATAATAATATAGAAGACCCTAATGCTCTGCTGTGTGATTCAGTGTGTTGCATAATTTTAAAAAAATTAGTTCTTTCCCAATTATACATAACAATTTGACTGATATTATTGTGTTGGGCTAACATACAGTAGTTGTCTGTATGTCCTGGCAACTTTCAATGACATCCACCTGCAAAAAGACATTTAACCTTTTTTATCTTGCTTTTTTCCTTCTCTTACAGAGTTATAAAAAATAGTATATGAATATATGTATATATATATTTGTGTCTTATGTTAAGAAGAGCTCACTGACTATATTTCTTCCATAATTTTCACATAATCTATATATTTTTATTTTTGATGTATCTTTAAAAAAGGTAGTTTTTTTACTTTTTATAAAATTTGGAATTATTGAACAGAATAACTAAGAGTACAGACTTTGGAGTCAAACAGACCAGGTTTTGATCCCTCATACTACCAATTCCTAATCCTATGATTGTTGGTGAATTACTTATCCCAAGGTTCTTTATCAATCATTTGAGAATAATAATATCTCCTACATCTGGTTATTGTGTGAATTAAATTAGATCATTCGTGTAAAGCCCTTCTTAGTATAATGGCAGCCAAAAAAGCATTTGGTTGATGACAGCAGGTGAAATAGTTATTTCACATTTTTGAATTAAAACTTACAGTAGCAGTTGTTTAATAGAAAGGCTTCGAAGTTATGATCTCAGGGAGTATGTTCTAAATAATCAAGGTTTTTTTTAATCTTATATATTAAAAGGCTTTTGTAATGTAGGGATCAAAAACCCCTGGCTCCCCAAAGGTTTGCCAAACTGTAGGAAGCAAATGTCCCTGTTCCCATAAAGGTTCACTGAAAAATCACTGACATGAAGCAGATTGACTAATAGGAGTCAAAGGATGCAAATTTATTTTAATGTGTTTATTAATACATGGAAACCTTAAGAACGAAAACTCGAAGATACAGAGAAATTGTTCATTTTTATGTTTAGGTTCAACAAAATGTGGACAGCCATGTAGAAATATGGTTGGACAAAAAGGGAATGATCCTAATGCAAACAGACTGAGCTAACAGACCCAGAAAGGTCTGTCTAGATTCTTCTTAGCCTCTCTGAACATGCATTCCTTCCTTATGGGTATGGGGCAGGGCCCTTTCTGGAAGGGAGGTCTTATGGCCTACAGTCAAACAACGTAGGTCAGATAATTACTTTATGGCCAGTTTTTATGTAGAATAATTTCAGGTTTTTATGGCTGGCTTTTGGGAAAAGGGGTTCTGGCTTTTATGAGCTATCTTGGGAAGGAGGGATTCTAGTTTCTATGGGTAGTCTCCGGGCAGAATGGGACCGAGATACAGGAGTAGAAGGGAGGGTCAGAGAACTTTTGCTTCAGAGGCCTTCATTTTTGGGGTACTGTTTCCTGAGTCCCATCAGTAAAAACAAGAGAAATTTTGTTCTTTGGGCCTAAATGCCTATTTAGGTGGTAAATTGTGCTTTTAATCACACATTGGACTTTTCCTGTGATAGTTAAGCCGTCTTAGTTTTTTTTGTTTGGAGGAGGAACTTAGTATGCTCCCTGAAATAGAAAGCATCCTTGTTAATCTAACAGAACATCTAGTATCATTTATTGGGCACTACATAATGATGTACTGATGTTAAAAACATACTGCTTTATGCAATAATCAGAAACCCTAGAATTAAAGAGAAATTATCACCATATGTGAAACATAAATAAAATAATGACCAGGACTGGTGCATGTATCTCAATTCATTCTATGCTTCTAAGCAACACTTCCTTTCAGTATATATTAATTTGGTATAGAATTGGGATCAGCAAGCCCTTGAGTATATTGAGGAATTATCTAATGTAACTAGTTTTTCTTGGTTAAGACCTGTATCTATTATTCATAATTTTTCCTCTTTAGACTGTTTTCCAGTGTACCACCTCTATATCTCTTGCCTTTTACTTCTGTCTGCCTGTCTGATGATACCTCCTTTAATTATTATAAATTGCTGAGATCAGGAATAAGTAATACTTTAAAAAATCATCAGCCATTATTATTAGATATAATACTAAAACAATTAAACAATATATGATAATAGCAAGAATAAACCAGTTTCTTATATATTCTTGGGATTGGTATGAATCCACATAATTAAAGTAGCTTAATTTTTAGTATCTTGTGTTTGTTGGTCATATTAACCTAGATTAATCTGTCTGGTCCTTCTTTCTTTGCATGTGATCAAGACCTATAGGACACTTACTATTTTTCCTCCCCTTTTAAACTATTATGGTTTAATAAGATATTTATTTTTTTCTCTGAAAATATTACATTTTGAAGTTTCACTTCAAAAAGTCTGTGAGACCCTGGCAACACTGAAACATTTTAATAAAAATATAAACTATCAAGGTTAAACCTCATCAGTCTTATGTACCAAACAAATTATATTTGAAAAAAAAACCGGTAACAGAGGGGGTTACGCTAATGAACATTTCCTAAGGGTGAGAATAGTGGATAATTCTGGTTATGTGAAAGAATTGTTGTAGTTTTGAGAAATGTTTGCTGTGTTTCTTGGGAGTGAATGTCCAGCTTCCTCTGGAGCGCTTGGAGTGGAGGGTCTGAGTCATCACTGTTTGTAGAGTGATCTTGAGAACATATTGGAAGGATTGCTACTATACACATTTTTAATCCTTACTTAACTTGCCTATATGCTTATGACTTTAAATTTGCACCTTTAGGCTATGGTGAGGCCTAAAAAAAACAAAACACCGGCTTGTCTTTCCTGGCCTGGCTATACTAATAAAGATGAGATACTCCAGACCTTGTCTTTCGTCCTGGGCTCTGTATTTGTTACATAATTAAAGTTGCTTACCTCCTAGGTTTTTCACTAATTTAAATAAGGGTTACTAAGAGTAAATGTTTTAATTAATATATCTAATTAAAATTACTGGATACCAAAAACCCAGTTCTATATAAAAAGGGTCTAAAATGTGGGTTTTTTGGTAAAGAATTTATAAAAAGGCATAAGAATATGATTTTTGTTAAAGGCAAAATAATTTTGCCTAGTTTAGGGGAGGTTTTAAGAATTGTTTTAAATTGAAGAAATAAAAAGAATGATGGATAAAACTGAATGGATAAAGAAAGTTGGGAAAGAAAGAGTGGGAAGAATTATAAAATGTTAGAAAAGGTTTATAAAAATCTTACCTTATGGTCAAATTGATTAAGATTAAATGGATTTGTTTACAGGGTTTTATTAATATTAGCTTTAGCATTAATCATACATTAATATGAAAGTAGAATTTAGTTTCCTCTTTTGAACAAGATTTTCATGTAGTATTAAAAAGAATAAACAATTTTTGTTTACCATTTGAGTAAACCGCCAAAAAAAAAAAAGCGGGGCGGGGGGAGGAAGAGATTCAGTTTGCCTTATGCTGTCTTTATTAGATCTTTGATTATTTGGGAAATGAATGTTTTCTCTATCAAAGAGTAAAGATTTTTGCCTTTTAAAATCTTTGAATTATTACTTTGGCTGAATAAATGACTATTATTTTATAGTAACCTGTGATTTGTGACAAACTTGATATTGATATTGAGGTTGATATTTGACAAACTTTCCAAAATCAAAATTTCAGATTGTAAGTTCAGTCTTTTTGACATCAAACTGGCTTTTTAAATATTAGAGCCACTGAAAGTACAAGACTGACATATTTGGCTTATTGGATATGTTGAAATTATATGGGAAACATTGTCAAATATGAAATGGTGCTTAACTTTCTTCGGGTTATATTTATATAAATGTTTTATGAATATGTGTTCCGACATTGTATAAAGTTCCTAAATTTCTGATATATCTTAGTATGTTATCAGTAATAATTATGATTATACTAAATTATTGTATGCCACAGAAATAACCAAATATTCTTGTCAATTGGATCTTTATGACAATTCTAAGACTTTCGTCATCCACAGACAATTATTATTTTGCTTTGGTTCTTCTCAAAAGGCAAAGAAATTCATGGAAAAGACTCTGATAAGTACTCTTGAACACAGGTTGCTGATTGACTTAGGTTAAAACTTCTAGGACTCTAATTAAAAAGCTGAGACATTCAAAAGGATTACTAACACAATATCAAGCAAAGCAAGAGTTACATGTTGCTGAACTGATAGAGGACTGAAATAATTTCTTTATGACTTTTTGTTTAACACGTTGCTGGTTCTTTATGTTTTGTTTTCCATAATTAAGAAAACCATTTTCTATCGAACCATTTATAGCCTACAACAATTGAGTAAAGTAGAAAAATTTATCTCTCTCTCTGCCTGATGTCCAGAATTTAGATATGCAAGTAATCAGGCCAAGTATAATAAGACAAAAATTTATTATGCACATGAATTGGTCTTACTATGATTTCTCTTTGGTAGAAAAGGGAAACAGATTGGAGAGAGAAAAATTATGTTTCAACAAAACCACAAAACTGTAACATACCTGCTACTAGTTTCTGTTACTAGAGTCCAGCCCTGGCCTTTGTTTTTGAGGTTTTGTTATTTGCCTGTAATTCAGATTCAATCTTGGGTTATTTCTTGACTACAACAAATCTTTAAAGAAGAACCAGGTTGTAATTTTCTTCATGATGTTTTTAATTGATTCCTTAATGAATTAGATTCCTTTTCCTGTTCTGACACCCAGATTCTCTTTGATTGTCAAATTCTTATTATTATTTCATTCTCATTGCCCTACTTCCAAGAAAACCAGAATCATGGTATTCCAAAGACTAGAGATGTGATTCAACAAAGCCTGCACATCTCCCTCATTTGGAATCCCACCGTGCCTGATCTCTTTTCCATTGCCAGTGCCTTACTGTGAAAACTATACAGACACCTCCCTCTAGGCCCAGGGACTACTGTAGAAGAGATGGGCTTGTGAGATTGTAAGGGCCAGTGTTGAGGGATGGAATTAGTTCGGATCCTGCAAATCAAGGATGGACACATAGATGGCTAAACAGCTGGTAAAATGAAGGATTTTGCCTCCTGGGCCTTGTGGCCCAGGCATCCATCCCAACCATAAAGACTTTTCTGTTTCCCACAGACTTGTAAGAAAATTACAGAGAAGATAACAGGATACCTGGTGACGGAGCTTCCTGCATATGGTTGTTCCCAGTTATGGGATTTATGCAAATAGACACAGAGTAAGAAATTTATCAGCCACTTTAGGAGAAATTACTGAAGAGACTGCAAAAAATGTTGCAACACAACAAGTTTCTAAATTTCTTAGCTCAAATGGTTTTAGCAAAATACTTATATTTTACATAGCTAATTGCTACCAGTCCATAACTAAGACCAAGATTAGTGTAGTTCAATGCTTATAGATAAGTTAACTTTGTAACTTTGCTTTTGGTTTTTGGCTATGTTGCTTAAAAGGGTTTTAAGGGTTAATGATTACCTGCCCACCTCCATTCCTATCTGGCCTAGAATGTTTAATTGGCTGTAAGCCTTTGGCCTCTAAGTTCGGTGATCACAGGGGTCCCACCAAGGGCCTGGATGGACTTGGGGCAGGTAGCCACACTACCCTGGCAACAATGGGACAAGATAAAAGTTTGGCCATTGATGTTGCCTCTTGGCCAAAAGGGGTAAATGAGAAATAAAAATAAAATCCTGGCCAGGCGCGATGGCTCACACCTGTAATCCTAGCACTCTGGGAGGCTGAGGCGGGTGGATCGCTCGAGGTCAGGAGTTCGAGACCAGCCTGAGCAAGAGCGAGACCCCATCTCTACTAAAAATAGAAAGAAATTATCTGGCCGACTAAAAGTATATATAGAAAAAATTAGCTAGGCATGGTAGCACATGCCTGTAGTCCCAGCTACTTGGGAGGCTTAGGCAGGAGGATTGCTTGAGCCCAGGAGTTTGAGGTTGCTGTGAGCTAGGCTGACGCCACGGCACTCACTCTAGCCCGAGCAACAGAGTGAGACTCCCGCAAAAAAAAAAAAAAAAAAAAAAAAAAAATCTAAGCCTCCCAACTCACCTAACAGATTCCCTCTTGGCTAAGGAGGCCCTAGAGAAACCTTAAAAATGAGTTCCTGCCCGTAAGAGGATGGGAGGTCAGACAGGCCTTGTTATACCCCCTCCCTCGCTAACACCATCAGGCTTTCTTCCCTAAGCGTTAAACAGATCAGTCTTTGGAAAGACTTGTCCCACCAATGATTCCAATCATCCACTAACACTGCTCCTCCCTTTTTGCGGTATCAGGACAACTGGCCAACATTCCTTCTTGATAAGAGACCACTGACCATGGGGTGGTTCTGGCCAGTCTAGGGAGGATGCACAGAGAGGGTTTTTATGTCCTCTGCTACACCTTTTGATACCAGAGGGCTGAAAACTCCACCCTTGGATCATGCTAAGGCTGCCATTTTCTAAACATGGATCCCATGAAGCTGCATAGAGCTCATTTGTGCACGTTTCTCCTTTCATAAATATTCATGACTCCTATAGCTTGTTAAATACGTATAATTGGCCACCCCACTTAGCATAAATTCCTGTTCCCATCGTCCCTCCCTTGAAGTACAGGCTCTCGCCTTCTGGTCCAAGGCAATTGCTTTGCAGCCAGTCAGAATGGCCACCCTGCAGACTACAACCCTTTATGAGAAATAAAGTTCTCCTTTCCAAATTTATGAAACTTGTCATTTTCTTCAGTTGATAGTATTAAAAAGATTAGTATTTGGCATGTGAACTGCATTAATGAACAGTGAAACAAAAGAAAAAATTCACCTATATACCTGTTACCTGAGCAAATCATTATGTGATTTATATTTGTATATATAATAACAGGAGACACAATTGATGTTTACTGAGACCCTGTGACATATCAAGTCCTTGAGCTAGCTATAACCAGGTGATATTTGTGTTTTTAGAAAATGAAATTGAGGCTTAGAAAGGGTAACTAGCTGAGTGTGGACCATCTACCATGTTGGTAAATTGATATTGTGAACATGGCTCCATTTTCTGAAATATTTGCTTTATTTTTATTTACAAGCTAGATTTATTTGGTTTTATTATTAACCACAGAGAATGAACTTTGTGGTACTTGTCTTTTGTGGGTCAGTATGTCATGTTGCAGTCTGAAATGTCGGTTCTTGATGTGCTCGTGGCTGAAGAATGACCAGATGCACCAAAGTAAGGCAACGAAAATGAGGTTTATTGAGGAGAGAAAGATAGGATTATAGAGCAAGAGCAAGATACAGGTTTACAGAGAGAGCATGATACATAGGCCACAGATGATGACTGGACCCACTGTTGCAGCAAAGGGAGAACAAAAGGAAGGACAAAAAAGGCGTTGGTTATGATCTGCATCTTACTTTGTAGTGCCTGGATTGGCACCTCCCACATTGCTCAGAAGTCACCATGAAACCACTTTGAACAGTTGAGAGTTGCATTACATGAGTCTTACTGTGCATGTGGGGTGTTCTAGGTCACTTCCGGACTCTATGGTACCTATGCCACTTGGCACGTGGGCTAGAGAGTCCTCTGCATTCTTTTGCAGTTGGTTTGCTGAGTTCTGATTGGCAGATTCGTAGGGCGTTCCCTCCTCCCTCAGGAATGGCAGAGGCTCAGGGCAGGATCAAGGTGGGGCAGGACCAAGATGGGGACCTGGGGCCCACCCTTGTCCTTCTTCCCAGGTGGGGCAGTTGCACTAAGGCAAAGCACCCACTTTCATCCCTAGGAGACCTGGAATCCCATACTAACTATCTAACAATTATATGCTTTGAGAAGTACCACAGGCAAACTTTACATTGTTACATAAAAAACACTGAACTTGCTGTAGGGGAGGGGGAAAAATCTTTCTTTCTTTATCCATCTTGGGGTCTCCAGCTGGGTTCCTGTAAATTAGACTGGCAAAGACAGATTAACAAGAGAAAAACAAACAGAAGTTTATTAACATGTAGATCACACATACACATGGGAACACCCAGTGATGAGTACCCCAAAGGCATGGTTAGAACTTGGCCTTATACCCCATCCTAGGCTAATCAAAGGAAAAGGAGTTTGAGGCTTCTGGATCACGGAGCTGTAGAAATGAGAAGTATGGTAAACAAGAATTGTTTAGTAAGGTTTATTATGCAGATTTAAGTTAGCAGCCTTTTCCATTGATAAGAATTAAGATTCCTCCACTTCCTGCTACAAGAGAGGAAGAGACCTTTTACAATGGAAATTTCCTTTATAAATGTAAATTTCCTTTACAAAAGAGAAACTGTGCTTTATGTTTAGAGCTTTTCCTACATCTGCTGGTTCTCAATGGCCTTTAGCTCAAAATAATCCATGTGCTAAAGAAGCATATTTTGGGGTCACATATTCTGGTGCCCTTCCCTGCCTTGTTCTTTTATAGTGGTTATGCTGCAGAGGAAAATGCCTCCCTTCCTAAGTTCATTAAGCTGAGCTCAGAAGCTGATCAAGAGATGCTTACGATTTTTTAATGTTTGTTTCTGTAACTATTTTTAAAGTATATTTTATGTCTTTAAGTGATCGTTGGTGAAATTAATAAATTTTCTGTTCACCAAAGTAGTTATCTATTTATTCAGTTGGTTGACTACAAAGCTCTTGAGGATATGCCCAGTGACGGCACCTATATGAACAAAGAGCTTAGAGGAGCTTGACTAGAGTTTGGTCATCAAGGAAGAGACTCTTTGTCATGCCAGCGGGCTCAGAAAGTTGTAGATGGTCACAGCTGAGAGACCTTGAAGGAGGTCACTCTAAATTCACAGAAAAAGAGCCATCCCATATACTTCCAACTCCACATAGCACTCCCCTCAGGGTTTGTGATAAATGTGATTCTGTCTCCAATAGTGTGAGCTATTGGATACCTGGAGGGCAATTTCAGCTTTTCTTCTCACTCTGCTTCCTAATGCTCTGCCAGGCCAGCCTAGCTCTGAATCATTTCTGGATTTGCAGAAGGAGAAGAGCAGCAGACTGGCCTGGATCTCCCTGAGCTCATGGGAAGAGTTAAGAGCCTTGGATTAGGAAGTAATCCGTGTCCCCGGCATGGGAAAAAGTGCAAGGAGGTGGGAGCAGGGAGTAGAGGTCTTTCTGGCTGGAGCTTACAAGTAGCCATGCTGTACATTGTGCTAACTATAAGGGAAATTTTTATAAAAACAAATATATTTGCCCATAGGTTTTAATTTAATATAATAAATATATTTAGCAAATAATAAATAATATGCAGTAAAATAGATAACATCAAACCTTTTTCAGTGGTGATTCATCCTTAACTCATATTAACTCACCTTTAAAATGGTGTCCATTTCACTAAATTTTGTAAGATATAGCAGATTGTAATTAGATTCTTTTAGAGAAGAGCTAATTTAGTGACTTGATCTCCAAACAATAAATGTCTGTAGAAGGCAATTTCATTTATCTTATGATTTTTAATGATTTTGTTTAGAATGAAAAATATCAAATTAGATGTGCCCTTTAATTTTGGATTATTTTAACTTTTAGGATTTTTGTTCTCCGTTCACCTGATTATTGGGAGTGTTTTGAAAACATTAGACTCTTGGAAAGGTTAAGGTTTTTCATCTCTCTATAATAATAAATATTCCTTGCAATTTTAAAGCTCAAGTGTCCATCTCTGTTGGAGTTTGTATTAGGCTATAAGAGCCTGGGGTTTATAACCCAGATTCTGAAAGGAAACTGTAGCAACATTAGGTTGCTAAGCAAATCTCTTAGCTAATTAAACAACGTGCCTTGAATTATTCTGACCGCCTGTGCTGATCAGTCATAATGGATCAATTAAAAGTGACACTCACTTTTAGGTTTGTCCAAACTTAAATTACAAATAAATGAAAGTACAGACATCCTGTTTTTAATAATTAAAAATAAGAAATAAGAATATAATTGTATGAAAAATGTTCGAAACAACCTAATGTTAAATAAAATGGAATATTAACCAAATATATATTACATGAAGTATTATGTAATCATACTAATTGAGGCTTTGTATACAATTTAACACATACTATATTTTAGTCAGATTGCAAATCATAGCTTTCTCTTTTATACAAATCAGCAGAAATAGGCACAGCTTAACATACTCTTTTCATAAGCATTTTCATCCTGTTATTGCTTTTCAAAATAAAATAGAGACAGAAGGAAGCCTGTTTAGCTTATCTAGATTATAATTAATTCTGCCACTTGGATATATTCGAAAATGGGAGCCAGACCCTCTAATGAGGGTTATAAAGTGTGGTCATGGGCCAGGTCCCAGACTATTGAAATAATTTATTTTTCTGTTTAGAGTTACATCAATGATTAAAAACAAAGGCAAAGGTGGGGGTAGGGACTACATGAATAAGTATATAGCCAAGGAACAATTTCAAGCCTGTCAACTGTATCCTATTATATATTTCAGTTATGCTAATCCTGAAGCTCCTGTAAGAATCCATTTTTCATTTCCTACTAATTTTTATCTTCTCTTTGTGTTTTTTTTTCCATCTAATTTTCAGAAATCTGCTCTTTGAATAGAAAATCATATTTCTGCTTAGCCAAAAGGTACTTGATTTTAACTTAATTTCATTAATCATGTTTGGAAGGAAAGTAAAATCTCTATAAAGGACAAATCAACTAGTATTTGTGGTTTAGAGCCTTATAGCTTTATTTTGTCAAATCTTCATTTTTTCCTTTTGCTATCTGATGTTTTAATTTCTACTTAACTTTTAATTGAAGTTGCTATTGTCGATTCTCGAACACATTTTACTTCCTAGTCTTTGAGGCTTCAGCAATGTGAAAAAACTTGAAAACATCTAGGACCATTGCTTGTTGAAAAGAACCTTGTGTGGAATGTTCTGTGTCAACAGTGAAACTCTCCAAGCTGCCTCCGTGGGACCCTAAAGCTTCAGCATCATGAAGACCCAGAGCATGCTCTTTTTGCATTTAGCTCAATGTATTCTTTTTTCTTGTTTTATTCAGCTGGAATGCTTACTGATTCCTCTGCAAACTTCTGAGACTGAGACCCTGAGGAACCCAGCTGGAGAATGCCGTCTGAATGCTGCCTCAGGTACACGCTGTATAATGTGTCCTTGCTTCGTGTCATGAGCCCGGACATTGTTGCGCTGCCCATTCCAGGACCCAGCACAGAGTAGGGGGGCTCAACACATATTTGAAGGAATAAACAAACTAGTCAGAGCTTTTGTGAATTTACTATGGTGGCACAAGGACTAACTGCTATGACCTAGTTACTGGTCAAACCTACGTATGTTTCGTGATTCTTTATATGACACTACTTTTTAAAATCTTTTTTTTATTTAGGATGCTCACCTCCCTCGAACAAAAAGCATATTACTATAAAGATATATAATTAGAAAAAGAACCAGAAAACTACATATATATGAATATTGTCCCCTTTAAAGTAATCCCTTTTAGGAGTACAATGCTTTATTCTCAAGTATTTCGTAGATATTTACTGAGTCAAGCACTCTGGTGCAGAGAATCCAGCTATGAATAAAACAGATACGGTTCCTGCCCTCTTATATGTGTATTCCATGAAGGAAACGCATACTAACAAATAATCACACCCGTAACAATGCAAATATAATTGTGAAAAGTACTCTGAAGGAAAAGTACAGGATGGAGAGAGGAAGGAAATGCCTTCCTGAGGAAGTGCTCTCTCAGCTGAGATCTGAAGGGGGAAAGCCCTGAGGCAGGAAGGAGCTTGGCACATTCCAGAAAGTGGGGGGCAGCCGATGAGAAAATGCATGAGGTTTGTTTGAATATTCTCACTGGCGGTAAATTTGAGTCATCCTCCAGGGAACAGTCAAAAGATCTTCAGAGCAAAGAATAAGAGATGTGATAAACTTGGGGAATATATAGTTTTTAAAGAATTCGGCCTGTCTGTTAAATCATGAGACCAGCTTCCTTCCTTACATGACTCTGAAGCTATTAGAGATGACTCCTTCCAGAAATGTGTTCAGAAATGGTGACATTGCTGTACCAGGTGTAACGCCTCTGCACTCCCCGTGTGAGTCTGTTGCTCTCCATCCGCGATGTTCAATGGAGGATGATTTTGCCACCAGCGCACGTTGTGCAATGTCTGAAAACATTTTTGCTTGTCACTGGGAGTAGGGGTACAATTGGCCAGGAATCCTGCTAAACATCTTATCAATGCATAGGACACCACCCCCCCCACCAAAAAATCGATCTAGCCAGAATGTCAGTGGTAGCAAGGCTGAGAAACCCTGCTCTAGATCTGGCATCCTGCCAGTATAGCACATGGAGACCATGGTATCTGTCTGCCGCCACCTCAGCCAAGTTGTTTATTTCTGGCTACCAAGATTAGTGTGCATTCTTAAAATGATTTTTTTGCTTTAAGTCTGCCATCCTTGTTTTTATTAATCAGCTCTCATCCCACCATCATCTGTCCTCCACAGCGGAATCATTTCTATAACGGTCTCCTTCTCTGCTTCAACCCAGAGCCCTCCCTTCCCACCTCTCAGACTCTGCCACTGTGTCATGTGGAATGTAGCAACATGATCATACACTCTGCTGTGTCATCTCCCTCCTCCCAGAAAGCTCTGTTCACATCCTACTTCACCCTGACCTGCTGTCCCCTGAAGACCACTTCCCTTGTAGCCTTCTCAAGTAGTGGTGCCATTATTTCCTCACATTTCAGGTATTTCAGGGATGCCTAGAGAGATTGTTATTACCTTGGGAAGTAATTTTGCTTCTAGATCATTACTCCTCAACGTGGTTGTTCAGGAAAGCCACAGCAACGAAACCAACAAAGACATGCTCTTCTGAAGGTGGTGTTCTTCATCTCTCTCACCTCTCCTCTTCCTACTGTGGTCAGGCTCATTGCCCCTCTTGTACTGAGCGCTGTGCACCTGGGTGCCATCTTCCTCCTCTTCATAAACCCCTTACAGCCTCCCAGGGTCCTTAGTGTCAGCATGGAAGATCTTTCCAACTTCATGGCCCTGAGACTCTCAGCCTGCTTATCTCCAAAGATTTTCTCTTTCAGCCACCTACTGCCATGGTCACACCTTTGTCCTTGTCATCCCCAGTAATTGCTCTATATCTGAAATCACTGCATCAGCCATATCACTCTTACCATGGCTGCCTGTCCTTCTAGCTTGGTGATGTACCTCTCCTCATCATGGTTATATTTTGACCTTACTGCATTGTCTCATCTACTGGACCTGCTACTTTCTACCAACTCACCAATCCTTTCTTTCCCTCATTTCCCTTCTTAACCAGTTTAGATTCTATCATTTCTTGAGAAGACCCTGAGGACTAAGATAAAAGTCCTGAACCCTTCCAACAGACTAATGGACCCTCTTTTGGCTAAAAACACCAAATTTTAAAGCACTTGGCATGGCAGGATGGGAGAGTGGTCATGTCTTGTTTATTTTCACCCCCAACATGTTACTAATCATTACTAGACTTTATCAGAGCCTGGCTTGAGAGAAACAAAAGGCCAGAAGATCCCTCCTTACTTCATCCGGCCACCCAGCGCCATCCTTCTGCTTTTATGGTTCAGAAATGTCAACTCTTCTGCACCGCGAAGAATATTTTCTTGATGGAAGACTGCCAGTTGCAGAGTAGTTTTGGGCTGTCCCCTGAGGATGTGTAGTTCATGGACTTGTGCTCTAAATTTTACTCTTTTATGTATAAGACCTAATTATAATTCATTTAAATGTTAAATCTCCACCCCAAATGAAAACATGGGTCATATGTTTCCATATGTCACTTACATGTAAACCTCATGCTCATGTGTATGGGTTTCCTCCATGAATATTCATGAACTTCTCCTATATCCTATTGAATATGTATACCCTGCCACCCCATCTAATATATATATCTACTTCTTTCTCTCCTTTGAAGCATGGGTTTATGGCTTTGGTGGGAGGCTTGCTTCCTGCCTGTAGGACACAATTCCCTTAAAAATAAAGCTCTCCTTTTAAATTTACTAACTCTGTGACTCTTTTACATTTGACAGTCCCAATCCAGATCAACCCAACTATTCATAGTTCCATGCCTACATTGTCTAGTGGAGACTGGTTCCACAATATCTTTAGATTCAACAAACCAAACAATGCTGAGTTTTAGTATGTGTTTCTGGTCCTCTTATTCCCTGCTACTCAAGCGACAGTCCTTTTCCACAACCAAGCCCAGTCCTGCTTCTGTGCTTTGAATCCCATCTTCCTTATCTTCTCAGCAGCCTGTGCCTACTGGTTGCCTCTTAGCTGTGTTCTTGAGACACAGCTGTGCTTCTGTAACCCACTCTGTGCAGATGAGTCACAGATTTACATCTCTAGCCAAGACTTCTTTTTGAGCTCCAGATCCATGAATCAAACTACATATTTGACATCTGTGCTTGGGTGTCTTAAACACAACTCACACTTAACATGTCCCAAACCAGATTCGTCATCTTTCTCTTCTGCAATTCTAATCCTCTTCCACTGGTTTCCTATTCTGAGACTATCAAATTGCATAAGCCAGAAATGTAGGTGTCTTCCTGGAAATCTCCTTCCCACTCACCTCCATATCTGGTCCATCACCATGGCCTGTAGATTTTCCCTCTAAATAGCTTTCATACCCATTCACCTCTCTGAAACTCTGTCCCTCATGCTCCCGTCCAAGGCCCAAGTCCATCACTCACCTGACTACAGCCACAGTCGAGGTCTGCCCTAGTCTGCTCTAGGCTCCTTGACTGCTCTCAGTACTGCAGCCTGAGTGACCTTTGCTGCGTCTTCCCATTGCCCTTAGGATAACCTGGACCAGAAGTCCTGCACAGGTGGGCTCTGGCCTCTGATGCTCACCTGTACCACGCTCTCCTTTGTCTTCAGGGTTCTGGCTGTTAACATTCCGTGGACACCGTAGAAGGGCCATGTTCTGTCTTGCCACAGGATCATAGCATTTGCTGTTCTCCTGCCTGAAAAACCTTCTCTTCCCTTTTTACTAGGGTAACATGGTCTCATTCTTCAGTCTGCAGCTCAGATATTATTTCTTCAGGAAGGCCAGATTATTTGATTAATGTGTAACTGCCCTGCTAAACTGAATGTTCTGTGAGGGCTGCTACCACATATGGTTTACTCAGCGTTTTATCCCCAGTACCTAGCACAATCCCTGGCACAGGTGTGTGTTGCGTGAATGAATGAGGGAAGGAAGGAAATAAAACTGTTCATTTATAATTAATTTCCTTTCTACGTAGCCCTCATTATTGCTTCATAATTCTCTAAACATATTAAATCTTCTTTGCTTATTATTATATTGCTATTGTTAGCATTCGTTTAAAAGTATTTATAAATTATAGTGTTCTATAAAAATAAAAGTAAGTTTTATTGAAGGATGTTTTAATTGCCTGCTCACTTAAACAGAATTTTAAAAATATTAATATATTTAATTTGTGTAAAAATATTTTGACTATATAATTGAAGTGATTAGGACACTTAATAGTTCACCCGTAGACTTAATTGAGATAATCATGCATAATTCTATTACAGTCAGATTTTTTTGTCCAGTCTTTTTCTTTTTGTGTAAAGTAGTCTATTTAAGAAATGAGGATTTTTGTGCTACTGGATTGTTTTTAATATGTAAGTATATAACACCTTATTGGTAGTTTTACTTGAAAACTACTTGCATACTTTTTGTATATCTCAGTAGAAGGTAAACATTAATATAGAAATTGACTTGAATTTTTAAATTTGAATGTAGATGTTTAAAACTGTATAGCTGTTTTGGAATTTACATCTTAAAAACTGACTGAACTCACTGAAAATTTATTCCATGAAAATGAGACCCTGTGGGTTTCTGTGACCAAAAAATGTTAACTCTGGGAACTCAAAGTAGTGATTTTCACTAAAGCAGTGATTCTGAGTAGAGCATACAATGCTATGAACATCATGCTCTGCATTTGATTTACTAGTTTTTGTGATCAATTCCAGAATGAAAGTTAAAGGCTTAAAGTCATGAATAGTCCTGTTCCTTGAGACCTCGTTTATTTATCTCCCCATTACTTAATACTGACATATGGCTAATCAAATGGTTGTTCCTTGGCATTACTAAAAAGCAGTCTGCTGCTCAGGGAGTCTGGGGCTTTCTGCTGTTGCACCAGGGCCTAGTCTGGGCCCTGCTAGATACAGGAACCACAGTCCTCATTGGCAGCCTGATGGGGGTCGCCTAAAGCCCTTACATAGTTCGGGTGGAAAGAAATAGAATGATATATCATACTGTGAACTTGTAGACTGTCCAATAGAACCATAATTAGGAAGCATATATATAATTTAAAATTTCAAGAAGCCACATTTAAAAAAAGGTAAAAAGAAACAGGTAAAATTAATTATAACAATACATTTTACTTAATATATCCCAAATATTAATATTATAAATTAAATGTGCAATTACTACAAAAACATTAATGCGATATTTTGCATTCTTTTCTTCATATCATGTCTTTGACATCCAGTGTGCATTTTATACTTATATCGCATCTCAATTTGGACTAGCCACATTTTGAGTTGCTCAGTAGCCACACATAGCTAGTGGCCACTGTATTGGACAATGCAGTTCTAGGGGATCCCTCAGAGAAAAGGGTATTGGGGTTGCATTGGGAAAACCAGGACATTGCATTCATCTATGAATTTTGAGGTGGCAGCATTGCTTCTATGGAAGACCTTTCCCATCTTTAGGATGACACTCAAATCTGTATTCCCTTAAGAAATGTGGCTCCTGCTTTATGTCTTTTTCCAATAATTTGGAAGTTTTAGGATATGGTTTTCCTTCCTTTTTCTTTGTTTCTTAAATAATGGAGGGACATTGCTCTAAGTTTGGAGGTTTAGTTTGCTAATTCAATGTATGTTATAGATGCCAAGGGAGCTGTTCGCAAGCATGTGTCTGCTCCCCATCTTAATTTAGATGTTGCACGTTATAGTCTTTGATTCATCTCCTCCTTGATTTATGATTATTGACTTGGTAAAATGGGCCTGTTGCCTTCCATCTGTGTTCTGTGGCCACATGTGCCTTAACATTTAGAAGGCTGAGGTCTTTCGCAGATTTACATCTGAGAGTTGAGTGGGAAGTTACTTTCAGAATACAATAATGATTTGTTGATTAATAAGCCTTTATTTCTTGCCAAATGTTGGAGTATTTGTTTCTGCTTTTAAGGATTCCTAACATATTGGTTCCAAAATATTTGGGATCTTGTGCCAAGTGTTGTCTTAAATATTTAGTGTGTTGTTTTCTTTAAGCTTGAATATTTCAAGCCCAGCTGAATGATCCTGTGAAATTGTGCAGCATTACTATTGTTTCAAAGCTGAGCCTTTTATTCTTTGCCAAATTTCAGTTTACAGCTGCTCTTTCCCTGGCAAGATTTATTCACGCTCAATAGACATCTAAAATGCAAATACTGATTCAGTCTTAATAATAAGGAGAGGAATTGTGGCACTATATTTGGAAAATGAGTAAGGAAACATTTTAAGGCAATTATTTTAATATATTCTGTTCCACTACAAATGAAACTTCAAAATACATTTATTTAACATTTAAGGTGATATAAAAGGAGAGAAAAGAAGTTTTGAAAGTTTCAAATACATTTTCTAAGGTTATAATAATTATGATCTATTTTCTGTCCTTAAACTTTTAGTTACAGTATGAAGATAAATGTTTTTGTAGCATGATTTCAAACATTTTGTATAATATCTCATGTTATGTTCATGTATATTATTCTGAAAGGCCAATTTTTAGATTAATTATACATAATAGAAATATAAAATTAATGGGGACTTTTGTGATCTTCCCCCCCCCCAAGCATAGATTTTTGAGATCTTTACAGATTACCTTTTTTTTTCTGTAAGCAGGAGGAGGAATTACATTACTGTATTCTTGGTGATATGTTCTCAAAATGCCTGATCTTGGACCTCAGTTTTCTTATTTGTAAAATAGAGGTAATAATAGTACCTGCCTTGTAGGGTTGTTGTGAAGACTAAATGAATAAATCATTTTAAATCACTAAGAATAGTTCATGGAACATGGTAAACACTATGTGGTTGTTAAATGTAAAAATGGCATCGTTTAGAAAAGATTTTTCAAAGACTATGCTAAAGCTTTGCTTAGTGATATAGTATTTCTGTGACTATTCTGTTTCTTCATTTCTTTAACTAACTGATACTAATTAATCTCCATTCTAGGCTTTGCATAGAATTTATAAAAAATTATATTTCTGAATGCAGTTTTCAATTACTGATTTTAAAAGTCTGCCATAGCTTGAGCCACTACATGAATATTCAATGACAGTAACCATTTTAAAACTCACTGCTGCATTTCAACAGAAAATAATCCTCCCACCTTCCCATGAGAACTTCCTATATCATCACCTTTTGTCAGTTTTCTTTTCTTTTCACAGTTCTGACATTTCTGATGCTCCCCAGTCAACACTATACAATAAAACTTGCTGCTGACCACATTTTGGCATTTCACGGGAAGCATTTGGTTAATGTTAAGGTGGTGATTTGTGTTTAACTGTAATTTACCAGCCAACTGGCACCACAGGCTGGGCAGAGCCCTGTCAGATAAACCAACCATGCAGACTAGGCTGGTGGCAAATCTCTGGCTCCCTGGGCAGCTCTTTCACGCTACAAGAGAGGGATCATCAGAGGGAGAGACAAGGCTTACTCATCCTTGTGATATCTTTACTCAGCTTTGAGTAGAGGCTGGTGGCCAGAAATAGAGCTCCATGGCCCTTGTTCTCATCCTGGGAGTACTCATTACAGGCACAGAGCAGCCATCTTAGTCCCACACCAGTTCTGAGATCTTAGAGCACTTTAGAGATTTTCCTTGATCTAAGCTGGAATTGTCCATGGCTGTCTATAAATTCAGTTACACTTTATGTTTATGGCATTACTTTAGAAAAATCTAGAGTTTCACGTAGGAGTTTTGAAAGGACCTAAGGATAAATAAATGTTTTAGGTTGGGATAGAGATTGAAGGGGTGAGTTTCACAATGGGTAAGTTTAGCAATCTCACAAAATAGAAAATAAAATAGAATTGTGTAGTCATTTACAAATCTAATATAATGATCACACATAGACATTGAAGGCTGACAATATGGATAAATTTTACTTTCAGCTTTCAATTTGTTTTCATTTACAATGGCATTTCTTTTGCTGTTCTTTTTGCATTGCGGTGCATAATTTCCCAAGTTTAATAATAAGCTGTTATGGTTTAATTGTCTTCTCCATGGAATGGTCACTTGCAGCCCTTTTTGTCCTAATGTCTGCTCAGTTTGCTTGTATTTATTAATGGAATATTGTGTCCTGTGGGAAGATGTGGTAAGGTACAAAGCTGGAGAAGGATTCAGAGTTAGAGAGGGCGTGACAGAGTGGGAAGGGTCACATGCACACGTGTCATGTGTTCAGACACACAGCTAAAGAAAGTCTTGCACTCACAGATGTTTCCACACTGAGGGGACCTGGGCCAATACGCAGACACAGACGGACACACAAACACAAATTCAGAAAGAGGGGCTCTAGCAGAAGAGAGCAAGAGCCTATGGGGGTGAGGAGAAGAGAGACCCAGAGAAAGGAGAACAAGAGAATGGTAGAGAGAAAGAAAGTGGGACGCAGGAAGGTCCTGCTCGTCCAGTGCACTGGAGTCCGTGTCACCTCCGTGGGTGCTGGGGAGGGAGAGAGCGTCGGGCGGAGGGGCTGGCGAAAGGAAGAACATTGACTTCATTGTTCTCCTTTGTAGTATTCAAGAAATGCTGACAGGCCAGAGGCTTTGCCACTCCGAATCTCACAATGACAGCGTCCTGGCAGCACTGAATCAGCAGAGGAGTGACGGCATCCTCTGCGACGTCACCTTGATCGCTGAGGAGCAGAAATTCCACGCTCACAAGGCGGTCCTGGCAGCATGCAGCGACTATTTCCGGGTAAGTCAGGGTAGTTTGTTTGATTCGTTCAAGGTATCAATAAACAGAGGATGACAGTGTTTCTGGAATTGTCTCTCAACCACAAAACAATTAGATGGTATCCCCAGAGTTGTGAATGTTGGGGGCCTGTGTTCTTGCCTGGGCAGAATGTGATCTGGGGCCTGTTGGGGTGCTCCCTGGGCTGGCCACCTGGATGTCCTTCTGCTGGACAGCAGACTTCCCCTCGCATCTGAGCCCAGGGGCCTTTGGCACTTGACCACCGTAAGAAAATGTGGCACCACAGTGCTCTGTATGGGGGTGTGGGCTGAGGCAGGGATATTTCTGGATTCAAGATCAGAAGAACCATCTGTAATACAATTTGTTAAAATAAAAATGTCTCTGAATACATGCAGCATTTCTGACTTTTTATTTTCTATACATGTTCTTAATGCTTTCTAATTATTTGCCCCAGGGACAGAGATGCAATTGGCCTAATGGACCATTATGGTTGACACATGTGGCTGAAGAAGACACATTAGCTTGTTTAGTAGAACTTTGGAGTTTGGTTCTCAACAGCCACTGATATGCGATGATAGATTGTTGCTTTTATGAAGATTAAAGTGTACAGTATGGTTATAGCTGACTAAATGCCACTTATTTAGCACTTCCTGTGATTCAGGTGTTGGACAAAGGACTTTGTATGCATATTTCAATCCTCACAACAACCCTTTGTACAAACATGTACATACTATTAAAATCACCATTTTGCATATAAGGAAACTGAATCTCAGAGGCTAAGGAATTTGTAATAACTCACAGGTTAAATAAAAAGTCACACAGTTCCTAAATGGCAGATCTGGGATTGAAATCCATGTCTGACTCTTAACCAGCATGCTATTCTACCTCTTATATGGATATAAGAAAGCAAAGCTGGACAAGTATTAACTGGAATTTTTTTAAATATTAATTTCTGAAAATATATATGATTTTAATTCTTATTTAATTTCTTTTTCCATGTTATTTCACTTAACTAGTGACTAGGTTATATTCTTGAAACATAACAATATGAATTTCTGTATAAATGAAAATATAAATTTAATCATGATTTTTTTTTTTTTTTTATTTCTCTCACCAAAGTCTCTAAATAATACAGAAACCAACTTAGGCTCATGGGAAATTTGTTGGTTGGTTTGCGTATTTCCAATAATAATCTTGTTTTTGATGTTTAAGAAATAATATCATCCACACTCAGTTGCCAACTAGCAGTCACGGAGAATTTTCCAAGATGCCAAACTATAAAAGAAAACCTTTTAAAAAAATTGTTTTAAATGTGTTAAAACTGAGTAATGTAGAGAATAAAGAAGCAATTGTTTGAAATATGTGTTTCTAAAATAAAAAGTAGAGATTTAATTCTAAACTGCAGAAATGAAGCAGAATATCTGTAATCTTTTAGTTCCATTAATATAATGATAGATTTTACACACTCTCACATTGTCAGGTATTAATCTTCCAGAAAGGTTATATTATTCAGAGGGGCTTTTGAATCAACAAAACACATTGGATTGTGTGCACATTATATAATGAGTTTTGTCTTTTTGTAGACCGTGAGATAGTCTTGGTGCTAGCATCTGTCCACTTAGGTCTCTGCCTATTGGGTTTGGAATTTAATTTTGGGAAATGGTTTGATTTGGTGCATGTGTTCATGTGTGTAAGAGAGAGGAGAGAGGATGTGAGTGAGTGCATACACGCGGGTGTGAGAAGCCGTTTCACTTCTTGGCATTTAACAGTCCTAGTTTCTCATCTCTTCCACCATAATGCCCCTCATACTCTGGTAGGTTGTGGACAGACAGTGCCTCCTTTATAATACCTATGCAATGGTCCCCAACCTTTTTGACACCAGGGACCAGTTTCCTGAAAGATAGTTTTTCCGTGGATGGGGTGGGGAGGGGAGTAGGGCCATTGCCACCTCAGCTCCATTTCCGATCATCAGGCGTTGGATTCTCGTGGGGAGTGTGCGGGTGTAGTTTGCAGTGGGGTTCATGCTCCTGTGAGGGACTGATGTCGCTGATCTGATGGGAGGCAGGGCTCGGGAAGTGATGGCAAGCAATGGGGACAGCTGTGGGTGTAGGTGGGGCCTCGCTCCCTTGCCCCCTCTTGCCTCCTACTGTGTGGCCCAGTTCCTGGCTTGCCACAGACTGGTGTCAGTTTGTGGCCCGGAAGTTGGCCTATATCATAAAGCCTGTGAAGAAAATTTTATTATTCGTATTTTGCAAGTGAGGAAACTAATGTGTTTTAAATAACTTGTCCAAGGACTGCCACATGTTAAGTAGAACAGCTGATTTTCACATACCTGTGTCCCTGAGTACTAAGTTTTCTCACTGCAGCTGTGTGCCCTGCTGGATTCATACATATATCCTTCAGTCTCACAAACTGCTTGTAAGATGAAAATTCAATGACTTGTGCACTGATTGTGGGGATGGAGAAACCAAAACAAAGTTGGGACAATTGACGCTTAACTCTTTTCTAGGCACTGTGCTAAGTGCTGGAGTTACAGTATTTAACCAGATATAGACCGAGCCCTATGGAGCTGGTAATGTAGATATTACACTGGAAGCAATCATTGCCTCGTACCCAGTATTTTTATTAGTTTTAGCTACATAACATACCACCCCAAAACTTAGAAGCCAAATAGTCCTTCTAGTGTGCCAGCTCAGTCGATCTTTGCTGGATTTACTCTTGCATCAGTGATTAACTAAGGGTTGGCTGGAGGCTAGAAGATCTAAGTTGGCCTTGTTTATATGTCTGGGGATTGGTACGCTGTTGGCTACTGAGCCATGCATTGCTCACAAACAGCTAGCCTAGACTTTTTCACATGGCAACTAAATTCTAAGAATGGTAGGAGGGCAAACCTCAACATACATGTTCTTTTTAAGCTGCTTTTTGTATAGTGTTTGCTGATATCTCTTTGGCCAAGCAAGTCACATGGCCAAGGCCAGAGTCAGCGAAAGAGGGTATACTAAAAGGCATGGATACGGGAAGGGAAAGAATCTATTGCCATTTTTGCAGCCTACCACTGTCAAAAACTGTCAAGCATCTGATTTTGTCCTACTTACAAGTTAACTAATTAGCTCACCACAGTATTATAGATGCTAGTAGAAGACATGAGACTCCTAAGTCAAAAACAAAGGACAGTTTGTTACTCACAACAATAGCAGTATCTTACTATCAGCATTTTTTTTCTCTGATCCCAGTTCCCACAGGATGACATGAAGAGGCCAGGTTGCATTACTGCACACAGAGTGGGTTGTGTTATAAGAGAGGATCATTGTGATTAAAGAGCCAGAATCTTTTATAATGGGTAGTAAACATGTCTGCCCTTTGCTCTGGCGGGAGACATTATTGTACTGGACAGTAAGCATGCCTGCCCTTTGCTCTGCAAACGGACACTAAATCTTCTAGGATTGTAAGCAAACCTGCCTTTTGCTCTGGAGGATTATAGAAACATCCTTAAAAAGAAAGTTCAGGACAGAGGATACTTGTCTCACTCACAATATATGCAGAAATGGAAGAGACCCCTGGAGAATTATCTCCCGTCAGCCACATGCCCTAAACTAGAATTAGGTTTGTTTTCTTTGTCCTGTGCTCTACTACACTGAAATACCTGGAAACAGTATCTTGTCTTAGTAATTGCTTTGTCTCTCACAACATTTTTAATGTTGCCTCATGCTTTATAATTGCTTAATAAGTATTTCTTAAGTGAATGAAGAAATACTTTCTAATTGTCAGAGAATTCCATGTATATTTCAATTCTTAAAATCCTAAACATGAAAAATATGTGAATTATGTGTGGATTTTTTTCCCTTCTACTGTGATCTGTTCAAGTTAATTAAGTACTTTGATGTAACTAGATTTGACTCTGTACTCGGATCCGGCAGTTTATTGTGAGGCTAAAGCAATTGTTGTTCTGATTCAGGGAAGGTGCGACTGCGAGAGTGAGAAAGCCCAAGCTTTGAGGTAAACTGTTCCTTTACATTGACCTGAGAGTTCGTATCAGTTTTTCTTGCTTAATATATAAATAATGAATAAGTGGCTGAGTACAAAGTAACTATGACTTCCTGTGATCATCACCATTTTAAAAGAAAGTGTAAAAACACATTCTTCAGCCAAGTGATAATGCTTTTGTTTTAAAAAAATAAAAATTTTAGGCTTAATTTCAGCAGTATGGAAGTGGCATGGTATTAGTCAAATCCCATAACTGAGTCAGACCAGGGACTTCTTTTATAAAAGTACAAAGTAGTGGTGGAAGGAAGAAGGGGATGAGCTTGGGAGTCAGATCTGAGTTTGAATTTAGCGCCAAGAACCGGATCTATCTGTTCACCATTGTTTCCCACAGTGCCTGGCAAGTAGTAGGTGCTGTTTTAATTAACATTTGTCAGGTTATCCGCCCTCCTCACTGTCTATTTTATGAGTGTGGGCAAGTCATCCTACTTCGATGAATCTGTGTTTTCCCATCTGTAAATTGGTGACCATAAGCACAGTTCTCAGGATGGGTTGGCATAGAGGTTTAAATGAGAGAAGGTATATACACTAAGCGCAGTATCTGACACACAGTAGACTTTCAGTAATGTTGCTGTTTCATTCCTTGTACTAACTTGGGATTTTTGGCCATGATCTGTCTGGGTGTTGGTATAAAGAAAGGTCAGTTCATCTTTAGGGTCAGCTGGTTGCAGGATCACCCATCTTTTGATGGGTCAGAATAACTTGTTGGTTTCATCCTTTCCCATCTTTTCATTTTTTAAATCTGACACCTCTCCTCTGTCTCTTTCTTATAACATTCTAGGAGCCATCTATTAATAATTTTTCTCCTCCTTTGGCTGTCCCTTTCCAAACCATGGTGCAGATGGCTGCGTGACTGACTTTCACTTCCTGCTTGGGTGTTCCACAGTGCCTCGCCGCCTGCCTGCCAGACCCCCAGAGTGGCACCATCTCAGCTTCATTCATTCTCCCCTTTGCTCCCCCATCTGATGTTGTAGCCACACTGTTCTCTAAACACACTTTGTTCCACCTCAAGGGCCTTTGCACTTCTCAGCTTTGCTAATGACCCTTCTTCCCACCTCTTACCTCCTGTTGTCCTCTCAGTCCACCCTGTCCATCTTCCAGGATTTATCATAACCAAGAAGCAAGATGTCCTTCATAAAGCCTTATCCTGACCACCCTCTGCCACCTTCCTATGTTCCTATGCAGGGTCCCTCTTATCTAAAATCTTAAAACTTTCAGCTGATCTCCCTCAAGGAATTAAAGATTACATACCATGTATTGCAGCCCCTTTACCAGTAATATCTGAAAGGGACAGTGACTAGCCAGGCACTAGGAAGTCCATCAAAGTACCGTTGAACACAATTGAATGAGGGAGTATTGAACCAGAGCTAACAGGAGACATTAGGTGCCTTGTGGGCTAGAGTGTGTGCAAGAGGTGGGAACGAGTCAGCCTCTTATCCCCCTTCCCTTAGAAGCCGCTCTGACAGTGGGGACACATAAGTTGCAGGGCCCCAGTGTGGGCAGCCCTGGGTTACAGACCACCCTGTAGCGTCTGGAAGCTGTCGTTTAGCATTTGCTTTCTCTCGCTTAAATCTCCATGAACGCCCACACTTTCTGGCCAGGGAAGCAGATGTCTTGACTGTCTAACATAGCTTCTTATATGTGTTGGTAAAGTGATTCAAATATGACATTTCGGAAAATTAAATATTTGAGCATCTTTTTCCGTTAGCGCCTGAGTGTGCTTCTGCCTATGTAATTTTTAGATTGGAAAGAAGTTCATAAAGCCCATGATAAAAATAAAAATCTGTGTCCTGTGTATTTTTATAATCATATATTCTCCAGTCACTATTTAATTGAAATGGCATAAAAGGCTATTAAATGAGTATATAATATATAATTAGAAATTTTTAAAAATTCAGTCAGCATTTGTTACGTTATCTACTATTTTCTAGACAGTGAATTCATAGTCTAGTAGGAGATACAGACAAATAAACAAATAACTGCTATATAGTATAATTGGTATGTGTGGTTTGAGGTGGTATTTTGGGCTCAAGCCTTGTTTTTATTCCCTTGTTCCCTCTTCAGCATTTTCATTAAAAACAATAATAATAATTGCCATTCTTATCACTGTGCATTTACTGTGCTCCAGACACTTATTCTAAATGTTTTATGTGTACGGACCCATTTAATCCTCTAAAGAAACCTAGGGATGGGTAGTATTATCATCTCCATTTTAAAAATAAAGAAAAGGAGGCCCAAATTTAAAAATTGACACTAGGGGCATGAAGAGCAGTTATGTAAGAGCTGATGATGGCCTGAGCTTGGCAAGGAGCAGATGGCTGGAGAGCAGAGGTATGTTTGAGGAGTGGGCCAGGGGAGGTAGAAGGGACAGGACACGCACAGCAGGCGGAGTCAGCAGGAGTTGTGACGCATGGCAAGGGAGAAGGAAGACTTAAGCGAGTGTGGCTCCTGGCTTGAGGGTCGGGGTCATGAGAGCAAGGCAGTGTTCATGCTGACCACAGGCCTGAGGCCCGGAGGGGCTGGGGAAGGAGCAGGCACAAAGCGTTTTTAAGGAAGCTGTGCCATCAAGGGCAGGTATGAGGAAGGCTGTGTGTATGAAGATGTTTCTGGAAGTCCTTCTTGAGGGCTGGGCCAGTGTCTCTTTTGCTGTTCTGATCTTTGCATCTTTAAAGCCCACAGCAGTGCCCAGCCCACCACAGACCCTCTGTCTTCATTCTCCCTGTTGCTATCTGATTGGAACAGTTTTTTGCTGTGTCATATGGGTGGGCCCTCACCAATCCCCTCCACAGAATTTTCCCCCAAAGCACACTCATGTATATGCTATCTGTTTAACATATTAGTTTGTCTTATCTCCTGAAAAAGTCTCCTGTAAAGATTTGAAGGGAAGAGCACTGCTGACTTTAAAACGTGTAAATCAAATCATTGTTAGGTTATGCTGTCTCCTATTTGATTGTTTTCTATACTCTTCATTAACGTTTCTAATTCTCAGAAATCACGTGTGGAGACACATGGTGTTTATTACATAAACGATAAGCGGCAGCATAGCGTTGACAGTTATTTTGCTAACAGCCCCCCACACTGCAGCTCCTGCCTTTATTCCTAGCCTGCTTCTCAACCTCCCTTGAGGTTGCTTCCAGTAAATTATCTTTTGCTTAAAAAGTAAAATTAATAAAATGAATGTACTTTGTAAACCATCAAATGCTATATGAATATTCAAGACTTTTAGTAGTGAGTTTTTGTCTTTCTTTCGGTCATCCATGCTGTAGCTTTCTTCTGGGCACATTCTGAGCAGTTGCTGGGCTTGATGCTGTAATTAGGATCCACTCACTTGATCTGCAGTAATGTTGTCACAGTCTGATTAAAACAGTCCTCAAAAATTAAATTTTAGCTGGGAATAATGTACATCTAATCTCCTTTTCAGAAAAAAAAACACATAAAAAATAGTAAAATAACTAAAAGTCCCTCAGTACATAGAATGATTGTTTTTGGTTTAGCTTTTTGATGATTACTGTGAGCATATAAATATCTACTACTGTCCCAAATAGCAAAGGATTGTTCTGCAGTTATTTAATTGGTGCATGAATGTCACTAAAATTAAATCTCGTGATGTTCAATATTTTCCATAGTCAATTTTACACTGGCCTGTCCTGTGATTAATTACTTTGCTTGAGGCCAAACAAGCACTACTGAGTCTGTTATTATCGGGTGTTTATGCGGAAAACAGCAGCATTGCTAATTCTGGCATATTTGCACATTGTTGTCTTTCCTTTCTCTGACTTCTGTATTTCACATATTGATCACAGAGGAACCAGAGTATCATTCTTACAGTATATTTAAATTATGTGTTATATGGTAAACTCATGATTGAACATGATTAAATTAACATTCAATTTTATAAAACCTATTTGTAGAAATCATTAAGAAGTAGAACAGTGTCTATTAGGAATTAAAGAGTATGGCTAGAGAATGAGGTTTTATTCAGCTTTGAAGACATTATTAAGACCCTGAGAGGAAGAAGGAAAAAAAAAACTTAAGGAAGCTTCTCATGGGCAGATTAACAAGGCTATGAGAAAGTTATTCAAATGTATGCTGCTTTAAAAAAGTTTATTTCCTTTTTTATTTGAGTTTTGATAGCAGAAACATCAAGGAAATAATATATTTGCAGATTGTCATCTCTTTTCACCACATTTGGTAGAATTTTGAAATAAACAATTCCTGACAATAGAAAAAGGTAAAAATCCAGGTAATTAGGACAATTTTATCACTGTGTATTTTCTTTCTGATGGTAAATTTATTATACTCTATGCAGCTGTAAAATAATTTACCTCTAATATTTTATATCTTAAATATTTTTTAAACATCTGCATTTTAATTTTTTAGATTTTAATTGGTATTGAATATTTTATTTTATTTAATATTTTAATACAGTAGCTATTGCTTACTTCATGAATAAATGTGCTTCTTTATTACATTTCTTAATGTGATAAGAACAAAGAAGCTGCATGGTGGATAATAGAGCCAAATGGTACACGTAATTCACCATTGTCTCAATCCCATAGACATATACTGAGCATCTACTCATGCAAAAAAATTTGTGCCGGATGATGCAAGGGTCACCAAAGCATCACCACTGGAGCTTCTGTACAGAGATGATGGTTGAAACCTTAGGAACATATGAGATTGTATATGAAGAGGGAAAGAAGAGCAGGGAAAAAGATGTCTGTGATCAGAACCTAAAGGATGCCTTTACTCAGATGGCAGAAAAAGAATGGGAAGATGGCCAAAGGCACAAAGAAGGAAGAGTCAAAGACGTATGAACGTAACCAGGGTGTACATTTTAATCAAATCCAGATAAGGATTTTCCACATCCAGATAAGGAAAGTGTTTGAAGAGATTGCTGTATACTGTTGAAGATCAGAGAGGATTCAGAAAAATTCAGGAAGGTGGTTTCTTAAAGTGTTGGGAAAGGAAGCCTAACTCTCTAGGGGGTGATATATAAAACTACTCAAAGTATGGTCCATGTACCAGTGCCAGTCTGCAAAATGCTTAACTCTCCACACTGATAAGCTACAGTACGTATATCAGCTATATCATGACACAGTGTATTAGTTCACATGGCAAATTTTTTTTTGCAGGAAGTCTTTCTCAAGGAAGTATGTAGTGAGTTCATTTGTGTTCTGGTAAGGGTTTCTGATCTTGTCCTGGATGCTTAAGTAGCAGTTCACAGACAACCTTCTTTGAGAATCACTGGTACAAATAATATGCAATATAGTTAGGTATATGATTCCATTTTTAGATATAATCTATAGTTTCATTGTTAGGTAATATAAATTATGATATAATATCTATTGGAAATACTTTTGCCACTTTCCAGACATCAAATGAAATTTTTGAGAATTTTTTCTTTCTAATAATTCCTGTCACTATTATTTTTGGATATATGCCATCCATTATTTTTATTCTAATTACTTGAAAACATTCTCTCAAAAATATTGCACATAATTGCCAAAGCATAGAGCAACCAAGATGTCCTTCAGTAGGTGAATAGGTAACTTTTGATACATCCAGACAGTGGAATATTAGTGATAAAAAGAAATGAGCTATTGAGCCATGAAAAAACATGGGGGAAACTTGAATTCATACTACTAAGAGAAAGAAGCCAGTCTGAAAAGGCTACATGCTGCATGATGCCAACTGTATGATATTCTGGAAAAAGCAAAACTATGGAGACAGTAAAAGATCAGTGGTTGCCAGGGGTGGGGGGGATAATGGATGGAACTCAGGGAATTTTTAAGACAGTGAAACTCTTCTGTGTGATATTGTAAGGGCGGATACGTGTCATCATACATTTGTCAAAACCCATAGAATGTACAACATCAAGAGTAAACCCTAGTGTAAACTATGGATTTTGGTTGAAAATGATGCTTTAATGTAACTTCATCGATTTGCCATCCTGCTGGGGCATGTTGACAGTGGAGGAGGCTGTGTTTGAGGAGGGGGAAGGAACTATGGGCAACTCTTTGTACTTTCTGCTCAGTTTTGCTGTGAACCTAAAACTGTTCTAAGAAATAAAATTTATTAGTTAAATTTTTTTAAATGAAAGAAAATATATTGTAGGTACCTCACAGCTGTCTCATAATTATTTTATTGTTTTCAAGAAAGGTGACCTCCCAGTGGAGTATCTTTTTTTCCCCCCTTAACATTGAGCAATTAGGTTGTGAAAACAGAACATTGAGGAACAGACAGCTTTAATACAATAAAGTCATTGTCAGTCAGGTCTTAGTTTCAAAGTTGAGCGATTCTAAGAATAATAGTAGTAGTAGGTAGTTTTGGATGGAGAGTAGCTCTCTAAAGATAACCTGATGGGCTCTTGTGTTAAAGGGCATTGCCATTCATTCCGACAACATGTTAAGCACCTGCATATGCAGGGTGTTGTACTGATGTGGTAGCAGGAAAGAAAAATCAATAGGATGCTGAATGAGTCTGGGTTCTCCAAAGAAACAGAGCCAAATAGGAATAGATGATAGATAGATAGGTATAAGCAATTAGCTTACATGATTATGGGGGCTGAGAAGTCCTTGGATCTACATTTGGCAAGCCAGAGACCCAGGAGAGCTAATGATGCGGTTGAAGTGAAGTATGCAGCCCTGAGAACCAGGAGGGCTGCTGGTGTCGGTTCCAGTCAGAGTCTGAGTCCAAAGGTAGGTGGAGAACAATGTTCCAACTTCATGACAGGCAGAGAGAAAGAATTCTTCTTTACTTAGCCTTTTAATCTATTCAGGCCTTCAACTGATTGGATGAAGCCCATCCACATTAGGGAAGACAATCTGCTTTACTCGGGCTACTGATTCAAATGTGAATGTCATCCAGAAAGGCTATCGCACTCAGGAATAACATTTAACCAAATATCTGGGCATCCGCTGGCCCAGTCAAGTTAACATATAATGATCACAGACATTCTCTGCCCTCGAAGAATGTACAGTTTGTAGAAAAGATAAAACATACTGACATGATAATTCAAGGCAGAATGACATAGGAGCATGTAATCTGAATCTCAGCCTTTTAGAAAGCCAGGTTTTTATATGAGCTCTGATCTTCCTCTGATGCTCTAATCCCATATGTCATTCCTCTGTGATACCTTCTCTCTTGGCAGTTTCCTGCATCCTAACTCTCCAGTCTCTCCTCTGGGACCCTCGCACTCTGTACATATCTCACTTAATTTGCTTTCTCTTTCATTCATTAATTAATGTAATCATTCATTCATTCAACTGTGTTCAGAATGGATTTGAATTCATTTATTCAAACGTGTTGACTGCCCTCTATGTGCCAGGCACTGTTCTAGAGTGTGAGGATATAGCAACGTATGCATTACCTTACAGTAGATACAGCAAGGTATACACCAGACAAATTCCTTGCCCTTATGGCATTTCCATTCTAGTTGGAAAAGAATGACTATAAACCAATAGATAGATAAATACGAAGTTTGTCTAATGGGCTTAAAAGCTTTGAAGGACAACAGAGTAGGGTGAGGTGGGCGGTGCTGGTCGTAGTCGTGAGAATTACTGCTTTTTAACGGGACAGGCTGGAGAGGCCCCACTGGTAAGGAGCAGACACATACCATCTGGTGAAGAACGTTCCTGGTAGTGTGAACGGCACAGACAAAGGCCTGAGGTTTGAGGAACTAGGAGTGTTTGTGATCAGCAAGGAGGCTGGAGGGAGAAAGGAGTGAGAGGAGTGAGCCAGCAGGGCGACTAGAAGGGTGTGAGGCCGGGTCACGTGTGACACCCTGTGTAGGCCTGTGGTTAGGGTTTTGTTTTTTACTTTTAGTGAGATGGGAACACCTTGGATGATTTTGATAGAAATGTGACATATTCTGAGTTATGTTTTGAAAAGATCATCTGTCAGGGGCTGGGAATGGTGAGAACTATTGGGTGCATTTTGGATGAGGGGCCCATGGAATTTGTTGGTGAACTGGTGGTGGGATGTGAGGGAAAGAGGTGTCGAGACTGACTCTAAGGCATTTGCCTAAGGCACTGGAGGGATGAAGTTATCATTTACTGCATTGGGAAGACTAGTTTTGCACTCACTGGGGTGTGTTAATGACAAACTATGGGCTCTGCACATCTAGCCACTTGTGTACCTACAGTTTCTCCCACAAGGTGGAGAGTTACCTGAGGGAGAAGATTTTAGTTTTCTGGACAGGATCTTGCTCACTTGTTGTTCTCCATCACAGCCCCTTCTATATGCACAGTGAGTGTTCGAGGCATGTACGTGTTGACTTTAATGCAGAGAGGGTGCTGGTTAACAGCAGTCTGCGGTCCAGGTAGGGTAGTATGCAGAGCTGTGTTTCTGGTTTCCATATTGACTTCCCCCCACTTTGCTTATTAGTCTTATCACTGGTAGTACTATTGGTGCGGAGTGGGGTGTTATGCTTGGTTCTGGAATTGTACAAAGGTCTTTCTTTGGTCTCTGTGGGAGTGTAGCATCCAGTGAACAGTCAACATTTCTGTGTGTAAGACATTGTGCCAGTCCAAGAACTTGTCTGAAAACACTATCTGGAAGCCCCTTCTAGTCTGACGGGCCAAAGCATGCACACTTCAACAGCAAAATGAGAGTGCCAGAATAGCAACAATAATAATAATATCTACCAACAAACTCCCATTTGATTCTTAAAAGAGCCCTTTAGGTAGATGTTTTTATCCTCAATGTATAGGTTAAGAAACCAGGCTCATGGTAGTAACTAACTTACATAGTTTTATATATTTAGGGGCCAGTTACCTGAGGGGAAAAAGAGAATTTTTTTCACTCTCCTATAGGATCTAGCAAAGTGCCTTGAATATATATCAAAATTAATGTTTTTCCTGAATGAATTAGTGAATAAATGAATGATTTTGAAGGACAAAAAACAAAAACAAAAACAAAAAAAAACAAACCCACATTGGTTTGGAGTTACCTGGGAGGTTTCTTGAAAGAGGAGGCCCTTACCCACCCAGAAAAGTTCTGGGAGGGCTTTCCAGGCAGGGGAGGAGTTAGGGTAATCCTGGAGGCAGAGGGCAAGCAGAAGAGAGTAGAGATAGTATAGTTTATCCTATTTTGCAGCAACTGTTGTACCGGTGAGTTACTTATTCACTCTCATTTTGTTCTGACATTAACCAGATGTGAGAGCTATTCCCCCTTACCGGTATAAGAAATTTAAGACTGAAAGAGGTTGAGAAGCGTCCTAAAGTCTGGTGGTTATTAAGTTATGGAGGGATGATGCAGACCCAAGGCTGGTACTTCCAAAGCCTGTGTTTTGTCATGTTGTTTCCCACCATGACTCATGTAGTTCTGTGCCCCCTACCCCACTGGGAAAGTGAGGAGGAAAGTGAGGAGTCCTGCCATGAGCTGTATCTTGGTCAGTTAACCCTGAAAGCACCCAGGTTTAGAGGAACTGCCTGACCTCTTTGGAGGTGCTGTGCTCTTGATTCCGTGACATGCTTCTGTGGTACCTCCTGGTTGCCTTTAATAATTTTACTTTAAAATATTTCAGGGAAAAAGCTTAATTTAAAAAATATAAATAATATAGCTTAAGAGCAAACAAGAATATATTTTGAACGCTATAAAGAGACCACATTTTTAAAAGAGACTTAATTAGGGAGGCAGTACAGTTTTAGACTGAGACCAATCTGGTTTATAACATCTCTGTTCAAATATTTTCTGGCCATATTTTATGTCCTTGGGCAAGTGGCTTAATATCTCTAAGTTTTATTTGCTTTTCCAATTGTAAAGGGAGGTAAATTGTCACTACGTGGACCTGATGTGAAAATTAAATGAGATAATGAACGTCTGGTGCAAACCAAGTGTCTAAGACATGCTACGTGCTAAATTGATGACTTACTATTAATAGTATTGGTGATGGTATTTATTTTTCTTTTTTCTTTCTTTTTAATTCCTAATGTTGAGCTCTTTGTTTTGGGTTTTTTTTTAATTCCAAAATATTAAGGGGGTATAAATTTTTTGGTTACATGGATTGCTTTTGTAATGCTTGAGTCTAAAAATGCTATATTTATTTTTCAAGTGCAGGAGAGCAGAGTTTGGGTTTTTAAACCAAAATTCTGTTAGGAAATGACATTTTTTAAGGCTGTCCAGCAAGATAGTTTTCACCAATTTGTCTATATTTTATATTTCAAGATTTCTGTATTTTGAAATAATTTTTTCCAAGGTTCTACTTTTCAGATGTCAATGTTTGATCTTTTGAGTACATTCCCAGCTCTCCAGCTGCCCCAAACTCTCTTCACTATTGCTTCTTTAGGATTTACTGGCCATGCCATTGCTTCTGCTTTCATTTACAATTCAGCGTTGTTATAAACATAATTTTAAATGTTTAGAAAGTTGTATATGGGATTTAAAAAATGCAAGTGAGATGTTCCCTTACTTTATATGTTATGAAAGGGAGAATTGGTATGTGCTTTGTTGTCGTCATATGCGTTTACTGTTTTGAACTAACTTGTTTACCACTTTGGATTCCCTATTTGGTGGAAGTGTAATGGGATCTTGCTGGACAGTAGAAGGGAAGGCTACTTATATTTCATGCTCACACCCACCAAAGCCTTAGACTGTTTCATATTTAAGAGTAATTTAAAAAGTGTGTGAGGGACTTCTTGACCTTAATTCTAGGGTCTTAAAAATATATGTGGAGATTATAGTTTGGAGGTAATTTGCATTCCCCTTGAAAGAGCTTTGATACTAGTTCTTGGAAGTGAAGGGCATTGTTAGGGAGAAGGCCTCACACAAACAGAGGTTGCTGTGTCCCTAGCTTGCAGGCTGCAGGACTGAGGACTTCTATTCAGCCTCATACAAAGGAAGGCAAAATGAAATTGCCCAAATAAGCTACTGGCTTTTGCCCTAGACTTGGAGGAAAAGAAAGGATCAGGCAGTGGTTTAAATCAGAAAAGTGAGTGTACAGGAAAATATTTAAGGATGCCCTATGCCATGTTCCTGGTTCATTGCAGATTATCAATCATTGGAAGCTGGTAGAAGCAATGGTAGCAACAGCAGAATGGGTAGAGAGGTAGGGGCAGCAGTTACAGCAGCAATGGTGCTTGGCTCTGGCAGGGCTGGTGGAGCAGGGGTGGTGGAATGAGAAGAGTCAGGCCTTGTACGTATGTCTGTCTCTCCCTTCACCCCTCATCCTTACTGAATAGTCAGCCTTGGGCTTTGCACGTAATAGATGCAGCAAATATTTTTGAAACATTTATGAACATCACCCAAATCATTACAGAATATTTTGTAAATTAAGAGTTCCATAAAGTGCATTGTTTCCCTTATTTCTGATTATCTGTCATCATGTTATCTTAGACACAGAAGAATTTATGCCTCATCTTTTCTCAATTCTATATGTGTATGAGTGAAGAAAGTACTACAAAATTGTTTTCCTGAAGAAAAAAATACTTGCTAATATCCTGCTGTGTTTTATATTTTGGTTCTAATATTGAGAAACAAATACCCAAATGACCTCAAATCTTGCTACTTAGGGAAGGAAGTAGCAGTTATTTTTAGATCTAAGGAAAAGACCTAGAAGAATAAAGGCCACATTCCCCTATATATCTTACTAGGTTTTTTTTTTTTTCCCTAAGCAGCAAAGCAGTTACTAGTTTCACTGAGCCTTTTGGATAACAAATTAGAAATTTGGGATGTACCAAGCTTACTATTCTTTACTGGACAATCTCCAGCAAGGCACAGCAAATATTGGTAGATGTGTGGAGGTATTTTCTAAACCTTAACACTTACACTTGGTATACACAGCAGCGTGCTCAGGGGAAGATTTTATTTCTAGCAGAGCATTATTGTATCATGGGTGGGAGTGGGAGGAGGGGCAGTATTAGGACACTGTGTATTATCATACATGCCATGATTTATTTCACTGCTAGGTAATTTATCTCTTGTCTGGCCAGGTCCACATTAAATTCCATTAGGTCAGCACTTGAGGTCATATAAAAAAATAGGATAGGAGACATGTTCTTCTTTGAATGCTACAAGAGATGGTTGCTAAAAATAATAGGAACCATATATTCTAGGCCAAAGTCAGTTTCAAGAAGCTGTTTGATAAATCACCTAGAGAAACCTAGTGAATTATGTCTTAATGGTTGGAACGAGATAAGCTTTCTAATAGTGATAAGAATTATTAATTACTCTTTGCATAGTATATGTGTGGTTGGAGCAAATCTCAAAGCTATAGTGAAAAGAAATTTGGGGCTTTTTACATAATGAATGAAAAAAGTCACTTTAAAAGGGCAAGTAAAAGTCTTAAATGATGAAAATATTGAATTTCCTTGCCACAATCTTTAAAAACTCTATAAACTCATCTAAAACCCCAACTCACTGAAATGAGCCAAATAGATATATATTCAGAGTGATCTTTTGTCTTGAATTAAAATTAAGCACCAGAGTCATCGCAAACTAATCTCCTAGTTATGTAAATATTAAAATAAAATTATTTGAAATTTCTTAGTGAAAAAGGACATTGATGGTACAAGGATAGAACAGAAAATGCATGCATTTCTTACTAAGGAAATAATGATTGTTATTCAAGCTGCAAAGCCTAAATGTAGAAGGAAGGGAAGGGAAGGGAAATTGTCGTTTATTAAACATCTTTGTTTGCTAGCCTTAGTGCTAGGTGTATTCACATTTGTTACTTTGTTTAATCTCCCAATAATCCTTAGAGGTAGATGTTATAACAACTTTATAGATGATGAAATTGAGCTTGCTAAACATTGAGTAATTTTTTTTTACCCCCCCCCCCCCCCCCCGCTTTTTTTTTTTTGAGACAGAGTCTCACTCTGTTGCCCGGGCTAGAGTGCCCTGGCGTCAACCTAGCTCACAGCAACCTCAAACTCCTGGGCTCAAGCGATCCTACTGCCTCAGCCTCCCGAGTAGCTGGGACTACAGGCATGCACCACCATGCCTGGCTAATTTTTTTCTGTGTATATTTTTAGTTGTCCATATAATTTGTTTCTATTTTTAGTAGAGACGGGGTCTCGCTCTTGCTCAGGGTGGTCTCGAACTCCTGAGCTCAAACGATCCACCCGCCTCGGCCTCTCAGAGTGCTAGGATTACAGGCGTGAGCCACCGTGCCCGATCAGTAATTTTTTTTTTAAATCATACAACTGCTGAATATTGGAGTCTAAACCCCAGCCTAGGTCCTTGTGTCTCCAAGCCCCCTAAATTTTCCGTTATAACAACTGTGTGGAACTAAAGAGAGCTTTCTCTTTAAGGTTGCCATTAGCTATTGAGCATTATGGTAGACAAAATAATAGGCCCCCCCGCCCCCCGCCCCCAAAGATGTCCATGTCCTAATCTCTGGAGCCTGTGATTACATTATGGACCTTAAGTTGGAGATACTATCCTGGATTATATGGCTGGATCCAGTGTAATCACAGGGGTCCTTAAAAAGTGGAAGAGGGAATCAAAGAGTGAGAGAAGGAGACATGAGGACTGAAGTAGAGGTTGGCGTGATCAGATGGCCGGCTTTAGGGACCATGAAGCAAATGAAGCTGGAAAAGGCCAGGGGACAGATTCTCCCTAAAACCTCCAGCCAGAACACAACAGCCCTGCTGACACCTTGATTTCAGCCCAATGAAATCTGTTTTGGACTTTTGACCTCAGAACTGTAAGATAATAAATTTGTGCTGTTTTAAACTACTAAGTTTGTGGTACTATCGCAGCAGCAAGGAAACTAATATAAGCGTCTTAACAATAGCTAGCAGTAGTGAATGAACTTCTCTTGATGTTTTTGTAAGTTTTCAGATGTAGCTTTGCTCACTCTCATTTCTATAAACCTGGCCTCATAGGTGCCACCTGAAAATATTGGGAAATGAGACTCAGTCATAGGTCTCAGATTTAAAGAGCAATTAAACTATATGTAAGGGCTCTCATATAAGAAGTAATTGGGTTCTTTTATCTCAAAGCAAAATATCTAATGAGAGTCAGAAGGATTTCACATACTTGGTGTATTAGAAGGAGCAAAAAGTAAAATTCTATGCTGACCAAAGTTACAATCCATACTCTGGTTTCTCTTCAGATTGTATAAATCTTTTGCCTTTTAGCAAAATAATCCATCAAGAAGATAACAGTTATGAACCTATATCCACTTAACAAAGCTTAAACATATATTAGGAAAAAAATAGGGTAATAGGAGAAATCAACAAATCCTCAGAGTGGGATATTTTTAACACTTTTCTTTCTGAAACTGACAGATCATGTAGATTAAAAATAAAATGTTTCCAGGAAAATGTAGATTACCAAAATGGGACCAAGAATAGAGAAAATATAAGAAATATGGGTAGTAGAAAAAGTAGCCACACACTTCCTCAGAAAGGCAGTAGGCCCAGATTTTTCACTTGCTAGTACTATCAACTCTTTATTTAATGGCTGTTTTCCATATTATATAAACCTGTTCTAAAGTCCAGAAGAAGATGGAAAGTCACATACCTTGTTTTGTAAGACTAGCATAATTCTATTACCAAAACACAACAAGAGTAGCAAAAGAACTGAGAACCATATCTCACTTAATATAGATACAAAAATTGTAAATAAAATAGAGCCAAATTCAATAATTTCCAGGCCTCATTTTTCTCAACTCATCAGCATCTCTCCATTACTTCCTATTCCTTGAAACACTTTCTTCACTTGGCTTTTGGGACTCTACACTCTCCAAGTTTCCTCCCGCTCACTGGCTGGTCCTTCTCAACCTTCTTTGCTAGTGTTGCCTCATCTCCCAACTTCTTAAAATTGGAGTGGGCCAGGCTCAGTCTGTGTACTTCTCTGTCTATACCAGCTTCCATGGTGATCTCACATGATCTCATGGTCATATGTGTGTGTGTATATATATATTCTTATATGATACATTAGAATTCTCCAGAGAAACAGAACCAAGAGGATGTATATATGGAGAGAACGAGATTGATCGTAAGGCATTGGCTCACACAGTCGTGGAAGTTGACAAGTCCCAAGGTCGCAGTTGGCGAGCTGGACACCCTGGAGAGCCAATGGTGTAGTTTTAATCTCAGTCTGAAGGCCTGAGATCCAGGATTGCTGATGGTGTAGTTTCTGTTGGAAAACTGGCAGGCTTGAGACCCAGGAAGAGCTAATGTTTCAGTTCAAGTGTAAAGGTGGGAAAAACCAATGTCTCAGAATGGAGCCAGGCAGGTGGAGGGAATCCCTGTTATTCAGACTTTTTGTTCCATTCAGGCCTTTAACTGACTGGTTGAGGCCCATTCATATTAGGAAGGACAATCTGCTTTACTCACTTTACTGATTAAAATATTAATCTCATCCAGAAAGACTGTCACAGACACACTCAGAATGTTTGACCAAATATCTGGGTACCGTGTGGCCCAGTCAAGTTGACACAAAAGACTAACCATCAGAGGTGATGACTCACAAATTTATATTTTCAGATTGAACCCTCCCCTAATATCCAGAACATGTTTATCCAACAGCCTGCTCATCATCTCTACTTGTGTGTTTCAGAGCATCACAAATCTAATGTCCAAAGTCAAATTCTCAATTTTCTCTCACAAAACTGCTTGTTGCACAGTTTTCTCCATTTCAGTGAATGTAGTTAACTGTAGTTAATGCAGGTCCCAAATATCTGTGTTCTTGAGTCCTTTCTCTTGCATCCAAATTGCTGACAGATCCCATGGCTCCAAACTCCAACCACTTCTATTGCTACTTCCCTTGTGCAAGCCACCATCATGTTTTGCCTGGAGTTTTACAGTATCTTCCTACTTTGTTTTCCTACTTCAATCCTTGATCCCTGGGAGTCTGTTTCAATACTGCAGCCCCAGTGATCCTGTTGAAAACGGTGGTTGGATTGTCACTTCTGCTCAAAACCCTGTGATGATTTTTACTCTCAGAGTTAAAGCTAGTGTCTTTTGGCCTACATGATTCTACATCATCAGGTGTCCCTCCTCCGGCTCCTGCCCTTCCTTTATTCCAGTCACACTGCCTTTCTTGCTGGCCTGTCTGAGGACCTCTGCACAGCTGTTTCCTCTGCCTGGATTGCTCTTCTCGTAGATAGCTACATGACTTCCTCACTTGGTCTCTCCAGGTCTTTGCTCAAATACTGCCTTACTTTTTCAAAAAGTAGGACTTTAATTTTGTCTGTGATAACCTAATTTTTAAAGAAGACTATATTCATGTATTACTTATGAAACTAAAAAATAGTAAAGACAAAAAAGGCACCATTTAGCTTTTTTTTTTTTTTAAAGAAAAAAAAAAAAAAAAAAAGAAGTTTGAAGGCCTGGGCCTGGCCAGCCAAAGAGATTTTCCTCTGTGGAATTTTGGATCATATTTATCCAGCAGCAACAAGATCCCTGGATCCATAGATACAATTGTAAATGTACAACTAACTGATCAGTGAAACCTGTGTCTTTCACCTTTTACAAGTAAAAGTGATTTTCTTTAAAATTAAATAATTTTTTTTATTCTTATCCATACATTTTTTTTTTATAATAGCTGCTGTGGGGGTGGGAAACAGAAGGATGGCTCACAGACATTGGCACTGTCTCTGTTTTCTTTCTACACATGAGAATATGGCATTGCTGATGCTGCGTCTGATTTGAAATCCGGGAGAGCTGTGATTGTACCCATTCCTCAGCATAGAACTTCTCGGATTCTTAGTGGATATGCACTGTTGGAAAGGGGATTTGAGTGCCGAGTCCTGAAGACTTGTGATCCTGCAGGCATTTTGTTGTTTTCTCAGATCCAGTGGGCCTAGTCTTATGTGGGCAGCATCACCTGAAGCCACTAGGGATTTAGGGGCCAGGGAAAACTGGCCACCTGGCTACTTCTAAGTTTTAGAGTCCTTGGCTGATCAGTAGGGGACCTAATGTGGTAGCTTGTGATCTCCTCCCTTCAACTTGTAAGTCTCTAGAAATACCAGACTCTGGTCTTGAAGAGGAACCTAAAATACTGCAATAAACTTTTCTTATCTTTTCTTGAGGCAATTGTGACTTAAAAAAATCTATGAAAAATATAGTTTCAAGGAGCTGTAGAAATTGACAAAAAATCATCGAGAGTTGAAAATGTCCTCAGTTTCTTACGTAAGGCATGTTAGACTCTTCTCTGAGTAGAAGTTGGCATTATGCAACTTGTATCTGATGAGTAATCATTTAGTTAGTATCTACCAAGAAGAGGTCTCAAGAAATAGCTTTTAAATTTAGCAAGAAAAAAATAGCACCATTAATAATGGCCTTGACATTCAGCAAAGCCAAATTAAGCAGTCAGTCTGAGATTTTATAGGCAGCCTGTTATAGAGCCTCACACCCGGTGGACATTCGATAAGCACTAATTGCCTGGCTGACAATGAACGGCTACACATCTGCTGTTATAGAAGCTGCACGTGGTGGGATAGCTGGGAGAGGCTGACTTTGGGTGTACTGTGGGACAGAACCTTGTGAGCACCAAGAAGTTGTGTGGGTTTTTGTTTTTTAAAGTTAAAATGGCTTCATAATTTCCTTTTGAAACTGAGCACGTTAATTAAAAATAAAATTCCTTACGTCAAATCAAGGAAAAGTACCACTTAATAGTGATAGTGGTCAAATGTTATTTCCTTTTTAAGTAGAAAGCTGTGATCCATCATCATATTCCTTTTCTAAATTATTTGAATGAATGCCAGGGAAATCATTACTATTTCAGAGTCAGATGAGTATAATTTTCATTGTTATGCATATAATTCAGTGTGTTCATTATAGTGAATGGAGAACGGTGAACTTTGGTCTGCATTTTATTCCTTTATTTAAACTGATTCACTTCTGCTGAATATAAGTATTCAGAAGATAGAAAGATATTTATAAAGTAATAACTTTTTTTTATCATTTACACTGTGCCAGTCATTGTGCTAAGCCCTTTATGTGTATTTGCTTTGTGTGTTGAAAGATTATTTCATTTTTTTGCCATATCTTTTTTATGCTTTTAAAATTATAACTTCTATACTGTTTTATTTAAAATAAAAATTTCACTCATGCTTATTTGATCTCAGGTATACAGTCATCCTCGCTTTCAGCTGAAAGAAGAACACATGCTTAAAGGATAATAAGGCTGATGAAAATTTTAAACATTTAAAATTGAGTATTGAGAGAAGGCAGATGTTTTGTAAAAGAGGAACATGACAGCTGATCGTGTGAACCTAATGAATTAGTGTAAAGAATTATTGGTATCTATAGATATGCACGATTCTGTTTACCATCTTTGTAAAAAACTGATTGAGAATGAATTGTCCACACTGGGCTGATCCAGCTGCTTGTTGAATCAATAGCTTTTAATTAGCCCATCTGATGTTGATTGGATTCTGGGCTTGCATGTCTGAATTCCTGAAAGATTGAATTACCAGTATTCTCATTTGGAGAGATGTGGCTCTAAAGTGATGAGAGATTTTCATATCAAATCATTCGTATCACTTTGTAATAGCAATATATATATTAGGTGCTTTCTGGTGCTATGGAAATTAGTCTGCCTCATGTGAGGTTCCAGTAATAGGAAGTAATGCAATTCCTAGGTAGGCAATGAATATTCATCCTTCTGAAGTTAACTGTGGTTGGAAGAAGCACAGGAGAGGATGTCAGTAAGTCTAAATAGTCTGATGTCTGTATTTTTTTTAATTGAAGGGCCTACTGGTTTCCCAGTTCATGCAACAGTCTGAGGAACTTGAGAGGGAGGCACGAGGGTGGGCTCTGAAGAATAGTGGTGAAGTGGGTGGGTTCAAGTCCTGGCTCTCCCGCCTACCAGCTTTATCACCTTGGACCAGTTGCTTAACTTCACTGGTTCTCAGCTTCCTCCTGTTTAAAATGCGGTAATAGTAATGCTTTGCTTCACAGAGTTGTGAAGGTAAAACTTTAATTCAAGTAGCAAGGCCTGGCACATGATAAAGGCTGGGTAAACGTGAGTTGCTATTGTCATTGTTGTTATGACCAAAATACAGCTATAGGGAGGCCCTAGAAGAAAAAGCTGTTTATTTTTCCAAATTACTGAACAGAGCTCATTTCACCGAAATAAGAATGAAAATCAAGATGGGTGATATATATAAAATATTTTATATAAATTTTGAGAAACAAATTATTATTTATATAAATTTTCATAGGCATAAAAGAATTCCATCATCTAGTTAACTTTTTTAAAGGTATTTGAACGCTTGTGGGTTATTCTTGAACTCTTTGTCCCCTCATTTTATAAGATGTAGAGACTTTGCCTCAGCCTGCATGGGCAAAGCAGCAAATGTGTTTGCAGAAAAAGTGCATTTGCAAATTTGAACACTTCGTATTTGTTAAGCTGGCCTGTTCTGCCTTAGATGAGGCAAGTCCAGAGAAATGGTTGCTTAGCAACTAATGGAGTGAAAGGAAACATTCTGGTAGCCAAGCTCTTGCCTTCCTCATCTGTGGATGCGCCTGAAAATGGAGACTGGCTCCGGCGTGTTTTGCCTGACTCGCAGCCGCCAAACCAAAGTGACGAATAAAGTGAAAGATTGAAGAGAGATTCCACAGCTGGACTGGTCATCTATATTTACAGTCTTATATACCTTATTTTACATTAGAGTGTTGGAGAAAAAGTTAAAGTTACTAAGAGAGGACATTAAAAATAAAAGAGAGACTGTTGAAATGTTGGGTTAAAATTTTAAGAGTGATCACTAACTTACATTTGGTTTTAAGAGACTAGGACAGGAGATAATTGAGGAAATTCCACACTATTATCTTCAACATTCTTCCAAAAAGTTTCTCTATAGAAAGAGGATGACAGATTTTGAATCACATCATGACCTCTAGGACAGAAACAGTGTGTTTTAGTGCCTGTCTGCTCCTAGTCCCTGGTTATACCCATGACAGTGTGACTAGACCCTGACTGTCCTCACGTGGGCTGGATGGGGCCTAACAGCCCTCAACAGGGCGCCAGGAAGCCATTACCAATACCAGATTGGGCAGGCAGGAAACTTCCTCGTCACTATAGCAGGTTGAAACTCACTAAAAGCTTCTACTTTGAAATTTCATAGGAATATTCTGAGTGATTTGTATCAAAAGCAGCTCTGAGGTGGCCACATGAATTCCTCTGAAGGAAAATATGATAAGAAAGAAATGGACCACAGAAAATCAACCAAAGCAATTGGGGAAAAGGGAGGTAGTTTGAAGGCTCTTACTTCTGCCACCATCTAAGAACATAGGATGATTATTCTTTCAAAGACCATGTCCTTGAAACGAGTGGTCTTTCTTTTTATAACTTTTATTTCCTATACAGTAATCACTCCCACCCCTCCAAATCTGAGGCTCAGTCTTTCCTTGCTGGGATTTGGACTCAGGCCTCTGTCCAGACTACAAAATTTCTAAAGTTGGCTTCAAGCACGAACCTTTTATGACTCAGAGCATTCGGATTAGATGCTCTTTCCAATAGGAGACTTAAGAGCTGTTACAAGATATCTGAAAGACTTTAAGCAGTAAATAGAGTGAACTTATTGATCATCTTCTAGGACCAAGGGGAGAAAGTTATCAGGAGGAGGATAATTATGACTTAATATCCTGAAGGTTTTACTAATACTTCTCCAGCAAGGGACACCAGTCATGCAAAGAGTTCTGCAAAGGGGAGGATTGACCACGACAGTCACGCTTCTCGAACACTCATATGCATGTGGCTCACCTGGGGCTCTTGTTAAAACTCAGCTTTGCCACCTAATAAGTATGGGATGGGCTTTGAGATTCTGCATTTCTAACAAGTTCCTTGGCTGCTGGTCCGGGGACCACACCTTGACTACTGAGGGCCCAGTGATTTCCAAAGTAATTTCCAGTTTTAAATTCCAAAATTCCATTTACAGGAGAGAATCTAGAGTTTAGTCATGATTTTTACACACACCCAGTACAGCTTTGATAAACCACGATTTGGCCCCTTCTGTGTCTTACAGAATTCACCCTGAATTCCTATTATAATTTCCTCAGTAAAGAGTTCCCCTCTCTGCCTCCTCAGTTGCTCCATGTCTTTTCTTCTTCAGGCTTTCAGGCTTTTCTGATGTCACTGTTCTCTAAAAAAAAGTTTCTTTTCTCATACCTACATTCCCTGATTCACTCAGACTGTATATCACATCTGCTCAGTCACTCCTTCATGCAAACCCCAAATTCTTTCTTAGGACAGCTGTCAAAATGCAGGAAATCCAGGTTATGTCTCAGTCAGGGTGCCCTTACCAGTGTTTGAAAAGCAGAGTTATGGTGTTGGCTGCCATATAAGGACAGACTAAATGATCTCTTTACACGGGAAGGATTCTTTCATTCAGTAATGGCTTATCAAATGCATTTGATAAGGAAGCCAATAAGGAAGAGTACAAGCACCATCCCTAAACATCCAAAAGAGGCAAATTTGTGACAGATAAAAGAAAGGACTTCTTTATATGGTGGATAGTAAAGTATTGCAATCCCATCTTCAGGTGATACAACAAAAAGGTAACAGAAGCACCAGAGGAATAAGGGAAAGCCAAGGCATCGGAGAGGTTAACCCAAGGCTGAAGTTCAAATGCATGGATGTCATTTTCCAGAAGAAATAACAGCTGGCAAGGATGAATATTTTTTGTGGGTTATCTGACTTCGTGTTGGGCAGCAGTTTCTGGACTTCCATTTACCATAACTTTAGCTAAGAAAAAAACAACGTGATTTGTGTCCCTTTTCCATTCCATTCTTTTCTCTCCCGGAAGACCCAGATCATTGAAACATAGCCACATCCAGGAGGAGAAGTCTAAAGAGACATGGGATAAATCCTTGATGCTTGTAATCATGGGTTTGTAATGATGCTTGTTTTGAAGGGCTCATTATCACTATGTAGTTAATTTAGGAAGCAACTGTGCCAAGAGCAAAGCTGTGAAATGCAGCTAGGTCCTTTGAATAAACAAGCTACATATTTGAAGATGTTGGAAAAAAAAATATGTAGCACAGTTTTTAGCATATAAGGTGGATCTTTATGTGATAAAGGTGAAGGGAAATGGGTGTTTTAGAGATACTAATTTTTGCTGCCTAATTATATTTATGGTAATGTAATTTTGCTGTTTTAGTTTGTCTTGTGTTATTTTATTCTCTGAGAGTACTAATACTATACTGTTTGAGGAAAAATTAACAGAGGTATAAATATAAAGGGTAAAAACCCCCACCAACCAAACATCCCTATTCTTTCAGACCATTAAGCTCCCTAAATGGATTGGGTTACTTTTGCATTTGCAAGACAAATGGTGTAACTAGTCCAGTTCAACTGTGGTCAGGACCCTTCTTTCCCTAATGGAAGGGAATGGGCTATTGTGGTTAATTGAGCATTCTCATTAACTGAGGTTTACTAGCCATTCTGTATGTGAGGTATAACCAAAATGCAATAAAGGATAATCACCATTCACACTAAATTGAGCAAAATATAATCTTTGTTGATTCAGAAGTTAGTTCAGATTTCTGTAATGGCTCATGGCCATTCTAAACATCACTGATTATATAATACTGGGTATATACAGCATGTAAGATATAATGGACATGCTGCAGTCATTGCAAGTTGCTCTCTTCAGTGACTTCCTTAAACACGTCTGTGTACTTTCATTGAACTCTCTTTAACTTTCATAAAAGGTAAGGGTTGAATGTGCCTCGCAACAATTCAGTTATTTTACCGGTAAGATTATTTGGATTCTTGATGAAATGGGAATTCATAGTACATTTTGCCTATGTCCCGTGTAATTACAAACCTGCACATAATTTACCAGGATAAAAGATCATATTTCACTAACTTAGAGTGCTTACCAAAGTCTATCTGTCATTTTACTTATGTTTGAAGATATAGTCGAGTTTTTGTCAGTATTGTGGGATAATGTACCAACCTAAAATGTGGTTATATGACCCAAGGAAACTGAATTCATGTGCTGTGATTTTAGGATTCAATTTGTGTCATTTCTGTGTGAAATAAAGAGGTAATAACACACCATAAATCCACACCTCCCGCTGTGGTAGGCACTTAACGTGAGTTGTATTCTCACAAACTGGGTTTTCAATTAGATATATCTGTGGTGGTAGCAGCACATTGTCAGCCAAGAGTAAGCTGGGATGGCTGTAAATCTCACCCTGGCCCAGGCTCTCCCAAAGAAAAATCCCTGTGAACCAAGCACAAGTCTGTGCAGTGCTTTCATATTTGTAAGCAGAGCCTTAGCCCATGCTTTGGCAGAATGTTGTGGCTTGATAGAGGACATTGCCATATGTTCTTTTTTTCTAAATGTCTAGCTTTGAACTTGTGTTTCTCAAGTGTTTAGCTTACAGTAGATACTGTTTAACTCTAATTATGATTTTATATTTTGGTATCTAAAACGCCTTACATGCAGAATATTCTTATATAGAACTAATTCTTTTTGTTTACAATGCTGTAGAGCAGCAGACATCATCTGTAGATGGGTTCTGAAGAGCAGGTTGATTTGTTTATTCATTTGCCTGCATTTATGGCATGCATGCAATGCTAGGCTCTAGGGGCACCGCAGTGAGTAAGAAAGAGACAGTGCCCACTTTCTTGGAGCCTACAGTTTACCTTTTCAAGAAGTTTGATGCTGAAAAATAGCACCGTTGGTCTCATCACCTCTTTTGCTACCAAAGGAGCCTTTGTCCTTCCTTGTGGGCTCCAGCAGGTCTCCAGACATTGTTTCACAAGCTCAGACAGCCTAGGCAGCTGGTGTTTCACTGTGCCAAATGCCCAGGTTGGATACCACTCTGGTGGTATCCAATGAGGCTTTTCCTAATTGAAGTGCCTTGTAAATTTATTACCCCAAAACATTGACCTTGATTTAATATTTTCCTTTTTTAAATCTTTAAATTAACCAATTCTAGTTTTTAAAAATTATGATAAGCATTAAACTTGTAACGTTAAATTTCTGAAACAATATGATGTGATGTCAAAATGTTAAGTTCTGTGTTTATAGAGATAGTGGTGATGATTTTTATGACGGGATCATTCCATTAAGTAGGGAGGTAGGAGTATGTAGCAAAAGTGAAGTCCTGCAGCCAGAGGTAAGGATTTAGAATGGGATTGTCACTAAGAAAATATTTGAAAGGAATGGATTCGGATGTGGTTGGGTGGAGGGGACTGTTTCTCAGCTCTCGTTCCAATTGGAATCAAAAGGAGACATGGGAAAGTAGAGCAGTCTGCCTATAACAACAGTTTCTACTTACTGAGCATCTTCTAGGTGCCAGGTATCATGCTTGACATTAAGCATGATTGTATCTAAACCTTAAGACCACCCTGTGAAGTTGGTGTTATCACCATTTTACAGATAAGGGGCCTGAGGCTCATAGAAGTTAACAGATTAGCCAAAGGGTCAAGGTAAATTGCCCACATGACCAGGTTATAGAACCAAGATTCAAATCAGATGTGTTTTCCTACACAGTCCTGAACACTAAAAATAAAGTTTTAAAAAGGCAGTTGTTCACATGTTCATTGTATGATGCAAATAATACTTATGTAAATGGATAAAATTGAGTCCCTTCTTTCCCTCTACAATCATACCCTATAATAGAACAATTATAGATAAATTTATTTAATTATATTGGTATAAAACAATTACCAATTTGGTGTCCCTTTTGCTTATACAGATGTGTGCAAATATAGGTGTACATTATTTAAGGAATTGTGTTTTCTCCCTACCTCTACTAAGCCCGGATACGAGTTCATTGGCTCACAAGCCTCTGGTTGAGGATCCCTGATCTATGCTACGGTTACCCTGATTACTTTTGAAAGACCCTAGAAAAGCAGATTTTAAAAACTCCATTGGCAGCCTGTTCTGATTTTTTAACCTTTGCTCTCAGGAAGTTTTTCCGTTTCATTAACCCAGATCATTCTTCTGCAGTTCGAACCATCTTGGTCCTTCTCTGTGTATGGGCAGGTGGGGAGCAGCTGGGTGTCACATCAAGTACAGCGGCAACTTGGAAGATCTGAAAAAAGAACTTGATGTGGGAAATATTAAAAACTTAACCAGGTTTAAGTTAATAAATAGCAGTTAAGTTAATAAATATAATAAAAAGCAGACATTGAAAACAATTTAATTTTGTTCAGGTTCTTTTCAAAATAATTTTAAGAAATCTAGAAGCAAATTCAGAATTATACAAATTATTTTTATTTTTATATTTTTTTACTGTGATTTGTGCTTTTTTATTTTGGAGTTTCCAGGCCATCTTCTACAAATGCATAAACAGAATCCATTTAACTCTAAAGTCAATTTCCTGTTAGCATTTTTTATCTATAGCCACATTTGATTTAGAAAAAAAGCCAGAAACTGGTACTTCTAATATATCAATCCTTTTAACCAGGGAATACATAAAAGAAACTTCATTCCATTTCATTGTTATCACAAAATATAAATTTGACTAAGCGTTTGCCATATGTCAGGTATTGTTCACTTTGTACACCTAAGAGACTATAGTATAGTGTAAACATAACTTTTATATGCAGTGGGAAACCAAAAAATTTCTGTGACTCACTTTATTGTGATATTCACTTTATTATGGTGTTCTGGAACCAAACCCACAGTATCTCCAAGATATGCCTATAGAAATGACATCATTCAATATTTATCTTTCTATGTCCGGTTTATTTCACTTAGCATAATGTCCTTCAGGTTCATCTGTGTTGTTGCAAATGGCAGGATTTCTTTCCTTTTTAAGGCTGAATAATATTCAATTGTGTGTGTGTGTATCTCACATTTTTTAAATCCATTCATCCATCAATGGACATTTAGGTTGTTTCCATAGCTTGGCTATTGTGCATAATGCTGCAATGAACATGGGAGTGCAGATAACTCTTTGAGATACTGATTTCATTTCCTTTGCATATATATACCCATACGTGACATTGCTGGGTCATAAGGTAGTTCTATTTTTAATTTTTTCTTAAGGTAGGATCTCACAATGTTGCTCAGGCTGGTATCAAACTCCTGGGCTTAAGCAATTCTCCCACCTCAGCCTCCCGAGTAGCTGGGATTACAGGTACAGTCTACCATGCCTGGCTTATTTTTAATTTTTTGAGGAACTTCTATACTGTCTTCCATAATGGCTGTGCCAGTTTACATTCTCACCAACAGTGAATGAAGATTCACCTTTCTCTACAGCCTCACCAACACTTGTCTTTTTAATAATAGCCATCCTCACAGGTGTGAAGTGATACCTCATTGTGGTTTTGATCTGTTTTTCCATGGTGATTAGTGATGTTGAGCACTTTTTCATATAGCTGTTGGCCATTTGTATGTCTTTTCATTTGACATACTGATCATTCATGGGAGAACTGATTTTCAATAAGTTGGCCATTTGAACAATTGGTTGGGGGCAAATTGATTTGCACTGAATAACTTAGTGGTTCTCAAATTCAAGTGAGCATCAGAGTTACCTGAAGGGCCTGTTACAACACAGATCACTGGGCCCCACTCTGGGTTTCAGATTCAGCAGGTCTGCAGCGAGGCCCTGAGAATCTATACTTAATCAAGTGTCCAGATGATGCAAATGTTGCTGGTTCAGGGGCCACACTTTGAGAAGGACTGGAATGGAGTGTGTGATACATGGCAGATGAGAGGAAAAAGATATGTCATTAGAATGAGGCAGAAAAAAAGGCAGAGAGGTCAGAAGATGAGGGTGCCTCTTTCCATGTCCTATTGGCCAGAATGTTCGTGATTGTTGCCTATTACTTGGTAACAGTGAGAACCCAGGATCAAGAGAATGAGTTCAACGAGCCTAAACACAGTCACCTCAAATGAGACTCTGTGTGTAAGGAATGAGGTACTGTGTGTGTTGTTACTGTAACTAAAGTGATTTGCAGTGGCTTGTGTGGACGAAGCTTTGTAGAAGCATTTCAAAATCAAAAACAATCTTTAATTGGTAAAACTTTTTCTTTCTTAGTCTCTCTAGGACGTTGTCTTGCTCCCTCCCATGATTCTGTCTCTTTCTTTCTTTCCCCCCGACAGGCAATGTTCAGTCTTTGTATGGTGGAAAGTGGAGCTGATGAGGTGAATTTGCATGGTGTGACCAGCCTTGGCTTAAAGCAGGCTCTGGAGTTTGCATACACAGGACAGGTATGGTACTGAATGTGATCTGACTGTACCTAACCAGAGGAAATTATCCTTGAGGTATGAGATTTAGTTATATTTTTGTTATTCATTGATGTTTAAAAAAAGTTTCACATCTATATAATTTTATAACTAATGTTATGGAAAGATAAGTACAGCAATTTGATTTTTAATATGATCCAGCGAACATGGTATTTTAATCTTAACTCAGTGCTTGCTGGTAAAATTTTGAAAATATCTTAACAATCATAAGGGAAAGAGTTTGCAAGATAACTTGGATTCTCATTGTTATCCCTGAAGCTCAGTGACTCAGTCCTGGCTCTATTACCTTAAAAATAAGACAAAAAATATTTAAAGCTCCAAAAATCTATGTCCAGCATCTTGGTACCGTGTCCTCCACATATCTCAGGGTCACAATATAAGGGATTTAGATTAGATTGTGATGATTTTAAATCCTACTATGATCATGACTAAAATTGTTATAGGATTTACAGGACATCAGAGTACATCCATTTACAATTGAGAACTACTCAAATAAATCAATTCAGACACAGACTGAATGTTTATACTCTTTTATAAAATTTTGTTCTTTAATTCCATTTCATCCAACTTGAATTCAGTATCTTCTATGCTAAAATAAGGGCCTCTTCTCTTGATAGGTTCACATTCTGGTAGAGGGGGCAAATACATCATTATGTGTCCTCACTGGGACGGGCGTCACAATAGAAGCAGAATATAAATCACAGTGGGAGAAGCAAGGATGTCGTCAAGTGGGGCCACTGGTCCAAAATGTCACAGAGAAGGTGGTATTTGGGTCTCCATTTGAAGAATGGGTGGGCGGTCTCCTTTCCATGAACTTTTCTTCTTTTTTTGTTGTATTTTTAATTGACAAATAATTATATATATGGGGTAAATATGATGTTTTAATATATGTTTGCAGTGTGGAATGATTAAATCAGGCTAATTAAGAAATCCATTAGCTCACATACTTATCATTTTATAGTGGTGAAAACATTTAAAATCTGTTAGCAATTTTGAAATATACAATGCGTTATTATTTATTATAGTCCCTGTTCTGTGCAATAGATCACTAAAGCTTATTCCTCCTGTCTAACTGGAACTTTCTACCCTTTGATCAATATCTCTCCTTTCCCCATCTACACCCCCACACTCCCCACCCCCACTACAGTTTGGATGTTTGTCCCCTTCAAATTTCATGTTAATCCCCAATGTTGGAGGTGGGGCCTAATGGGAGGTGCCCTCCATGGGGGGCCTAGGGGGTGAGTGAGTTCTCACTATTAGTTCCCATGAGAGCTGGTTGTTAAAAAGAACCTGGCACCTCCCTCTCCTTGCTTCCTGTCTCACCACATGATTTCTACGCATACTAAATCCCCTTCCCCTTACGCCATGAGTAGAAGCAGCCTGAAGCCCTCACCAGATGCAGATGCTGGTAACGTGGTTCTTGTATAGCCTACAGGACTGTGAGTCAAATAAACCTCTTTGCTTTATAAATTACCCAGCTGCAAGTACTCCTTTATAGAAACACTAAATGGATTAAGACAATCCCCCTCCCCCAGTCTCTGGTAACCACCATTGTATTCTCCACTTCTATGAGTTCAAATTTTTTGGATTCCACATGCAAGTGAGATCATGAGGTATTTGTCTTTCTGTGCCTGGTTTATTTCACTTAGCATAATTTCCTCAAGATTTATCCATATTGTCGCAAATGACAGGATTTCTCCCTTTTTTAAAGCTAGTCTTCCATTGGGTATATATGCCACATTTTCTTTGTCTATTCATCTGATCATGGACACCAAAAATGCATCTGTATCTTAGCTGTTGTGAATAATGCTGCAGTGACATGGGAGTACAGATAGATATTTCTACAGCATAGTGATTTTAATAAGTTTGGATATACACCTAGAGTGGGATTGCTGTAGTTCACATGGTAATTCTATTTTTAGTTTTCTAAGAAACCTCCATACTGTTTTCCATAATGGCTATATTAATTTACATTCCTATCAACAGTTCACAAGGGTTCGTTTTTTCTCCACACACTTATCAATACTTCTTATCTTTTGTTTTTTTCTTAGTAGCCATTCTGACAGGCATGAGGTGATATTTCATTGTGGTTTTAATTTGCCTTTCCCAGATGATTAATCATGATGAACATTTTTTCATATATTTGTTGGCCATTTATATGTCTTCTTTTGAGAAGAGTCTGTTAGGTCCTTTGCCAATATTGTGATTGGGTTACTTGTTTTTTTGCCTTCTTCTTGTGATGCCTCCAGCTTTTTTTTTTTTTTGCACAAAATTGCTTTGGCTATTCGAGATCTTGGATGCCTTTTATTTTTTTTTCTTGTCTAATTCCTCTGGCTAGAATTTCCAGTACTATGTTGAATAGAAGTAGTCAGAATGAGCATCCTTGTCTTGTTTCTAATCTTAGATGAAGAAGTTTCAACTTTTCACCGAGTATAATGTCAGTTGTGAGCTTTTCATATATGGCCTTTATTGTTTTGAGGTACATTCCTTCTGTGCCTAATTTGTTGAGAGTCTTTAAGATGAAAGGATGTTGAATTTTATCAAATGCTTTTTCTGCATCTATTGAGATGATCATATGGTTTTTGTTCTTCATTCTGTTAATATGGTATATCACATTTATTGATTTGCATGTGTTGAATCATCCTTGCATCCCAGAGATAAATCTCACTTGATCATAGTGAATGATTCTTTTAATGTGCTGTTGAATTCACTTTGCTAGTATTTTGTTGGGTTTGCTAGTATTTTGTTGAATATTTTTACATCTATGTTCATCAGAGATATTGGCCTGTAATTTTTCTTTCTTGTAGTGTTCTTGTCTGGCTTTGGTATCAGTCTAATGCTGGCCTTGTAAAATGAATTTGAAGGCATCCTTCTTCCTCAGTTTTTTTCCAAAGGATTGTTAATTTGGTAGAATTCTTCTGTGGAGCCATCAGGTCCTGGGCTTTTCTTTGATGGAGATTTTTAAATTATTGATTCAGTCTCTTTAATTGCTATTTGTTCATATTTTTTATTTCTTTTTGATTCAGTCTTGGTAGATTATATATTTTTGGAAATTGATCCATTTCTTCTCGGTTATCCAATTTCTTAGTATATAATTATTCACAGTAGTCTCTAATGATCCTTGGTGTTTCTGTGATATCAGTTATAATATCTCCTCTTTCATTTCCAATTTTATTTATTTGTCTTCTCTCTTTTTTTGGTCTGGTTAAATTTTGTTGATTTTGTTTATATTTTCAAAAAACCAATGCTTAGTTTCATTGATCTTTTTTATTATCTTTTTAGTTTCCATTTTCCACCAAATTTTCTTTAGAGGCTTATTAAAATATATGATATTGTCCATTCTCTTTTCTGGAGTTAGTAGAGTTTGAGATATGTTTCATAGAAAATTTGAGGCAACTCTGGCAGGTGGAATAAAAATAGTAGTTAGGACAAAAAAAATCAAGTAGGAGGTAAAAAGGGGAAAGAAAGGTGATGGATCACAAATTCAGGGTTAGCCCAGCCAAATTTCAAGCTTTAGGAAATTCAGACAGGCAGTTATCATTCATAGAGCGGCTAAAAAATATTCCTAGTGAGGTGAATAAATAATATATGGGTTTTTTTTTGTTTAGAGATGTAAAGAAAGATACCAGCTCTAAATTGTGTCTCTGTGAATTTTTCTCTTTATACGTGAATTACAGGTGCACCTGCATCCTTCCATCTCTAAAGACTGAAAATCCATAGCTCATACTTCACAAGTGTGCAATGGAGATGAAATAGTAAATAATAGTATCCATACTCAGCGGCATTAACAACTAAAGGTTTTAACCTTAGAGGCTATAAACTGTAAAGCATGTCTAAATTGTTAGTAAACTCAAGAACACAAAAATTGCTGTGAAGGCTTAGTTAAAATACACATGCAAAGATAAGTGGCTGCCTCATTGTTTGCCTTGATTACTTTGTGGTTTCCTTCAGAATGACTGTTTTAATACATATATATGATGATGCCTGTGGCATAAAGGATTTATGAAATGTGAACTGAAGATAGTGGAAGGGGAGCTCCCTTTTGGAAGGGTAAGAAAACTACTCAGAAAGAGGGAAGAAGTTTGCAGAAGGGCAGCCATTTCCCATTGCCCAGGAGTCATATGCCTCAGATGCTCAAAGTCCACTTTTATGAGAAAAAGAAAGCCAATTGAGATGCAAATATATAGGTAGCTGCTATAAGTGCTTTACAAAAAAAGAAAGAAAGAAAAGCAAGACCTAGGGCCAGACCTGGGGTTGCATTTGTTCTGTGCAGGCACCAGAGACCCACTCTTGACTGGACATCTGCAGAGGAGCGATGAGCCTGGGGCACACAGCAGTAAGTCTGTCACATGGGTACCTAAGGGCAGGAAGGTGGCTGACATTCCACAGAGCACCTGCTAAAGAAGCCAGAGGACAGCACTAACTACTTTATGTGTGTGTTTAACCTGATCTTTAAAACAGCTGTGTGATCCCATTTGAAAGATGACATGGTCAGAGAGTTGCAGTGTATTGACTAAGATCATTCCCCCAGTATGTTTTGACCCAATTAGTCAGACCTTAGTCCTCCTAATTTCAAGTCTATTGTTCTTTTTAAATGTCCTCTGTTATTAAGAAAAGGTTAAGTTATATTTGTTATACTTCATTGAAGGAGGCAGGGAAGTGTTTGGGCATATTAGAGAGTAAACTATTTTGATAGTTTTCTCAACCTGGAAACTGGCTTTCCTCAGTCCATGAGGGTTCAGAGTTGCACTTGTATTCTGTTTACAATTACTCTTTGCTGCGGAGTAGAAGTTGGAAATTGATAGTTTTTCTTGGACAACATCCAAGGGAGTTTGGTTTCTTAAACATTAAAGTGACTTTATAATAAATCTTTGTTCCCTTTGAGACAGGGACACAGATTATGGCAAAAAAAAAAAAAAAAAGAAAACCAAAACAAAACCCAAGCAGCTGCTTTGTCTGTACTGTGGAATTGAAATTAAGATTAAGCAAAGAATTTGGGATATGGAAGCATGAATGAAAGCATAATTCTTCAATTTCTTAAGTGTTATTTACTATTATGGACATTTACTGATATATAGTCTTTAACCATAATATATATATAGATTTGAAAAAATTCAGGGTTAACATTGATTTTTATCCACGTATAGCTATTTCTACTGACAGTTGATTATATGTTTAGTCAGTTGTAGTAAGTATAGTATAAAATGTAAGTATTTTAAGCATCTGAAAATTGTCGCTGTCTTGGAGAGAAATTGGAAGTGCAGAGTGGGAGTGATGAATGAATGCCGCTAAGTGTAACAAGATGTGTGCGTGTTCCTCCTACATATTGCTCTAAAGTATAGCCTTCTTAAAAATTGGCCCACAGATTTCATCCAGGAAATTTTTTTAAAAAGGAAATTTCCCCCCTAATACATACAATTTCCCCCCTAAATACATGCAAACAACAGGGCTGTGTAAGCACACATTCCACCTTGGCACTAGAGTGACCTTCCTCCGGGCACACTCTGCTTGGTGCGCTGCTTGAGTAGAGGTCTGGATGCATCGCAGCCCTTGTGGGTGTCCTTGCACAGCCATGCACGGAGCCCTTGACTACAGCGGAACTAGCCGTGGAGGGCAAAGGGGCCAGGCTGCCCCTGCTCCACGGGCCCTGTTCTGGGAATAAGGTCAGAAGCCAATGGTGTGATGTAAACTGTCCCCAGGCAGATCTGCCTTGGGGAGAAAAGAACAAAGTGAATCTAAGAAAACACAAACTCCACTCTCCTGGTGGGCAAGAGGCCTCATCCTGTTATCCTGGCCTCCCTCACTCTCCTCACTTTCCAGCTCTGGCCAGGAATTCACTCGTGTTTCACACCAGTCCTGAGTAGAAAAGAGATGATGAAGAAGGGGCGGGGGGGGGGGGGGGGGGAGTCTGATGGAGATGTTGCTTGGGAGAAGGAATCGCAGTCCAAACTAGACAAGAGGTCAGCCACACAGGAGCAAGCAGGTGTTGCTAAAAACAAAACCAACCAACCAAACAAAACACCCAGCCAGATCGTGAGGAGCATAATAACATCTGTGTAGGACCAACATGGAAGCAAATAGGACTGGGCACCTCAATGCAGTTTATTGTTTAACACTGTGGCATAATGATGCCAAGGAAGGTAGACTGTATGCCAAGCACTGTGATAAATACCTTAGGTATAGTGGAAGAGGGGTTTGAACCTAGTTAACTTCCTCTTACTTTCTAGGGAACTGTCCTTCTCTTGTTTTGTCCCTTGTAGCCTGATGGAGAGATTCCAGAAACCCAGTAAAGGAAGAAACTATGCATCAAATGGTAGTGACATTTGTAGTCCCCTTTAAAGTCCTTCACTTCCAGGTATTGCTAACTTTGCCAGCCATGAACCAGTTATGTCGTATCTGGGGATCTGAAGAAGAAAGATTCTTTGGTATCGGTGTCCCCTTGCATTTCTCCTTATTATCCAATAACTCCAGCCCGTGGCTATTCATCATTATAGAAGGACCCATTTCTTGATAGACTCATCCTAACTACCTTTCTCTGACCCATAGAATACTTTTACAAGCATCACAAGGAAATATTGTATAATCATCACTATTTATATTTTGAAGCCTTTTGGAGATCTAGAAAAGTATGATACTCCAAGTGAAAAAATTTTTTAGCTACAATTGTAGTCAAGTAAAAACATTTATGTAATCAGGAATTGAAAACTAAAGGAAAATCCTGAATTTCCAAGGTCTTAAAGAGTAACGTTTTTCTTTCTGATTCTCATTTGATGTCCTAGTAAGTTCACATGACCTTTTTTTAGATAGTGCTAATGATGCATGTACTGTAGCATTACATTTTGATGATCATTGAAACTGTATTTATTTCCCACAGCAGAATACGTTTCTCTGGAGGCCTGAGCATCAGGCCAGGCAGCAGAGTGACAGGAGTCTTAATTGGAACTGCTTTCCCATGGACTGTCCCTTTGGGGGTGATGTGTCACTTTACATGGAGAAAGTCTCCATCAGATGACTTACAAACATAACCTGGCTGAGCTAAATGGTAGCAGATGGAACAAATCTGGGAGAAATATTTCTTAGATGCTTCTCTAGGGAGCAGTGTTAAGATTATTCAGTGGTTTAAATATTTCAGCTTCAGAATCCTTTCTTCAGCTGGCAGTACCTACAGAAATCTGGCATGTAAAAGGCCCTGGAGGCAACTCTACTGTGCCCCAGGCCCTGGAGGGCACATTCTGAAATTCACATTCTGAGGAAGAGTACAGCAGTCTCCCCTTATCTGAGCAGTACTGGTTCCAAGACCCCCCAGTGAATGCCTGAAACCGTAGATACTACTGAACCCCAAATATACTGCTTTTTCAATCTGATAACTGAGACAGCTGCCAAGTGATTAACAGGCAGGAAGTGTGTACAATGGGATCTGCTGGACAAAGGGATGATTCACGTCCCAGTGGGATGGAGCGAACATCACAAGATTGCATCATGCTACTCAGAACAGCAGGCATTTAAAAACTTACAAGTTGTTTCTAGAATTTTCCCTTTATAATATTATTGGACTTGAGTTGACCACACATAAATAAAATCAAAGAAAGCAAAACCACAGATAAGTGAGAACCACTATACTTTGGCTTGAATTTTGCAGAAAGTGACTGTTTTCTCCCCACCTTAATTCTTGTCACAGTTGTGCCAGTCCCTTAACTGAATTGTTGACAGAAAGTTTGAGAGGCCTGAAACAAAAGAGGAATTTTGAATTCCGTCTTTGATTTCTTGAACCTTTTCAAATTCCGTTATTTGCCTTTGGGGAGATTTCTTTTATCAGTGCATTATTGAAACAAACTAGCAGATTAGTCTGCTTCTTGTTTTGGGATGAAGTTGTTATATGTTCAGTCATGGTTTCATAGAATGTGTCGACCCACTTAACAAAGAACTTTACCCATAGCCATTAGAGGCAATATGCCAAATGGAATTTTTATGGCTTCCCAAGATAGCAAATAAAATAATAAATCCTTGACATGGATTGGTCGAAATTGGTAAGGACAGGTTGGGAGGGAACCTAATTGTTTACTGTGAGAAAATGAGAAGTGAGATTTTTAGAAGTCCAAGTCCTGACTGACCCCCAGAAGCTTACTTTTCTCATCTGAGGACTCAAGAACAACTTCACTGGCCCCAAGGCCTGGCTGTTCCTCGTGGAAAACAGTTGATTCAGACACAATGATGCCATGTGGGAAAGCCTCCCACCTACAGAGCAGGGTCAGTTCTCATGCCAGTCAGCTATCCCTTATTAAGTGTGTGTGCTGTCTGGTCAAGTGTAGTTTATGCTGCCAGATTTATAAAGCCGTGTGTTCAGCAGATTAATGTCTAAAATGTTTCTGTGTGAGGAAGTGTAGCTGTGGCCGCCCTTCTGGGATCAGCTTTTCAATTCAGTAACAAAACTGTATTTTTATTTTTTAAAAAATTTATTCTTGTTTTTCCATAATAATTTATAAGTTTTTGATTTCTTAATTGTCTTGTACTCACTCTGCAGAAACATGAGGCCCACCCCCGCCACCATGATTCAAATGTTGAAACCAATAATGCTACACACATCCCAACAGGGTATGAAAAGGTTTATTACCCACATAATGAGACTTTCTGAGAGCAGGATGGCTCCCAAGCAGGTGAAAAAATGGCTTGAGAAGAGCAAGGATTGGTGACTGGCTTTGGCTTTTATTGTGGTTAAAAGGTGGGACCTGGACGAGGGTTCTTTAGGCAGGCAGGGGTTATATGTCTTGGAGGCTTTCTTACACTTTTGCTCTTATGTGGGGCAGATGGGGAAGAGGGAAGGGTGTGGCTTGAAAACTGTCAGCAGACAAATATCAAATATCAAAAAGGGGTCAACTCTGTTAGCATTCTACTTGAGTAATAGTCACATTTCAGGCACTGATATTTTCCTTTGGGACATTATTAAACTCAGTCCCCTAATGAAAACAAAATGTGTTTGAACATTATGCTTGTAGCATTTTTAATCTTTCTTGGCACCATTCTGCACTGTGGAACTCAGTGTGGGCCAGGGTGCTTGAACTCATATATGTACAGAACATGCACACTGTGAGGGGCTCCAGATATCTGAGATGACATTAGATGACCAGGACGAGCGTGGCCCACTCTGTGCTATAACTCATCTTCGTTTTGTAAAACTCGATTGAAATAATCTGGGTTTGTTCTTCTTTCCTCCACTCTCCTTCCAACTCTCTGTACCTCCCACTCCACTCCACTGCCAGTGCAGGGAATGGAAAGAGAAGTATTTCGTTTTTGCCCTTGATAGTGATTTTATTATCATTAGTGGGGCAATAAACAGTTGGTTCTTCTCTGACTTGACACCCTCCAGCTAGCTCCCTAAATTTCATAAGAAGGTGTTAGCCTACGGAGGAATTTTTAAAGTATATAAACTTTTTTCTTATTCAGGAAAAGAGAATAATTGCACTCTAGCCTCATCCTGTTTGCTAGACAGCTCTTACTAAAATTTCATTGTAGAGAAATTATACACATAAAGGATTCCCCAGAAGATACGTAGTCTGTCCATCTGGCTTGGTGGTTCTCAATCATCTACCAGACCTTAATATAAAAAGGCTACCTTTACTATCTTCAAATGAAATTCTTAGGTAATATAACTTACCTACACAAATTACTCTAAACATCGATAGGATACTTTAACTGTATATAAAGAACAAACAAAAGGAAAGAAATTTATGTTAAAAATAATATATATTTCAGTATGTATATGTTGGGGCACAACTCTTCCAAAAGACATTATCAATAACTCTTTTAATCTTTTTTTTTTTTATCTCAGCATATTATGGGGGCACAAATGTTTAGATTATGTATATTGTCTTTGCCCCATCTGAGTCAGAGCTTCAAGTGTGTCCGTCCCCCTGATGGTGCGCCTCGCACCATCTACCCAACACCCCATGAATGTTTTACTATGTGTGCACTTAAGTGTTGATCAGTTAATATCAATTTGATGGTGAGTATGTGCGGTGCTTGTTTTTCCATTCTTGTGATACTTCACTTGGTAGAATGGGCTCCAGTTCTATCCAGGATAATACAAGAGATGCTAGATCACCATTGTTTTTTGTGGCTGAGTAGAACTCCATGGAATACATATACCACATTTTATCAATCCACTCATGTATTGACGGGCACTTGGGTTGTTTCCACATCTTTGCAATTATGAATTGTGCTGCTATAAACATTCTAGTGCAGATGTCATTTTTATAGAATGTCTTTTGTGCTTTTGGGTAGATGCCCAGTAATGGGATTGCTGGATCAAATGGTAATTCTACTTGTAGCTTTTTGAGGTATCTCCATATTACTTTCCACAGAGGTTGTATTATATTTACAACTCTTTTAGTAAAATTTCAAATAAAACAAAGCAACAATCTTCTCTTGGTTTTTGTGGTGGTTGCATTCCTGGAAAGTTCAGTGTATCTTGACACAGAATAAGAAAAAAATGTGTATGTAAAACAGAGTTATATTCTGTGCTTTGACCTTTATTTTCTCTTAATGTACAAGTCCAGCAGGGCATTCCAGTGTGCAGCCTACAGCACAATTCTTTGTGGTTAATGACTGCTCTGTATACTGCATGATGTCTAGCATCCCTGACCGCTGCCCAATAAATGCCAGTATTGCCCACCCTGCTGGGACAACCAAATATATATACACAAATTCCCAAATAGCCGCCTAGAAGGTGGTGTTGACTCCATTGAGAAACACTATTTAGGTATTGTAAATTTTATGCCTGGATCAAGCCAGGAAATCAGAAAACTAAATATCTGGGTCTTTAAAAATCTCTTTGTTAACCTTTGCTTTTTAAGCAGTGTTCTATGGAATACACTTCTGTTGGTATTGAAAGTATCACCAAGTATGTCATTCAATGACCCTCTTAACGTCTATAGGAAAATTTCCATTAGATCTGAAAGTCTGGAGAAGCATGAATTCTCTTTAGTATTTCTACCTTTTGATCTTGTATTAGGTTATATTTCTGTTTTAGTCTTTTTTAGTTATGATGCTAGGAAACTTGAAGTCACATTTGTGGCCCACTTATAGTTATGATGATGTATATACACTGTGTGTGTATGTGTATATGTATATATGTGTATGTGTGCATATATGTATCTTCTTCTGACCTCATATTACTTTTTGTTTCCTATTTTCTCTTACCTTGAATTATTTATGTTCCTAATATTTAAGTGCTTGTATTGATACCTCAGATTCTTCTTGAAACAAAGCAGAATATAAGTAAATGGAGTGAATAAAAAGATATGGGACCTCTGTCTGAAAGTTCCAAGAGGAACCTTAATGTTAGTTGTAGGCTGGAATAAAGTGGTGCTGTACCCCATTAGTTTTACCTATGAAAATGAAGTGCCTCTAGATTCCCAAGTTGTTTCATAAATAAACCATTCCACTTGCTTTCTAAATTTTTTCTATTATTATTTCAGCACTAAAAATAAAGGGGCATGCAAATTCTATAAAAATAAATTACTTTTTTATCTTTGAAAATGAAAAAAGGCTACCCAAATGTTTATATAAACATAATTAAGAATAAAAGTGAAAAATAATTTCATACAAATTCTCACTTACATATATTACCTTTCTGTGTTCTTGTGGACTTTGCTCATATACCTATTCAATTTTACAAAGATTTTGTGATTATAATTTACTTTAATATTCTTCCAGAATTAGTTAAAAGTACATTTATCCATAAATGTACAGTTTATAAATAATTCCATTTTATTGTAATGTAGTTTTTTTCCTTTCGTTTGGATTATTTTTAAGTAAATTCAGAGACCCGGATTTACTTGATCAAGAGGAGGAATATATTTTTATGGGAATTGCCTTCTGAGTTTTACAGTAGCTACTATTGGACAATGGGCTTTTAAAACATTTTTCCTTAAAATGGAATTCTTGAGCCCCCTGCTGGAACCGTTTAGTATTTGTATGAAGTAGTAGGATATGGGAGTTTTACAATTCTAAATGTAAAGTTTTTAAAAAAGAAAACAACCTGTTAGTAACAATATATGGTCTTTGTAATAAATAATCAGGGTACATAATTGGCCAAACAATACTTTTGAGAAGATTTATCTTGCAAGTAGATATTCAATTTGAGTAGTATTAATATAATGAAGAGAACATTCAAATGAAGGAATAATTTGTATGTATTGAATGTGCTACGTTAATTTGTGAATATTTTACTTCCTGTATACTTCATAAAAACTATTCATTTATATTTTATTTTATTTTATTTATTTATTTGAGACAGAGTCTTGCTTTGTTGCCCGGGCTAGAGTGCCGTGGCATCAGCCTAGCTCACAGCAACCTCAAACTCCTGGGCTTAAGCGATCCTCCTGCCTTAGCCTCCTGAGTAGCTGGGACTACAGGCATGTGCCACCATGCCCGGCTAATTTTTTCTATATATATTTTAGTTGGCCAGATAATTTCTTTCTATTTTTAGTAGAGATGGGGTCTCGCTCTTGCTCAGGCTGGTCTCGAACTCCTGACCTGGAGCGATCCACCCACCTCGGCCTACCAGAGTGCTAGGATTACAGGCGTGAGCCACCGTGCCTGGCCCATTTATATTTTATTTTCAAAGTGAGATTCATTGATTCAACGAATACTTAATGAGCACCTACTATGTGTTAAGGACTTATTAGATGTTAGGGATGCATTGATGATACACATTTATGCTTTCTCAGAGTGGGTCAAACTGTGATTGGAAATGCCAGATCAACATACCATTTCATTTATAAGAAATGAATTAGCAGGGATTTGAACTATTTGTATATGGAGCATAAGTGAAACACCCGAGGATGTTCAGTGTTCCAAAAGTTACACAAGTTCAGATAGAATAAAAAATTGAATTATAGTATTCATAGAGCACTGCCTGAAAAATAAGATGATAATTTTGTACTGTACTTTGCAAGAAGAAAAAAATAGCCATTTTTCCCCTATGGAAGTTGAATAGATAAAGCTCCTAAAAACTGATCATAGCTATTCATCTCTATATTAGCATATATCTGTCAGGGTGGAAACACTTTGGCACAGTGCAAAGATTACAGTCACTGATCTAAGAGGGAACCAAGCTTGATTCCAGCCTATGGGACCTTTGGAGAATTACTGGTTGAATCCAATCGTAAGAATCAACTCTGCTGATTGTTGCTGGAGAGAGTCACTGTTTTCATTTCAAATCTGTGATCCCAAATCTCAGATAGATACTCATTTTGCCAGGCAATACTAATCTGTTTTCCTAGTAAATTTGCTTTCCTCCTCTTCCTGATGAGTTTCTCATTCCTTTTCCTCTCTTCTCAAATGCCGCCCCCTCACTACCCCACCTCCAATACCTATGTCATAAGGAAAATTCACCTTCCATTGAGAACATAGGAGCAGACAGGAAGATCCACCATCGATCCCCCCAGACCCCCAGTTTCTGTGAACTTATTCTCTGTGTTCCCATCTTTTACAGTGGGAGAGGCATCCCTGAACGGTCAGAGGTTAACTCCCCCTTCCCACTTAAGTTCTGGATCCCACTCCCTCTCACCCTCTCAGACATCGTTCCTATAATCCTCACTTGTGCCTCTTCTGACCACGGCTCCTCTTTCTCTACTGCATCATCCTCACAGCATATAAACATGCTCTGCTGCTCATCCTTTTCTTTTTCTAACATTCCCTGAATAAATTACCATTTATTTCTCTGCTTCTCTTCACAGCAGAACTTACAAAAAGTGTAACATGAACTTACTTTTCCTCATTTTCACTCATTTTTAACTCATCTTCCACTCAAGTCTACAGATATCCATCTTCAGCATTCCACTGAAACTGTTCTTAATAGTCACAAATATTGCCAACTTCCATTAAATACTGTCATAGATGACCTTTTGGCTTCATACAACGTAGCCAACCTGCCTCTCCACTGAAGGCTTTTCTGTCCTGGCTTTTGCACCCCCATGCTCTGTGGGCTTTCATTCTGTGCCGCACCCATCCTCTCACCCTTCCTTGCCAGGAGGCTTTGCTCACTCCTCCCCTCGCTGGGCCCCTACTTTCCCAGGCTTCAGAACCCTCCTGTTGAGTCTAGCTTCCTTGATGATGTCATCCGGATCCACGTTATTTGGTACAATCTTATGGTGTTAACTCCCAGCCCCCACCTATTCCAGACCAGGGATTGGCAAACTTTTTTGTGAGGAGCCAAATAGTAAATAACTTAGACTTTGCAGGCCGTATAGAGTCTCTCTTGTAATTATCCAACTTTGCTGTTGCAGCATTAAAACTGTTACAGAGACAGATATGTAGATGAATATGCATGGCTTTGATCCAGTAAAACTCTATTTACAGTAAAAGTTGAATTTACAGTATATTGAAAAGATGTCTGCACTTCCATGTTTGTTGCGGCATTTTTCACAATAGCTAAGATTTGGAATTAATCTAAGTGTCCATCAGTGGATGAATGGATAAAGAAATTGTACATAAACACAGTGTAATACTGTGTAGCCAAAAAAAGAAATGAAATGCTGCCATTTGCAACAATGTGGATAGAACTAGAGAACATTATGTTAAGTGAAATAAGCCAAGCATAGAAAGACAAATCTTGCATGTTCTCACTCATGTGTGGGAGCTAAATATTAACACAATTGATCTCATGGAGACTGATAGTAGAATAATGGTTACCAGAGGCTGGGAAGGGTAGCAGGGAGGGTCGTAAAGTGAGGATGGTTAATGGATACAAAAATGTAGTTGGATAGTTAGATAGAATGAACAATATTTGATAGCACAGTGAGGTGACTATAATCACCAATAAATTAGGGTATACTTTAAAATAACTAAAAGAGTGGAATTGGAATGTTCCTAACACAAAGGAACATTAAATTAATGTTAAATGCCTGAGGTATTTGATTCATTTACATTGTATGCCTGTTTCAAAACATCACATGTACCCTATAAAGATATATAACTATCATGTACCCATAATTATTAAAAATGTAAAAAGTTTTTTAAAAATGTAAAAAGTTTTTTAAAAATTTGAAATTCATGTAATTTTCATGTATTATGACATATTATTCATCTTTTGGGCTTTTTGGCTGTTTAAAAATGTTAAAACTGTTCTTAGAAATTAGTACCCCCCAAAATGAAATAGGTATAAATCTACCAAAATATATACAAGATCTAGGAAAACTATAAAACTCTGATGAAAGAAATCAAAAACTACATAAATGGAGGGAGAGTCCATGTTCATGGATAGGAAGACTCAATATGGTCCAAGATGTCAGTTCTTCCCAACTTGATCTATAGATTCAATGTAATCCTAATCAAAATCCCAGAAATATATTTTATGGGTATCAACAAACTTTGTTTAGAATGGAGAGGCAAAAACTTACTTTAAAATAGAGAGGCAAAAGTCCCAGAATTGCCAACACAATATTGCAGAAGAAAAACAAAGTTGGAGAACTGACAACACTTTACTTCAAGACTTACTATTAATAAAAAAGCCACAGTTATCAAGACAGTGTGATATTGGCCAAAGAATAGACAAACAGATCAATAGAACAGAATAGAGACCCAGAAATAAAGCCATGTAAATATAGTCAACTGCTTCTTGACAACGAAGCAAAGATAATAAAATAGAGAAAAGATAGTCTTTTCAACAAATGGTGCTCATCAACTGGACCTGCATATGCAAAAAAAAAAAAAAAAAAAAAAAGGAATCTAGGCACAGACCTTACACCCTTCACAAAAGTTAAAATGGGTTATAGATTTACATGTGAAACACAAAACTAGAAAACTCCTAGAAGGTAGCATAGGAGAAAATCTAGATGACTTTGGGTATGGTGATAACTTTTTAGATACAACACCAAAAACATGGTCCATAGAAAAAATAATTGGTAACTTGGACTTTATTAAAATTAAAATCTTCTGCTCTGTGAAAGACACTGTCAAGAGAATGAGAAGACAAGCCACAGACTGGGAGAAAATATTTGCAAAAGACATGTCTGGTAAAGGAATATTATCCAAAATATACAAAGAACTTTAAACACTAACCAATAAGAAAATGAACAACCTGATTTTAAAAATGCAAAAAAGATTTGAATAGACACCTCACCAAAAAAGATGTACAGGTGGCAAATAAGCACCTGAAAAGAATCTCAGCAGTATATGTAATTAGAGAATAGCAAATTACAACAATAATGAAATACCACTACACACCTATGAACACACCCTGCACCAACATGCAAAGCACCGACAAAACACTAAATGCTGGTGAGGATGTGGAGGAACAGGAAATCTTATTAGTTGCTGGTAGGAATGCAAAATGGTACAGCTGCTTTGGAAGACAGTTTGAGAGTTTTCAACAAAACTAAACATACTCTTACCATGTAATTCAGCAATTACACTCCTTGGTGTTTACTCAGATTAATTGAAAGTTACGTCCACACAAAAGCCTGCACATGAATGTCTATAGCAGCTTTATGCATAGTTGGCAAAATTTGGAAGCAACCAAGATGTTCTTCAGTAGGTAAATGGTTAAATAAGCTGTGCTACATCCAGACAATGAAATATTATTTGGTGGTAAAAAGAAATGAGCTATCACACCATGAAAAGACATGGAAAAAATTTAAATGCATGTTACTAACTGAAAGAAACCAATTTTAAAAGGTTGCATACTGTGAGATTCCAATTATATGACATTCTGGGAAAGGCAAAACTATGCAGACAGTGAAAAAGATCAGTGGTTGCCAGAGGTTAGGGAGGAGGAAAGGGGAATTTTAGGGCAGTGAAACTATTCTGTATGATACTGTAATAGTGGATAGATGTCATTATACATTTCTCAAAATCTATAGAATTCTTAACAGGAGGAGTGAACCCTAATGTAAACTATAGACTTTGGGAGATAATGATGTGTCACTGTTGGTCATCAGTTGTAACAAACCACTCTGGGGGCGGATATTGATAGTGGGGGAGGCTATGCACACATGGTGGCAGGAGATATATGCAAACTCACTGTACTTCTTATTGAATTTTGTTGTGAACCTAAAACTACTCCAAAAGATAAAGTCTATTAATTGAAAAATTAAATTAAAAATTTTAAATGCAAGTAGAAAAATTTAAACAATTCTTCACAGACTACACAAAAACATGTGATAGGAAGACTTGGCGTAGGGATTGTAATTTGCCAACTAGACTCATATGTCTATCTACTTGACATCTCTCTTTGGATGACTCGTAGGCATCACAAACTTAACACATCCTCAAAATGGAGCTTTGACCTTCCCTCCAAACCAGCTTCTTCCTTTGTGTTACTCTTGTTAGTTGCTGGCACCACAGTCTACCCAGTTGGCCAACACCTAGACTCTAAATACCATGGTAACAAGGAAGTGTGTTTGTCTTGTTCATGGTCATATCCACAGTTTCTAGAAAGGTCCCTGGAGCACTGTTGACACTCAGAAAGGATTTGCTGATTGCACGAGTACATTTCCTTGCCTTTGGTTTCTCATCTGCCATATGGGGATAATATTTACTGGCACAAGTGATAAGTGGGGAAGTGTGTAAGGACAGATAACATAAATGAAACACCCCCCATGATACGTGGTACATAGACAATAGTGTGTAAATACTAGAAGTAGAAGTAGGGGTCATTGTGAAATAGATTTATTTTTTCATGGAATTAACAATAATAATAGTAGCTACCTATATAAAATGTACCTGGCATTATTCTAAGCATTTTACCTGGGTCATCTCATTTTATCCTTACTCAAATGCTATGAAGGTAGGTAGTAGAGTAGACTTTCTTTTTTTTTGTAGAGATAGGGGTCTAGCTATGTTTCCCAGGCTGGTTTCCAACTTCTGGGCTCAAGCAATCCTCCTATCTCGACCTCCCTAACTGATAGGATTACAGGTGTGAGCTACTGGGCCCAGCTAGTAGCAGACATCTACTTTTTAAGTAAGATGATGCTAAAAACAAGCATGTCAATGACTTCCCAGGGGTTTTTTTGACACAGAGTCTCACTCTGTCACCTGGGATAGAGTGTAGTGGTATCATCATAGCCCACTGAAACCTCCAACTCACTGCAACCTCCAACTCCTAGGCTCAAGCAATCCTCCTGCCTCAGCCTCCCAAGCAGCTGGGACTACAGGCACAAGCCACTTATACTTGGCTATTTTTTTTCTATTTTTAGTAGAGATGGGGTCTTGCTCTTGCTCTTGTTCAGGCTGGTCTCAAACTCCTGACCTCAAGTGATCCTCCCACCACAACCTCCCAGAGTGCTAGGATTATAGGCGTGAGCCACCATGCCCGGCCAACTTTCCCAGGTTTCTAAAGTGGACTCTAGAACCTGTGGACTGTAGAGGCATACTTTTTTTTTTTTTTTTTCGAGACAAGGTCTGTCTGTCACCCTGGGTAAACTGCAGTGGCATCATCATAGCTCACTGCAACCTCAAACTCGTGGGTTCAAGCAATCCTCCTGCTCAAACTCCGAAATAGCTAGGATTGCAGGCATGCACAACCACACCTGGCTAATTCTTTTTTCTATGTTTTTTAGAGACTGGGTCTCACTCTTGCTCTGGCTGTTCTTTTTTTTTTTTTTGAGACAGAGTCTCTCACTCTGTTGCCCGGGCTAGAGTGCCATGGCGTGACGCTCACAGCAACCTCAAACTCCTGGGCTTAAGCAATCCTTCTGCCTCAGCCTCCCAAGTAGCTGGGACTACAGGCATGTGCCACCATGCCCGGCTAATTTTTTTCTATATATATATTTTTAGCTGTTCAGATCATTTCTTTCTATTTTCAGTAGAGACGGGGGGTCTTGCTCTTGCTCAGGCTGGTCTCGAACTCCTGACCTCGAGTGATTCTCCTGCCTCGGCTTCCCAGAGTGCTAGGATTACGGGCATGAGGCACCGCTCCCGGCCCCAAAGTGCTAGGATTATAGGTGTGAACCACTGCACCTAGCCTAGAGCCATCCTTATACCTCCATTCCTTATAAAGCAAATGCAAAGAATTACTCATATGAACAAGGAATTGGATATTAATGATATAGTTTTTCATATGGAGAATTATTTCACAGCTTCTTTCAATGAAATTAGGCATCCTAGCCCAGTGCTCTACAGCACCACTATCTTAGCATTAATTACATGACAGCTTAATAATTCCAGCTGGCTTCTTTCGTTTCTTTCTACTCAAGCACCTAGCTTGAGTAGATGAGTCTTTAATCTGTCTTCCTTCCATTATGTCCTAAAATAGGAAAGGAAGAACCAGTTTCAGTAGCAACATCTACTGGAAAATCCTTCTCGAAATTGTATTAGTGGCATGGCAGCATGTCGTTTTTCTGGTAATGTCATATTTGCCTCATTATCTTTTCTAAAGTTTCTTCTTGGTGTCTTAGAGAAGGCTGTGCTTCCACAACCTGCCTGTAACCTCAGAAATTCCAAAGGAACCAAGTGAGAATGTGCAAACTTGTGGAGGAAAGTATTAGTAATAGAATTCTCAAAGTGATTCCCACACCTTTCTTTTTTTAGTAGGATTTTTATTATTATTTTGCCTGTGTGGTTTTCAGCATTATTTAAAAACATTCTGAAAATCAAATCTAGCGATATCTTTTTTCATATTCTAGTAGATGGAAAAGTTGATTGTTTTTTCATAAAGTGAAAATTTATTTGATAAATTGAAATATTTATAAGTTAGTATTTTTAAATGGTTGATATTGAGGTCTTTTAGAACTTTGTACAAGTGTACTATGTTTGGAAGAAAGCCACCTGACAAAATTTGAAACTTAAAGAATTAATCAAATTAATTAAATCACACGTTCATTATGTACAATACCCAATCCAAAGGTTACCTTTATTTGGACATATTATTACAGCTCATAGTTGAAATGTCTGTTGTGTCCTTTTATTTGACTCCTTTAATTAGATAACTGTTAATGAGGGTTAGCATGTACCCAGGCTCCCCACGAGGCCTTTGACATCTTCTAATATTTTCCCCAGAAATTGTGTTTCAAGGCCATGAATTTCTTGAGTAAATAATTCTAGAGGTGCTCTTCTAGAATGTTCAACAGCAATGAACATAAAATAGGATAGATTCTGCCATCAAAGTCTTTCAGGTAAAATATGACAGGGCACAACTTACTGAGGGCAAAAGCACTTAGTTGCACAGAAAAGAAACTTATAATAGTTAACATTTATTGAGGATTTACTATAAATAGATACTGTGCTAAGTGCCATATCCTATACTCTGATTGCCCACCCAATATTCATTTCCTCTTTTTTCTTTATAGGGAACTCTAATTTGGTATGGGACAATGGTGCATCCAGCCATAAAAACTCAATTTCCCAGGCTCTTTTGCAGCTATGTGTAACCAACTAGCCATTGAGATGTAAATGGAAGTCTATGTGAAGGTGTTTGTAGGAGATCTGTAGTTTTTCTGATAAATAAGGGCAAACTCAGCTGGCAAATGGTTTTTGGTTTTTGCCCTTTCTTTTCTTTCTGCTTTAAATGCAAGTGCAATGCCTGGAGGTATAGCAGCCATTTTGTGCCCATGAAACCACAGACTGAGATTTGCCAAGCAGGAAAATACAAGGAGGCTGGTTAGTTGGCACTCCAAGCTACCTGGCCAAATTTTGTGAGAAAAATAAGCCTCATATTTTTAAGCTATTTTGTTACATATAGGCATATGCAATTGTAATGATACACATATATTTTCTCAGTCCTTAAAACAGCCTTTTGAGGTAGATATTATTTCACTGTACATATAAGGTCACTGAGGCACATGGAGTTGAGTAGTTTTTTCAAGCGCATTCTGCTGCCAGCAAGTATAGGAGCCAGGATTTGAAATAAGACAGTGTGACCTAGAGCCCATGGGCTTAGTTCACCAGACATCTGTGGCAGTTTGGAGTCCCGTGAGATTAATTACAGCTGGAGGTTGGAGTGGGCGCACATCTTGCTAAGCTTTGTATAGGAAGTGGACTTGGATATGGATCTTGAAGAATGAGTTGGATTTTGATATACGGAGATTGAAGAAGTGAGGAGGAGGTCATTGAGGAGGGAGAATAAGGTATTGCTTGAGTGCAGAGAACAGTGGACTATTGGCTTTAGCAGAGGGACTAGTAGGTCACAGAATTAGAAATTAGTTTTAAAAACAAACCTGGGGCCACACCATGAGGATTTCTACAAGTTCCAAAAGTTTGAACTCCCTGATTTATGGAGAACCAGTATTGCTCAGATCGAGCCCTTCAGGGGAAATATTTATGAACATTTCCCAATGTGATAGAAACATTTACAGAGTATAACTCGTGCGTTTTATTATCCTCACTTGAATTTTTTTCTTTCTTAGAAATAAACTTACTCATGTACTGCACTTCTGTACCACTGTAATTTAGAAAATCCTTTGCTTGAAACATGGGCGCCACCCTGTGGATTAAAAAGCTTTGTGCTTTTGAAACAAATACTAGATTGGAGGCAATTTCTTACAGCTAGGTAGATCTTGTGTTTCACGTACCATCTATAAGAATTCGCTTATAAAGGAGAACTTAATGCAAAAGGTTTTATATGTCTTGAACATATGATCATTTAAAACCTATTTATGCTGTTGTATTCAATTTATTTGTTGATTTATAAGCTCAAAATTGCAGTGACTTGCCATTTTGGTATACAAGGAAAACAAGTCCCAAAGACAGAAAGTATAAAGAAGAGGGAAAATGTATTCAGTTATTCTTATGTTAGACTACATCTAATTTGCAGTTGCATGAGGGCCTGTGCTTGCAAAGTGTCTTCATGTGTGCTGAGTAAAGACCTACTTGTCTGGCTTTAATGTGCTCAAGTTCTTCAGCCTACTGTATCCACAAACCCAGAAGCAAGCAATTTAGAGGTCTCCTAAAGCAAGAAATGAGGAAGATAGCTTTGAAGACCTGAAAATACAAAATTTTCTGAAGATGTCAACTCCCTTGCTCACAGGCCAAAAAAAAAAAAAAGTCACACTGAGACTCGCCATGGCAATTAAAACCAGTCCCTACCGGCAGCCAGTCCAAGCAGCCAAGTAAAAGGAGGAGGAAAAAGAAAGAGAAGAACAAGATGGGATTGAGAGGGTGGACACCTGGTGGTGCAGGAGGATGAGCTGAAGAAGAGGAGACCGGACACCCTGGGGTTTGTGGGCTGTCCCTGCTCGGACCTGCTAGCCCTAGTTCTGGCCTCCCAGAGCACCACCCAGTGAGGAGTGAGTGCCACCTGAGGCCGCCCACGCCATCATGCCCTCTGCGGAATCTCACCCCAGGTCCCACACCCCCCCTCGGTCACGGGTTTCGGGCCCCACATCCTGCCTGAAGATATCGCTGAGACCAGGAGCCCCAGTCTTACTCCAGTTTTGAGGGCCTTCATTAGGGATTGTGCATATTTATCTGTCCACTACCAATTCTGCTTGGATTGGTGGCCAGAGGACGTATTTGGACAGAGCATTCAAGAGTGCCTCTCTCAAGAGGGTGATTGGACCTCTTCATAACTGAATTCTGATGTAACATTTCTCACCAGGCACCCATCCCCTTCTCCTGCACTTGTGAGTTTTACTCCTATTACTTTGTCATACCATCCAGCATCACAGCCACTGGCCAGTTCTTATCTCCACCAAAACGAGTACAGAGTCTTGGCATTTGGGGTGGGAGTCAGTTGTGGACCTCTCCTCGGTTCACACAGCCTTGCCTGCCAAAAGCTGCAGAAGAGGTTCCTGGGCCTGACCCACATAATGAGATTGTCACCTCCCCAGCTGGCACTGTCCAGCTCCCCTCTTTCAAGCACAAGCCCCTGTATTCTGCCACCCAGAGGTCAGGTGTGGGTGGCATGAGGGAGAGCATACTGATGGCCCTGTGGACAAGAGACATTCATGCCCCACCCAAGCCTGCTCCTGATCCTTGATGCAAACCTGTTTGCAAATCTGGAGAAGCCCCAGCTCTGCAGGTGAGCTGCACCCAAACAGGTGAGCACCATTGAGGGTAGAGGCAATGCCCAGCCTAGTTTGGCTTATTTGAGGGTTTTCAGCTTCCCCGTTGGATTCTGGGCCACTTGGCTTTATGCATCTGGCATTTTCTTGATCTCTTGTTATTAAGACATTTTGTCATGTCCACTGTTTATGCCCCCAGCTGAGCTGTGCTCCTCCAGACCGATGAGGGATTGGATGTGTCAAGCTGCTCATACTGGCCCCTACTGTAGCACTCTGTGCTTTCCTCTGAGGACATCCCTCCCTTCCTGTAGGTGGTCCTCAAGTGACCCTGCCTCCCGTCTGTCCTGGTTTGAGTGGCAGACTACCTGTTGATAGGTGTAAGTTTCTGAAAGGCCTAAATGTAGTCCTTTGCAGAGCTCAAATTTGGCTTCTTTAGTTGTCCTTCGTAAATGCATGATTGAGATCCCCTCCCTTCTACAGAGGCAATTCTTTTGGCCAACCCTTCAAGGCGGGTGATAGATAAATTCACCACACTGTAAATCATGAGGAGACTGAATCTTTGTTTTTATTGCTGCCCAAACACAAATTCGCTGGAAAAATCTATTAGAACAACCAGTCACCAAACAGCAACAGAGCTGAATTTAAAACACTCTAATACAGTGGGGTTTGCAAACGCTGGTTCCGTTTCTGTAAGTGAGAACCTGCTGTTTTGGTAGGGTGCCTTTCTCCAAACCTTTAAAAGCACTTAGGGGTTTTTCTAGGCTAAAGTGTATTTTAGAAAAATTTATGTTATAATGAGTGGAGGAAAAAACTACAGAACAAAAAATAAGAAAGACAACAACAATTCTGGTACGGGTTTTTCCTGTGAAGGTTTTGTCGAAGTCAGCCTGCTGGACGTGTTACACATGCTATGGAATATTCATCTTGTCTCTCTGTGATATCTGTCTTTGTGTTCGGCATTATCGAGCCTTGGAGGTTATCATGAATACCAGTTGTGTGAAACGAGCGCAACTGACAGGATTTAAAGGCTAAAAGTAACCTTTCTAATCCATCTATTCCCCATTCTCCGCCTTGGGCCATGCCTCTTCTGCAAGACTGTACGACATCCTTGCTCCTCTGATGGGAGCTGCACTAATTTCCGGAATGTCAGTCAAAGTCTCCCTCCTTGAGGAGCTGGAGAAATTCAGGTTTCTCTTTCTGACTATGATGGAAAAGGAGCTAGAAAGAATTTTCAGAATAAGATGGGTGTTGGTATTTTTGCCACATCTGCTTAACTTTTCACTTCTTCACTAGCTTAGAAATATAATTTAGAGTTCTTTTTCCTTGTAGGTTATATTAATTAATTAAATTAATTAAATTAATTCTGAATTAAAAATATGTGTAGGGATCAATTAATTCATCAATATTTTTAATTAAATTAAATCCATAAATATTGAGTGACAGCTGTGTGCTGGGCATTGTTCTAAGTGCTCAGGATGCAAAACGGACCAAGTCCCTGCTCTCCTAAAGTGTATATCCTAGTGAGTAGAGAAACAGAAAACAGTCAAACAAATGTGTAATAAGAGGTGGTAAGTGATACGATGAAAAATAAAGCAATAAGGGAATGATGGGTGTTGGGGAATGGAGTACCATTTTACGTAGCATGGTCAGGGAAGTCGCTCAGATGAGATGATATCTGAGCAGAAGTCTGACAGATGAGAGGGAGTGAGCCACACTGATACCTTGCGTGAGAGTGATCCAGGCAGAGAAAACAACGAGTTGCAAACACCAAGGCACTCAGCATATTCAAGGAACTTTTTAGGTTATAGTGAAGCCTTTGGGTTTTATTTTCATTGCAATGGAAAGTCATTGGAGTTCTGAATAAAAGGAGTGACATGATTTCATTTATGTTTTCGAAGGACGAATTTGGTTGATATTATTAAAACAGCGTGAGGGGCCAAAGGCGAAAGCAGTGCACCTAGTTGGGAAGCTATTACGGTTAAGTCTAGGAAGAAGAGTGGATTGGATTAGAACCATAAAGATGGAAGTAGTGAGTGGTGATTAGATTCTGGAACTGTTTTGAAGACAGAGCCAACAGGACTGGCTGATAGAACTGATGTGTGGTATGAGGAAAACAAGCGGAGTCAAGAATGCCTCTGACGTTTTAGCCTAAATGGCAGGTAGTTGCTATTTACTACCATCTTACTATCTGAGATGGTAGGATTGGGATAGGAGGAGGTTTGGTGGTGATGGAAGGGAGGGTCAGGAGTTCAGTTTGGGGCATGTTCAGTTTGAGCTGCTCATTAGACATCCAAGTTGTGATGCTGCACAGGCAGTTGGATACGAGAGTCTGGAGTTCAAGGGATGAGGTTGGGGCAGGAAGAACAAATTCTAGTGTCATCAGCATATATAGTCATCCCTCACTGTACAGGGGATTGGTTCCAGGACCCCCAGGTATACCAAAATCCAAGCATACTCAAGTTCTGCAATCAGTCCTGCAGAGCCCACATATGAGAAAAGTTGGCCCTCCATATATGTGGGTTTCATATCCCAAAATACTATATTTTTTATCTGAGTTTGGTTGAAAAAAAAATCTGCGTTTAAGTGCACCTGCATAGTTCAAACCCATGTTGTTCAAGGGTCAACTGCATGTGGTTTTAAAGTCATGGGATTACATGAGACCATCCATGGAGTGAGTAGAGAGAGGGGAGAGGAAGTCCGAGGACTGAGCTCTGGGCATCTCCAGAGCTTCGAGGCTGGGAAGGAGATGGGGAGAGAATGGTCAGTGAAGCAGAAGAAAGTCAACGAGTGTGGTCCCAGAGGCAAAGAAAGCAATCGTTCCAAGAAGGAGCACAATGACTTTGCCAACTGCGGCTGGCTTGAGTCAGATTGAATATATTGAGAAATGGCCATTGGATTTGGACACGTGAAAGTCACTGGTGACCTTGACAAGAGCATTTTTAGCAGAATAGTGGGAACAGAACTCAACAGGAGTGGGTGCACAAGAGAGCAGAGTGGGGCCAATGGCAGCAGTGTGTATAGACACCTTTCCTGAGGAGGTTTGTTGTGGAGGGGAACATGGAGGAGCTAGAGGGAGCCATGGTGTCCAGGGAGGGCATGTCTGTTTCTTAAGAGCTATGATGGCATGTTTGTATGCTGTCGGGAATTGCCGTCCAGGAGAAAGAACACACATAAGGATGCAGGAATAATAGGGGCCGATGGCGGGCTGAGGGGGTTGGGATCAAGTGCACAGGTGGAGTGTTGGGGAAAGCAAAATGCACTGAAACCGATCCAGGTAGGCAGGTTGGTGAATTTGGTGGTGGGAGCCTTTGGAAGAGAGTGAGGGGAAAATGAGGCAGAGGAGGAGTTGGAGGCTTGAGGAGGAAGGAACGTGGTGCAGTAGTAGAGTGGAATGGCGACTTGATTACAACTGTGCTCGTGCCTCCCTGTCCTTGTTAAAACATCAGCAGCTTCACCCTGACAGTTTCTGGATGTGGTAGGTCTGGGGAGGTACGCAAGAGTTTGCAGTTTTCACGAGTTCCCAGGTGATGCTGATGCTGCTGGTCCAGAGACCAGACTTTAGGAACCACTGGGCTGGGGACATGGATTAGGATGGATGACTGGGGCGGCACTCAAGGCCTCCATGCACTTGGCAGTCATGCATGTAACATGAATTTCGTCAGCACAGTTGTATGTCTTTCTCCAGCTCTGTTCAGCTGCGCAGGAGCTGGCTGCAGACTTAACTGAAAAGAGTGAAGAGTTGGTATCACCAGGATACTTGGAAGGTTTTTCTTCTCTGTGATGTCTTTGTTCTGCAAATGCTATTTGTAAATCCTTTATTTTAAATAGAAAGGATGAGAAAGTCTGAGACTGAGAAAGAGGAAAATGAGTTTGTGGTTGAAGTTTACTGTTACAAGACTTAGATGTAAAATGGAATCATCTCCACCTCTGGTCACATATGGCAAGGAGAAACATAGCCCCTTTTCCTAAGATACCTGTGAACCATACTGGTTCTGTGATCCACTGAACAGCAAAATTCTGAAATATACTTTGAAAAACTAAAATTCCATTCTTTTATATTTTATAACATTACATCACAAACTGAATTTCAAGAAGGTTACATTGTTCTTTGAAAATGTCCATATCGTCCTAAAAAACTAAGTGGTTAAATGCAGAGCTTTACACATAGGAAATGAATATCAGCCCATGCAGTAAGGAGAAAACTCAGCTGAGAGTGAGGACCACAGCTCATTAATCAGAATAGAAAGAGAAGAACTGAATTCCATCATCAGGAGCAGTATTAATCCAGATAGAATATGTAAAGCAGCAATTTAAATATAGTATGGTATATTTACATATTATGCAATACTATATTAATTTTTAAATTTAACTGACAATTTTCTTTTTGTTAAAAACAAAACAGATTCTGTTGGAGCCAGGCGTGATCCAGGATGTGTTAGCAGCTGGCAGTCACCTACAGCTGTTGGAGCTTCTCAATTTATGTTCCCACTATCTCATCCAGGTATGTGAGCTTGCATCCTGCTAATATGCTCTACACATTCCTTTCCCCTGCGCTCATAAGGTGTCCCCCACCAACTGGAGCTGAATGGCAGGTAAAATGGGGGCTGTGGGGTGCAGTTGTAGCCTCTGGTAGAATTTCTCCAGGAGGCAAGCTGAGAGGCTCCTCGGAGGGCAGCCGCAGCTCTTGTGTCCTATCACAGAAGTGGGTGGTTTCCTCCATTTTCCCTGCCCACCCCAGGTCCCTACTGCCCTGGGGCAGCAGAATAACTCAACAGCCACACAAAGGGTTCCCTTACAGGGTCCTGAAGAGATGACACTGGACAGGGTCCTGGTCTGAAACAATGTTGTCTGGTTTCAGAAGTAACCAGAAATGCAAGATAAGTTCAATAGTTGTTGAAGGTTTCAGTAACAGTAGCTGATATATCACAAAGTCATATATGATTAATGACCACGTGAACTTCCCAGGCAGTAAATGCTGGAGAGGGGATGAGTGATCTGTACTTTTTTCCTCTGATTTGCCGTCTGGTCAGGAAAAGCTCCGTGAGAGGGAGGGAGAGAAAATTCCTGTACAGCAAGCAATGACTCTGTATTCACAGATGTGTCATGTTCAGTCTTCACAACTTTGCACACTTTTATAGATGAAAAAGCAGAGACTCGAAATGCATCCAGCTTGTCTGAGGCAATATGGCTGGTGAGTGGTAGGCCTTTCTGATGCCAAAGACTATTTTTCTTCTTGGAGGAAAACTCTTTGCTAGGTCGGAAGAGATGGGGCATCCTAGGCAGATAGAGTGGCTGTGAGGCTCTTTGACTTTACAGAGTTAAGAACTAATTTCCAATTTTATGTTCCTCCCATTTCCCCCACTGGTGTCACTTTCATTTGCATATATTACAGTATTGTAACAACAGTGATAATTAATTTTAAGAAATAATAAATCCACACAATTTAATTCTACTACCTTTGTGTATATGACATGATATTAGTGAGCAGAACAATTTTGTTTTCATGCCCAATTACTTTATTTTCCTTTCTAATTATTTTCTCTAATTTTAAATATTTCCTTATCATTGACTTGTGTTACCCATTAGGTAGTTTACAGAGCTCTTTCTCATGTAGCATCTTATTTAATCTTCCTAGCAACCCTGGGAAGTAGGACCCAGTGCCTCCCAGCAAGACAGTGTGAGGAATGTCAGCTACGTTCACCGAAGGAGCAGTTCAAATACAGCATATGAAGTTTTTATCATTATCTCAGCACATTTAATCTAACAGCAAATGTTCAACTATTTTTATCTTATTTTCCTTTCTTTTCCCTTCAATATTGTTAGGTGGTATGGGAAAGCTGTTTTTAATCCCTTTCTGCCAGTAGCAAATGGGAATCACATAGAAAGGTTATAAGACTTCAAAAGTATGTGTTTGACTTGTGAAATTGAAATTACTTTTGTTTGACATTTCTACATCAAATATTGCAACTTGAGCTTTACACATCATCACCTGATTCACTTTCTCTATGACAGGTAATAATCAGTGATGCACATGGATACAAATTTGGTTATAGTGTTAGTTACCATAATGCATATTACAAATGGTATGTATGTACGTGTGTATGTGTGTATACCTATACCTATAATTTTCTATAAATGAGAGTCCCAGATGAACATCAAAAGTACATGGATATTTTCTCCTGTCCTATCAGATGAATTTGTTGAGATACTAAGTGACTTGTGCAATTTGGAATTTAACTCTTGCATTTCATTATTTTGCTGAGGTAAAAGTGTAGCTCACATACAGACATGTTTTGTAAACAGTTATTATTCATGCTTCTTGAATAGTGGTTGCGACTTTCACTGTCTTTTCACAAATATGTTTTCATTTTATTCTCTTGTGTAACTTTACTTTTCCTTTTTATCTGTGATTGTTGTAAGATATCAAACTTGTAGGAGGAAACTTTGACTATATGACTACCAAAATCACAGACTTGGCTTAGTCTTCTTTTATATTTTGACACAATCTTATAGCTACACCTATTTGCTATTTTTTGGCAATATTGCTCAAATGATTTTTAATTTCATATGAGACCATTTTATCGAGTATATAAAAATAATTTTTAAGTGAAAAATTTCCAATGTTCACGATGTACCTAGAGACTGGGCCTGTCAATCGGTGCTAATATATTCTCCATCCTTAGGTGGTACTTTGTCAACTAGAAGTTTTTGAAGCCATTCTCCTCACTAAGATGTCAGGTATTGTTTTGTTGTTCTTAAATTGCCATCATTTCTTTGGGTTCTCTGCCAGAGGAGTGAAAGGTGGACTCTGCTCTGATACCTGTTGTCACTAATGCCACTGCTCGCTGTAAAGCACGTCCAGAGATAACCGTTTGTGGAAGCTCCCTGAGCCTCCCCGGACATCAGCTACTGCCTCAGCCTGAAGATGCCCTGAACACGTGTAGATGGCTGCCCCTGCTCCCAGAAAAGGAAAGGGACACCTTGAGGCCACTGTGTGGGCTCCTTTCTCTCACTTTTCCTCTGGCTGGCTTCTGAGGGCAGGGACCCCAAGCTGCAGGAGCAGTGCCCCTCTGTGTCAGTGAGGACAGCTATTGAATTAGCCCTGTTGGCTGTGAGGCCTTCACACAGGTTCTCAAAGCATGTTTGTGGGAGAAAAAGGCAGAACAGACAATGAACATGATGCCAATTGATGGGAGGTAGGAGGTCTTGCCTGTCTTTAGGCTCTCACCATTCTTGCTTATAGCTTATAATGAACATCCTCTTAGCTGTCTGCTTGTTTCTAGCTTCAATCCATGCCAAACTTCAGCTCCCAGAGCATCACTGTCTTTCCCAGGGAAGTGAACCAGCATATATTGAGGGCCTGTCAATGCTGAGTGTTTTGCAAGGACTTCCATTGCCACTCTGCTAAGTCACCCCTTAAAGCAGGTGGGTGTTGTTTTCGTTTTATGGATGGAGAAACTTAAATTCAGAGCTAGGATGTTGATCTGGTTTGGAAACTTCTGTTAGCTCCTGTGATGATCATTCACCTAAAAAAGTCCTTAGCTTAATCTCTTCATCTCCAAGGCCAGGCCTCCTCCTCCCCAGCCTTATCTCCTGCCATTATGCGTTTCCTGGTCCGCTTTGTTCTGGAGCCTGAGGTAGACTTTTCACATTGGGACTTGCCATTTGGGAGAAGACTAGGTAGTGGAGATCCCTGGTGGCAGGCGGAGCCTTTCAGTCCCCTTTAAATTGTACCAAGGGGCAGGGATGGGGAAAACATCACACACACTCACCCCTCCCACGCACCCTATGCCTGTTCTCTGTTGATGCACAATGCCATAAGATCAGGGGTATTGGTAACTGGACTTTGTGTTTAATCCCCTAAAAGTGGTGCATTAGTGGCCAGATGCTTTGCTGAAGATGTCTTTTTTTATAGTTAGTTTTCCAACAAACATACAAACCAAAGTTTGTACATTTTATACCACCACCCCCAAATAATATATCCTATGGTTTGATTAACAAGTGTTCTTTCTGTTTGCTAAGGATCACAGTCTTTATAATGATATGCAATTTAAACGTATTGAGAAAAAAGAGCCATCACATAGACTTTTTGTATCAAACCACCAAAGTAGTGAGCACATGAACTCCCTTTGATAGGAATATATGTCTAGTGTCTGTTCCTAGACAGCAGGTGGCAGTGTGAGTCCACCAGAATTCAGTAGTTAATTTAAAGCAAAAATCAGAAAAAATGAGAAGAAAAATTATTTATTTTGCTACATATTACTCTTCTGACCTAATCAGTAAAAAAGTCATTATTCACACCACACTGGGCAATATGCATTGTAATTTTTAACAAATAATAGGAAACTGTTAATGTGTTCACAGGAAATACAGTTTTGTCTTGGGCTGCTGTGGTCATTTATCAGCACACTTTGTGAAATCACTCATTTGTTCTAATTTGAATGTAAATGACTCTAAGGTTTTACAAATAAGGTGACAGACTCACATAAATGTAATTGCAGGGTTCATCTCCCTCTTTTTATATATCACTCATTAGGTTATGAATTAAATACATCGTATTAAACCAGGGGCATGTCCAATGATGATATTGTAATGGCAAATTACTCTATGCTATTAGAGGTGTATTTTTTATTCATGGACATTAATTTGTCATTAAGCGGCATTAGTTTAGCACTTTTATGTGGAAGACGTGACCTGCAAGAGGAGACTGCTGGGATGTGAGAGGAAAGGGACGCAAGGGCTATAGCATTTTATCACTGTACGGGAAACAGAGAGGGGGGTTTGTTCCACTGGTTTTGTTTTCTGCTTTTACAAGCTTGAAAGATCATTTCCCCAGATTGAAGGTGGTGTTCTGTTTATGGCGTGCACAGGTGGATCGTCCAGTAAAGCAAAGCCCAAATTCTTACTATTCAACATTCAGAAGCCAAGAAGGCACGTAGAGAAAACGGGCGGGAGGAGGCGGCCCCCTGCCCTAAATCTCCTCCGTGACTGGTGTTTCTTCAGCATCCCTTGTCTTCCTTAGGTTTTACACTAAATGGGCTACCGTGAGAATTAGACATCATCTCTCTCCAGTGACGGTACAAAGGTTTAAAGAACTGTATTCCCTCAGGAGGGGGTCAGGGAGAATTCTGGGAAATTTTTTTTGTTTGTTTTTTGGTTTTTTGCACAAATGGGGATTTTAGCAAGAAAACATTTTTTCTGCTTTCAACTTTGAGAAGCACTGGATCCTTGAAATACCTTCACCGGGGCTGAAAGTATCCGAGTGGTGCCTTTGCATCATTCTGCACATAATTTAATATGGTTGGAAAACATCTTATACCACTCCCAGCTACACCGAGGGGCTCTGGAGGGCCCGGTCATTCCTTGTACCAATTTATACCTCACCCCTCCCTTCCTTCACATTGTGGGAGTTCAGTGTGTATTGAGGGATGGAAAGATACCTCCATTTACTAATTTTTCTCTGCTTTTGAAATACTGAAATTTTATATTATGGCAAGAAAAATATATTACCAGCCTTCCATTAGTTTTACCCATTGAATATTTTTTTAAGTTGAAAATACTGTCTATGGGGATTAAGTTTGACACTGAGGAGCTTATGGATTTTATAGTATTATCATAGATTATCATTTTTTAACTAATACTACAATGACTTATAGGAGGTTATCTCTTCTAAACAATGTATTATTATAATTTTAATTATTAAATTAACAGTATTGCCTAAATACATAATATATCGTGGCTGTTCTGAATAGGATAATTTATCCTCAAGGTTGAGAAGTTATAACTCATGCTCGTTTTTCTCCAATACTGAGCCATTTTTTTTGTGTGCACGTTAGAGAAGACAAATGATTATACCAACATATATATTTAATATACTCATAATCAAATGCACTAACTGAGTGCCATTCCATAGTTCACTAGAGGAGGTACTTTTATGTTTGGAGAAAGTTAAAGTACAAAGTTTGGAAAATGTATTACAAATGGTTTAATCTTTTGGATTATTTTTAATCAGCAAAAATGATCAAAAAGAGTGGAAATGTATCAGACCTATTAAAGCATAGCCAACTACTAGTTATTTGTTGTAATCAAGAGTATTTGCTATCTGGCATGGGTAATCCAGAATAGTATATTTGCCAAATACCATTCAGAGTTGGCTCTGAAATGTATCATAAGATCTTTAGTAGCCATTTTAGGGTCCCAATTAATTTTTTCATATGCTATTATGTTGGCTTTTATTCCCCAAGCCCACACTGAAGGATGTCAGTAAGCCACAGCCCAGAGGCACACTGGCTGGCCTGGGAAGTCATTTTGGCATTTTAATTTGTTGTGTGGGTAATCTAGGGTTGACTGTATTTTCTTTGGGATTTTTTTCAAGAGGGGAAAGATTATCTTGAAAGATTTTTCTAATGTTAGTAATTTCACTTCTAAGCTAACTGTTGTTAGTTGGGCAATTTTGAATTACTTTCAGCATATATTTTTCTTCTTAAAAATAAAGTGTTTCCAGTGTTTTACTAAAACCCTGGAATGCTTTGGAATCAATAAACAAAACAAACAAACATTATTCTCCTTAATTCCATTATTAACACTTGGAAATTAGGTTAAAAAATCTATGTTTTATTTGAGATAATCATCCTCCCACTCACCTTCCACCTGTAACTATTTCTACTCATGGCAAATTGTCTGCCCTGTTCTCTGAAGCTAAACCACCTTTCTGGCTCCTCATTGCATTGGTTACCTCCCGTGTTTCCTGTGGTTTTCATCTCTCCTACTCCACTGGCACTTTCCTTTCAGTTTATAAATTGGATCAATAAGGTGGGAGAAACTTTTCTTCATCTCTTATCACCCCATTCTCTCCTTCCCTTCACTACCAAACTGTGCCCAGTGTCTGTACTTCCTTGTCTTCTAGTTATTCTTTAGCCCCATTGAACTCAGTCGTCTCACTTCATTACTCCTCAAAACCTTTTCCAACAAAGGTCATCAAAGCCTCCTAATTGTCAAAAAGGCAGTGGGTCTTTTGTTTTTAGATAGAGTCTTCCTCTGTCACCTAGGCTGGAGTGTAGTAGCGTGATCATAGCTCACTGTAGCCTCAAACTCCTGGGCTCAAGCGATCCTCCTGCCTCAGCCTCCTGAGTAGCTGAGACTACAGATGCACACCACTACAACTGCTAATTTTTAAAAATTTTTTTGTAGAGGCAGGGTCTCAATATGTTACTCTAGCTAGTTTCAAACTCTTGGGCTCATGCGATCCTCCCACCTCAATCTCCTGAGTGGCTGGGACTGCAGGCATGTACCACTGTGCCTGGCTAATTTTTTAAAAATATTTTGTAGAGACAGGGTCTTGCTGTGTTGCCCAGTCTGTTCTCAAATTCCTGGCCTCAAGCAATCCTCCAGCCTTGGTTTCCCAAATTTCTGGGATTATAGGCATGAGCCACCATGCCTACCCCCTTTTGTGGTATCTTAATGTGATCCCTCTACAGCATTTTGACGTGGGCAGTTCTGTTCTCTCCTGCACCTCTCTTTCCCAGGACTCTCTCCTAGTTTTCTTCCTACTCTTTTTCGGTTGCTTTACAAGCTCTTCTGCCATTAGCTCCTCGACTGCCCTTCGGGACTCGGAGGCTCTGTGCGGGTGTTCTCTTCTGCTCACTATCACTCTCTTTCATGAATCATCTTTCAGTCACCAAGCCAGAAACCTTGGTATGATCTTACACTCCTCGGTGACCTTATGAATTCTACTAAATTTTATTGACTTAACCTTTTAAATAGTTCTCCAGGATGCTGCCTTCATCATCGTCATCATTCAGGTCTGGATTATTTTTCCTGGACTTTCCTGCAATAACCCAACTGGACTCCCTGTCTGTAGTCTAATGCTAATCAATATTACACCATTTAATTTATTTGACCCACAAAACAATTTTTCCCCTTAAATCCAAGCTAGCTTCCCATTTCCTGGTTGCAGTTTTCTAACCCTGTCCTTTCTCTTTCTTGTCTCCATAATGTACCCTGTTCTTCCTGTACCCCAAGGACACCTTGTCTTGTCGTCTCCAAGCCAGCTGCCTAGTCTGCACTTCCTCTTGGATATTCCTCGGGCACACGACCTCCTGCAGGTGAACCCAAACCAGACAACCAGGAGCCATCCCAGAATCTCCCATCTCCTTGTGCCCCACATACACTGACACCAAGGCCTTTCAACTCCTTTGACTTTTAAAATCTCTGTCATTCTCTCTCTTTCCATTACCACTGTCTTAATTCCGATCCTCATTGCTTATTTCCTGGACTGGAGAAACTTCCTGCTAACCGATGAAGCTGACTTCATTCTGGCCCCACACCAGTACCTCCTCCAAAATTCTGTTTGATTGATTTTGAAAATTTCTTAAAAATCCATGAAAAATTCTGTTTGATTGACTTAAAAAAAATAACAACCTGATCATGTCACACTTTTGCTTAAAATCATTAATTATTCAGTGGTTCACCATAGCCTTCAGGATAAGGTTCTCATTCCTCTTAATTTGGCACACAGGGCCTGTCGTTGTTATGAACTTGTTATCTCCTGAGCCTTTTTAAAAAACCATTTACTACCCACGTGCTTTGCCATAGTCATTGTGAACTTCGTGCGTTTTTCTATACCTAAAAAAACTTTGTATGGAGCCTCCTTTTCTGTGGATTCTTTTTAACTCACTTTGTCATCTTCTGAATTCCTATTTCACCTTCAAGTGCTTGGCTCACGTGTTATCACTTCTTCCAGAGTTGCCTGTTCCATTCACCCCGTTGGAGTTAGATTTCCCTCCTCCTCAATTATGGGCAATCCTCTGGGAGGCTGATCATACCATATTGATTTACTTATCTGTCTTCCCAGGGTGTAAGTTCATATCCCAAAGTTATGTGACCTTGGGCAAGTTACTTAACGCCTTTAGCCCCGACTCCTCGTTTGTGAAATACAGACATGGTACCCTATGTGCAATCTACCTCTTAAGGGTGCTGAAGGATTCAGTGAGATAGTGCATGCAAAGTATCCTACAGCTGCGGTCCCTAACCCCCGGGCTGTGGACTGGTACAGGTCTGTGGCCTGTTACAACTGGGCCTTGCAGCGGGAGTGAGTGTCAGGCAAGCAAGCGAAGCTTCATCTGTATTTACAGCCGCTCCCCGGCACTTGCCGTCCAATTGGGTGGTTTGAACAGGCAACTCTGGAAGAGGAGATAACATGTGAGCCACGCACTTGAAGGTGAAATAGGAATTCAAAAGGTGACAACACGAGTTAAAATGAATCCATAGAAAAGGAGGCTTCATACAAAGAGAAGAAAAATTGTCTTCCATGAAACCAGTCCCTGGTGCCAAAAATGTTGGGGACTGCTATCCTACAACACAATGTCCTACACCGGTGGGTGCCCTAGAAACCAGAGCCAATATAATGCAATGCTTCACTTGTGAATTCCTCTATTAAGTCCAGTTATCCTCCTACCCAACCCCTGGCTCCTCTTTCCTCATTTCTGGGAATTTCAGCAACTTTTCTACCTTCTTCAAATCAACAACATACTGGACAAGTCTCTTCCTGAAATTGGGGGAATAATCACCATTCTATAGAAGGTATTTTTTTTTTCCTCTCAGCCATATCTCTCTGAATCTATAGGAATGCATACATTGTTTTAAAAAGTCACAAATAATTAAATGAACCATCACTTTCTCCCTGCCTCTGAAATGTGGAAACATCATACTGGAATTTTACTTTAATAAATAATAAAGGCAATGCTTTGACAAAAGCAACACATTACATGGTATTGACACTTAGTAGATAGGAAGTTTTGTTTTATTATTTCTTCTGTCCTTCTTGTAAATAAAATGTCTTGCCCTATCCTCATATATAGAATCCAAGAAATAACTGGAAAAGTCTTTCATCTCTAGTTCTAGTGCACAGTAGGTGCTTGTTTGCTTAAATTCCTTCTGCATGCACCATGAGAGCTCTCTATGATAGAACTTTTTATTATAAAGTTGTATGGTGTCCTATGCTTCCGGACTAAGAGAAACAAAAACAGTGCATTTGTTTAAAAAAACAAAACGTAAGTTATTCCTTACTGGGCAAATGCTATTCAATTCTGGCTTTCCTTCCCAGACTTCTCCCCCACCCCTTTCTCACTGTCTCACAAGTATCCTTTGGAGCAGGCCACCAACCTTCTTCCCACTACACATCCAGGGGCACATGCTACAGGCTATAGGAAATGAATGCCTGTCTGTGTCATGAACTCAGCTCCAGGTACCCTGGCCTCAGCCCCACACATTCAGTGTAATGGTTGCCTACGCCAAAGGCAGGGATGAGAGGCTGGCGTCACACGATTTCTTTGCTGCAAGAATGTATTTATGCAGGATAGAGTCATTGCTTTCTTCACACAAATGCATACTCCAATCAGTGGTTCTTAAACTTGACCATGCAAAGAAAATCACCTGAATGGCTGGTTAAAACAAACTACTGGGCCCTACCCCAGAGTTTCTGATTCAGGAGGTCTGGGGAGGGCCTGAGAATCTGTATTCTAACAAGTTTCCATGGAAGGCTGATGTCTGTACTGGCAAGCACTGGTTGAGCACTCCTACCCTAGACACTGTTGCCAAACTGCTTTTCATCAGGTACGTGACTCTTAAATCACTGGCGTTCAAATTTTGAAAGTGTTATGACATTTAGATAAATTTGACCTGGTCCTAGTTTATACGTCTAAAAATGTTGATATCATGTATCCTTATTAGCATCCAAAATATAAAAAGCCAAAACAATGCAGATCTGAAACCAAATATCTATCCCTCCAATCTTCACTCTTATTTTTAACAATGATTAAGACAAATCTATGTAGATAACTGAGGGATTTTTTTTTTTAAAAAAACTACTTTATTAAGTTATGATTGACATGTTGAGGATGATTTAAAGTCTGAAGTTTTGGGCTTATTTTCAGCACTCTGTGTACCAGAGCAAATAAAGCAATATATCATAATTACTTCCATACTCTGCTATTCTTTTTAAAATTTTTAAACTTATTTTGCCTCCCATAGTTCAAAAAAAGTTTGTAGTTATTGAGATTTTAGTTTTAAAACCCTATTTGCCCAGGTGGACTATCTTCAATTAAAGGAAAAACATATACATTAATTTCCCCTATATAGTCCCTAATTCATTGGTAATCTCCTGAGGTGCTGAGTCAGTTTTAGTAACTTTGGAAACAGCATTTTGCAGCACGTAGTGACTGGGGCCAGAATTATTATTAATAGTTGCTGATGAAGGCTATGTTTCTGTGCTTCCTCCCTACTGGATTTCCAGCTTACTAGAGACTTTCTCAAGGAACAATATAAAATTATTCATGAGCCTTAGATATTATGCATACAATTGATTATGAAAATGTACCAGTAACCTAATTGTAGTATTCCTCTGTTATACAGCACAAATATATTTAAATAGGCCTTCCAAGAGTCCAAATATTAGAGCATGCTTGGTTTTTTTCTTGTATTTTTTGAATTGCTGCTAATACTTTGTTTTTGTTTAATCAAATTGTATCACTTACATATTTATATGTGGTTACATGTAGTTGTCCAGACATATTTACATATTTGTTTACAAAATATACCTATACCTCTCTATATATTTATACATATAAAAATATCTGGGCTTACATTATTTTATCATATCACAAGTAATCTGGCCTACATTATCAATGAATTACTCATTTTTTCTTCCGTAACAAATAGACTTTATCCTATCAACTCTCCAGTAGTATTGAGAAAACTGACAGATCCCTTTACATACATGATAAACATGATAACTTTTTTCCTACATGGTTATTAAAAGGTTTGAATTTTATTTGTTGGTTTGTTTCAACCTGTTCCAAAGGGACAACCCCTCACCACACAGTCCCACCAGCCCCCTTTATGTTGCTTCCTCTGCTCTTGGAGTATGATTCTTTCCTGCAGCACCAGGTTGGGTAGTCTCGTAATACCTCGATTTATAACTAGGTTGTAATCAAAATAGGAAACAGGTGGAATCACAACTGGGTATGGTGCCTTGGATATTAATGGCTTGGTTCAGCAGTGGAATTTCTAAAGCTGTATACTCTTTTTTGTCTTAATTATGCATTCATTAAAAGCTTTTATACCCAACAGAATAAAGTAAATATTTTTTGATCTCCATAGTGTGCTCCCAGACTGTAGATTTGCACAGCAGGGTCTTGATAATCTGAATAAATTGTATTTCCCCAAGGAGTTTATCTTTCAAATAAGGTCATAAAGAAATGCAGCTCTCCCATCCTTAGATTTCTCTGTGTGCCTTTTCTGCTATGAGTAACTTAGAGCTTGGGAACCAGAGTATATTATAGTAATACATGCTTGCTTATAGTCCAGTGGAATGTCTCAGTCTGTTCTTTTTATCTCTGGTGAGGTATTTTTTCAAATACAAAAGAAATGAATGATTTTACCTGACAACTATGACTTTTGTTGATACTTTAAAAAAACAAAGTCCATATTAGATGTTTGGTGTTTTCCTAACTTTACCCAATCAGTGAATAAAATTTATGAACTATGCAAAGCTATAGTTTAAGCACTATTAACAGTATTTGTAAAAGGGAATAATAATAATGATAACTACTGTATATTGAGCATCTACTATGTTGAAGGCACTTTGCATACATTTTTGGGAATCCTTATCCCAGATCTAAAATGTAGTGTCACTTTTTCTAATTTTTAGGTGACAAAATTAGACTTGAAGAGGTAAACCACTTGCTGAGGCATTCAGATAGCTTCAAATCATGTGCTTTTCTTACGCCTCCAAACTAAAGATGTCACCAGTGCCTTGTCCCTGCAACTTATGACCCAGTGAAGGAGACAGGGGTAATATAAAATTATAAACCTTAATAAATATGCACAATCAGTTGAACTTATAATTTTCTGAGTCATAAAGAGCAAGATGCCAGTGCACCTGCTATTGAATGGTAGCCTAAATATAGCATACAATTCTGAAAAATTCAGGCAATAGCTTTTTGTTTTTTCTCTCTCTAGGCTGCCATATTTATCTCCACTGTAGCTAACATTCTAGACATATACCTTAATTTACTTATTTAAATATTAAAATATTTGATAAATTATTTACATTTCAAAATATTAAAACTACATATTTTAGAAGAACAGGAGAATCTATGTTTTTATTGCAAACAAAAAATAAAAGCAATGCAAGTTGAATTTTTAAAGGTATGATATTTTTTCTTGCCTACCCACCATATATCAATCAAAACTTGCTAAGTAGCCACTTTGTGAAGACAGAGAAGAAGATCAAAAGAAGTGAAGGTATTCTCTGCACCTTTATGCACAGCTGGAGAGAAAAGGGTCAAACAAATGATGGAAGTAACTAGTGCAATTAAAAGTCAGAAGAGGGAAAAGTCCTTGAAGCTGGAGTGGCCTGCCTTTCCAAGGAAATGGAATCTCATCTGGGTTGTCCTCCAGAAGGGGAAGAGCATTTATATTGCAGAACTTCCCCTTTTTACAAGCTTTTTAAAGTCTATTGACTCAAACAAAGTCTTTAAATGCTTCACAAATAACAATTGTTCTTGACAAAGAATCTCAAAGTTCTCCTTACAGTCTAAAGGAAAATTATGGGAATTCATTTCTACTTGATAATGTTCAATATATTTTTGTAAACAGTATGGACACGTATATATATATTTTTTTTTTGATGATCACTAAATACTAAGAGAAGTAAACTTCTTTTTCAACATTTGGGAAAAGGGGAGAAAAATCTCACATGTGGTAAGTAAAAAGACCCAAGATTCACTGTGGAAATCAGGCCTCACATCTGGCACCCCAGGTGGGCTTTCCACCATATTTACCAATTGTATGGAAAACCTGACACCTAGTTAGCATCACAAGAGAATTTCTTAAGCTCAGATCCAACACTTTTCTCAGTTAAGCACTTCTAAAGTTAAGCACTTTTCTCAGTTAAGTGTGGGAGATCTGTATGTTTTGCCCAATTATGAAGTCATATCTAAAACCAAGCTATCATTTTCTCTTTCCATGTGAAGTCATAGATGTGCCTGAGAACTTCTTGGTTTTTTTTTTGTTGTTGTTGTTTGTTTTTTACTATTTGCTAGGAGCATTTTTAATAGCTGAAAGACTACATGCATGAATGGCTTGGTGGGAAGCTTATTTGGTAGCTGTCAGGAGACGTGAAGTGGGAGGCCTTACAATTCAGTCTGTGAAGGGCTTCATACTTACCATGTCCTACTTTGTATTTGGTCTCTATAAGCAACTGATACAATTTTTTAAATTTCACTTTGAGTTAACATTGCTAAAAATCAAACCTAATAGTAGTTTTTATGCAGACTGAGTTTCTCAAGGTATCTGAAATAGATTTGGGAGTGGTTTTAAAGAGATTATTTCTTGACTTTTATATCAAGGGTGACCTTTCATTTAGAAGAATCCTCAAAATGTGATATAATGTCACCATTTTATATTAGAACTTCAAGTTTCATGTATGCCATTACATACATAGAAACCATGTCTCTTGACCAACTTTATTTGTAGTATGACAATAATCTGGTGATACTGGTGATAATTGGGTGACATTTTAAAGAGGGGTGGTATCTCAGTGAAGGGCATTAATAACTGGAAATGAAAGATTATAATTACGTCAGTGAAATATCATTGTTAAAATAACCACCTGTTCAGTGTTATTACCAGAAAAATTTGAAATCCTGTTCAATTTAGTGATCTTAGGGGAAATTCAGGAAATCAAAATGGCATTACTCTTATTTTAACCTTGAGAGACTTTTACCCTCTTCAACTTAAGTCATAGTTTTCTATACTGATAGTACATGTTATTGATGCTTATTTTTCTTTCACAAGTCAGTGATATTTTCAGAACTGGATGAGGCAGGCAATAAGAGCATTAGGTGTTATTAAAGCACAGGTATGCATATAGTAAGTCAAAGCATCTCTTTCAGATTTCTGAATCTTGTCAGTTTAACAAGAACTCCTAGATTTGAGGCAAAATGTTTTTGGACAGATACTAGGAAGAGTCTATGGTAGATGCAATCACGTGACAATAAATATTTTCTGTGTTCTGTACAATTTCTGTGCCATGGATGTGATTAAATTGCAATGCTGGATAGACAAGGGGTTACTGACAAGCCAAGGAGCCATGGGTATAGCCAAAATTAAGATAGACTACATTTCAGAAATATAGGTCATTGACTCTCAACTTGTGTTGCTGTTGGAACACAAGACACAGCTCTTGGCTGTGGCATACACAAGCTAGGCTGTGGGTTATGTACAGTGGATTTGCAGACAAAAGGCTACATGCTTTTCTTCCATTCAAGAAAGTGTAGTAGAATGCAAGTGAGTCTGAGTGACATTATTCCAGGGATAGGCTTAAATCTACTTCAAATTATAAAATAAAGTACTACTTACATGAATGTTGATCATTTATTATTAGCACCTGCTTAACTGAGATATGGAGAGACACTTCAAAGTCAATGGCCAATCACTCTACTCCTATGAGATCCATCAAGGGACATCATAAAGGTTGAGACTCATGATTCTCTTGCTGCTGTCCGTGGTTTGAGAAGAGTGCAAGACGGGCCACAGGGTCAACACAGCATTCAAACTGCCCTACTTCCTCCACTCATGTCCTAATCACTGGATAATTTGCCAGGCAAATTACATTTGAATATAACCCAAAATAAAATCATATTTGCCTTCTTCATGCTTTCTGTTCCCTACCATATTCAGTAGTTAATCTGGGGAATAACCATTTTAAAGATCTAATTAGGGCAACAGGCTGTACAAAAAGATGAGTTTGGAGAATATAGAAAGTTTAAGAATTGTTGAACTTGAAAAACTGGTGTTTATTCCATAGCTAGTGCAATATTGGGGACACATTTTATGGCTCTTCTTCTGTTATTTAACTTGTCATTCACACTATAAGAAACAAATAGAAGGAAAAGGAGAAACCAAATAGCCCTAAACCAAAGGAAAATAAATACTATTTTAAAATATTCCCCAAAGAACAACAATGCATGCACCATAATTCTGAATAGAAACTAAATTTCAAGCGAGAAGCAGTGTGACAGAAATGAAACCTTTTTAGAAAAAAAAAAAAAGAGAAAGATTTTCTTTTACTCAAGAGAGTTTCTTGTTGCTGAGCTGTAATTTCCATTTAAAACCACTGCCTCTACCTGGGTACTTGGATTTTTAAGTCACAGAATATGGGAGAACTGAGACAATCTCATGTTTAGGACAAAGCATCATTTGAAAGGTATTAAAATACTTTGATTTGAGCAGCCAATTTATAGAGGAACTAATTCTTTCTTGAACTGGAAAAGAAATTTGGGGTAGATTGAAAAATTTTTTTCTCACAGAAGAATGATTATATTCCGCTTATCCATTAACACTTTGAACTCTAGTCATTATGACCAATTTTCCTCTCAGAAAACTGAATGACCACTGCCTTGCCTTTGTGTGTATGTGTAAGAAGGCCAGAAAGAGAAGGGAAAGGTGAGGGAGACCTATGAGGTATGAAAAATGACTTGATTTGGACGAGGTTCAGAATTGAGTGGACATGTTGGAAAGACACAGGCTGTTCTAGTTTTGCTAACTTACAAGTAAACAGGAAAAGCTCATGGACATCCTTTCATTAAACACGCATGTATTGAGCATCTGCTCCCTACTGGATACCAGGGACACATGAAGAGTAAAACATAATCCTTGCTACTAAGGAGCTTAGATTTGATAGAGGGAGACAGATCTGCAATCAAAAGGCACTTACAGTGTCAAGTGATGTGCTAGAAACCTGCAGAGGGCCGGGCAGAAGCCCGAGGGAGGAAGTGGTCAATTTCACCTGAGCCAGGGAAGTTGAAAAGGTGAAGTAGTTCATTCATTCAGCAAGTCTGGCTTGAGCCCCTACCATGCACCTGGCACTGTTCTAGGCTCCAAGGATGCAGCAGTGAAGAAAACAGGAAGGTCCTTCCTCTCCTAAGACTTCTTTAGTAGGGGCTGGGTGAGAGGAGACAAATCTATTATAAACAAGTAGACAAATAAATGCAGAAGGCAATTACAGATGGTGGTAAGTGCTAAAATTCAGCAAATAAATGGAGTAATGTGACAGAGGGTAGCATGGAGAGGAAGGAGGCTGTGGTATATATTAACAGGATGTTCAGACAAATGGGAAACATGACTCCTCATCCATAGGAATTTTGCACGTGCTGATTCCTCTGTTTGGAGCATTCACCCTGCAGTCCCACCACCATCCTGTTTTAAGAGGTAGGTTGTATTATTATTGAGTTGTGGTGAGGCCAATAGATCAGGAGACAATGGGCCATTGAGAAGAGAGAGTTTATTACTCACAGTTCCCAAGAGCAGGGCACAGGCTGCAGGGCCACGTCAGGAAGCCCCGGGGTTGGCAAGGAGGCAGAGGGGGTGAAGGGGAAAAGTGAGCGGGAGCCTTTATTGTGGTTTCTGCAGGAAGGAAGGGGTAAGGCAGGGCGAGCAGGTTTATAGCTGGCTAGGTTGAATAGTTTCAGTGGGCCCTGGGGTAGAGGGGCTGGGTCTGGTTGTCTGGTATTTGGCCCTGGGATGATCAGGACAGAGGAATATTGCCTCCTGGAGAGTAGGTGCCAGACAGAGGAGGTCATTCAGAGTAAAGCCATTTGCTATCTCTAGGAATTGGCTAGTGCTGGGAGGGGTGGTTTCTTCCCAGTCAGTGAGACCCCAGATACTGGAGCATCAAGAATACAGAAATAAGAAACTATAGTTAAGATACATCCGCCGCCCAGCGTTTACCGAGTTAATGTCTGCTCTTCAGTCAGCTGTCAGCTTCCTATGCCTTCTCGGGGAAGCCTTTACTAACTTTCCACTCCGGGCCAAATCTCTTCTCGTGGCCATTCACAGCTCTATATTCTACCCTTTTTAACCTTCACCTCAGTTATAATTTTCCATTTGTTTATAAGTTTTTTTGATTTATGCCTGGCTGTCTGTTCCAGTAAACCATATACTCTAAAGGCCTGGGGCTTGCCTGTTTTTGCTTGCCGTTGCATTGCCAGTGCCTACGGGAGTCCTGGCATGGGATGTGAATGTCATGGCTGGTGCCACGCCAGGATGGATGCATTGCTGCACTGTGGGATGAGAAGATCAGCAGAGTCCAGGTCATGGAAGCCCTGTGCAGTGTTACCGATTTTGGACTTTTCCCCAGAAGGAAATGGGAACCTATTCATAGGCTTTAAACAGATGATCAGTGTGGTCAGATTGTTGTAAAAAGAGAGAATTGAGAGTTTGATACTGGAGGCAGGAATGGTAATTTAGGACGTTGTTGCAGGAAGTCCAGACAGGAGATAGGGGACAGAACAAGACATGCTAAGGAGGAAGAACAGACAGGAGTTGGTGACTGACTAGATAGAAGGGAGGAATGGGGGCCAGCTTTTGGGTCCCTGGTGTCAGTGGCTAGATGTGGCCATTCTCTGAGAGACGGAACACAGAAGATGCAGGTTTACATAAAATAAGTACAGTTTGGACATGATGAGTTCAGTATGGCTGTGGGATACTCCAGAGAAGATGTCCTCTTATACGCAGTGGGGAAAATGAATTTAGAGCTTAGGAGAAAGGCTTGGGTTAGTATTACAGATGTGGGAAGCATTTACATGCAATTGCTTTATAACCCAATTCTATGGATTTTGCTTTGGCCATCCTTTCTTTCCCTGACTTGATGGTACGCCTCATTCAAGACTTGGGTATCAAAGAGAACACATTCTTCGTTTTGACCTCCTTGCATCAGTGATGAATCATGGTTTACGCATACCAAATACTCAGATATAGTTTATTGTTCTTTAAAATGTCTCTTGTATATTTTCCCCATGTGCCGACTATTATGTTAACTGCTTTTCATACGTTATCTCCATGACAACCCTGTGAGCTGGTTGAACTCTCAGTTTTGTACATGGGGAATAAGGAGATGCAGTGACTGAGGTCCAGCCAATGGTGAGTGTCAGAGATGGATCTGAACCAGGTCTGCGGGACTTCATGGCCCTTTGTCTTCTCCACTAGCCCGGGCTGCCTCCTAGTGCCAGTGGAGGCTGGTGGTTTGTTTTGCCTTGAATGCAATTATTCTTTCTTTTTCTTGACATATAAAAGACTTCCTTTTAAAAAGTCTAGAAGTGTGTATCACAAACATTAATAATGATTATCTCTGCATGGTGAAATTATGAATGATTTTTGTTTTCCATACTTTGTATATCCTGAATTTTATGAAATGAGCATGTATTGCTTTTTATACCAGAAACATAATGGCACTCTTTCTAAAACAGCAATGATTTTTTTCCTATCCACGGTGAGCATTTAATGCAATTTAACCATTGCTTTCCACCTCCTCCATCACATTAATGGAAATGCTTAACAGCAGGATTATTGATGCTTATTTTGCTCACACGTGGTCTTAACCGAAAGGACAAGAAGTGATGATTTTGCTTAAATTCACAGAGCCTGTCTGCCCCGATAGGCGGAGAGTGTGCTACGGTACCATGGCTTCAGGGACAGTGGGGTTTTCTTTTTTCTTCAACTTCCCACTTTATACGGTTTAACTGCTGATATGCAAACTACACGCCCTTTGGTAAAGAATTCTTAATATCCTTAGGTAACTAGAAAAGGGGGAAAATTACTTAAATAGATCAATAGAGTAAAATAGCCACCTGATGGCATTCTGTCTTAACTTATTGGAAAATATTGCTTGTGCATTAATAATTACAAGTTAAAAATGAAGTGAAAGTAGAACGAAGCCCATTCTCATTCTACTGGAAATATGTGAATTTTCTGTCAACAAGTGTACGTGCCCTCTCTGTTTCTCCATGGGTTATAGTGACAAAGGTTCCACGGAAGCCGTTGGTCTCTGGGGCTGTTATGGTAGAGCCCTGGCTTTGAGTTTGAGAGCTTGTAGAGAGGTGAAATCCCCCAAAACAAACTCTTTGAAACGGTGGGAAAGAACGCCACTCGTGGTGTGAATGTTTGAGGCTAACCAAAAACAAAGAACAATTAAAAATCATTAATCTTAGGTGGCTTCAATATAGAATTATTTGGGGTAGGAGCCTTTTCTTTGAGATGTTCTCATTTCCTGAGACCTTACATGTGAAACTCTGTTTTGATTAAGTCAGTGAGTTTTGTAAAACTCAAAGATATACTGAGTTTGAGGTTTTGGAAAAAGAGCAGAGTCAGTCTCTCTGCATATAGTTTTTGTCATCTAATCATGAATCTCAGTTTCTGTCCTTACATTATCTTTAGTAGGAAAAAAGAGAGCTCTAAAATATGGGTAAGGGTAGAAACATCAATTGTCTGCATTAGTAAAATGTGTCTGAAAAGTTGCAAAGTAACATTTCAGCCAGTCAAACCAGAAGCCCCTTTTACTTCCTTTATTAGACATCTTTAAGTATATGGGTTTTAAAAGGAATAAAATGAGGAAAAATTATGAATTCTAGAGCAGCAGCTCTCTCTCCACCCAAAGCCTTAGAATTGAGATTTTTTTTTCCACTAACAGTCCCATTTTTCCCACCCCTGTTACGAAAACCTTAGTGAGTCAACCTTAATTTCTTGCCTGCCCTTTTGTGGATTGATTTCTAAGAGATCTTTTTCATTTTTATTTTTTGGCACCCAGGAATTAAATAGCTTTAATTATTTGGATCTGTACAGACTTGCTGACCTCTTTAACCTCACTTTGTTGGAGAAAGCGGTGATAGATTTCTTAGTGAAACATCTCTCTGAACTCCTGAAGAGCCGCCCGGAAGACGTTCTAACGCTTCCCTACTGCCTGCTGCAGGAGGTCCTGAAGAGCGACCGCCTGACCTCCCTGAGTGAGGAGCAGATCTGGCAGGTAAGGGTGCTCTGCGCGGTCCTCAGTGGGCATTGAGAAGGCCTGGCATGATTAGAAGGTAAAGGATTGAGGATTAACAACCACTATTTTATCTGGGTTGGTCCTCCTGGGATTGAAGTTTGAGAAGTCGCTTCCTGGATGGGTGAGTGATTGGAGAACACTAGCCCTTAAGGCTCGGAGCCCTGCGATGACTGCAACTTAACTCAGGGGATCGCAGGTGAGATTCGTGCGTGAGACCCTCGCTGTGGCTTCCCAGAACCTAATGTGGTCACGTCAGAAAGAGCCAAAGGGTTTTCTCCCTGAAAAAAAAAAAAAAAAAAAAATTGTTTCTTAAACTGAATGTGAGAAAACTGGATTGTCAAGTGATATATGTGCACATTCAAGACCAGTGGAATCAGAATAAATTCTGGGCTTTCCTGTAAACAATTCAGAAACATTTCTTTGCTGCAACAGAGAGCAGCTTGGAGCTGGAATGAAATGAAGCTCTTGCCTGCAGTGGAGAAATCTCCCTCCTTAGTTCATTCTGCATTCATTGCTGTTTTCCTAAGCCTTGCCTTTTCGCCTGACATAGCAAGCACTCTTTTTACATTGTGTCACTCCTTTGTCTTAGGGGATGGGAGGGTGTTTTGTGTTTTGAAGTTGATTATTCAATTTAAATCCTCTTCTGCTCATCCCCAGTGAGTATCCTTAAACAATCCACGCAGTGTGGGTGGCAGATAGAACCCATCTTCCCCCTTCCTCTTGCACCGTCGGTCTTCCCTCTCTGAAGCACTGGCTAGCCGTTTTGCTACTTCCAGGCCACCACGCCTTCAAGATTTCACAATCATTTGAAAAATAATTACATACAGACTACAAGGAAAAATTTCAAGTCTTAGCTGATGAAACAGTGAATTCCTGGTCTCTTCTCAAATGATATTTAGAGGGTGCTTTGATTCTGGCCCAAACAGAGTCATAGGTAGCGGTTAATTATCCAGCATCTGACTCTACTGATTGATGATTTTCCTGATGACTTTCTCCCTTATTTCTTTATTTGTATTACATTAATCAGTTCCCTCTTCATTATTGCTTCCAACAGTGAGGATAATAAGAGGGGCAGTGTACTAAAGGCTGCCTGGATCTCAGGCTCTTTGTAAACGTATTGACAGCAGGCCTGAAGAATGGCCAATCTACCAGATGAACAAAATGAGGCATTAGTGCCTTGCTCAGGGTTACAGAGCAGAGCCAGCCTTCAAATTTAAGTGTGCTGACACCTGCCCTTTTTTGGATTAATTTCTATTTCTTCGCTATGCCACACTGTCTTAACTTCACTATTCTACACTGTCTTTATTTCACTATTCTATACTATCTTGACAAAGAAAATATAAGGCCAAAAAAAAAAAAAAAACCAAAGTCATAAATTTTTGCTGTTTCTTGGGTATTTCTGGTAACGTTTGTTCAGACAGAGCTTGAAAGGGTTGGTGGGGAAGTGTTTTTGGTAGGAATTTCAATTATGTTCAATTCTCCCCTATAAACATAAATCAACAGAATTTACTTTGGTCAATTCAAAGTGGGAAGTAGCCAGATTTTCTTCACCCCCAGGAGGAAAAAAAAGAGACTTGGAATGAATCCTGTATTTAACTTTTTCTAACTGAATTGAGATCTGAGGCCAAGCATCCTTGTGGCCTCTATGTCTTTTGGTGGCATGATTGAAGGTACTGCCAAAGATCAATGTGGTAGTGAGCAGATGTCTGAGTGTCAAGAAAATTCCATACTGTTCACTTAAGAGGTATCACAATTGCCTCTTTAAAGGTTGCTAATTTTATAATGTAGAATTTAAAAGTTGATTTCTGCTGCAGGCAATACATTTTTTTAATACGTGGTCCTCAAGAAAGAATTAAAAGACTCACATAAATATTATCAATTTAGGCATTCAGCAGGCAATAAGAAACTGTTTTTGCTTTATCTTAGTAAATAAGTGATTTCCTCATAGTCAATCCAATAGAGAAAAATCAAATCAGACCAGCTATTTTGCCTCGGGTATAGTTAAGTTCATCATTTTTGCCGAGGTTATACTAGTAATGCAATATACCATGGAAGAATCTAATATTCAGCCCAGGGTGGAGATTGGGTATGCCAGAGGATTATTGTCAGGGTGCTTTATAGAAGTGAAACTTGATGGACAGGCTGGAGACAGATCTACAGAATCTCATTAAATTGCTGAATTGTTCATTACAGAGTGTTCTCACTGTAATAAAGTGCTCATTGACTTTGACAAATCCCCATCCCATGTCTTAAAGAAGAACAGTGAAGCAAGGGGTGTTGGGGAGGAGAAAGGAAATTGGCACAGAGTAGGATAGGTAATAGAAAAGCAGGTGGAGGGGTCGTGCTATTTGATTAATATGTGCAACTGGTAACTTAAGTGAGAGCATAGTAAACACACACACACCCGTTCACGCAGGTGGCTCTTCTGCTACATACTGATAATGTAATCGAGGACAATCTCTTTTTTGGTGAAAGGCCTAATTTTCACTATTCACCAGAAGACCTGTCATAAGAACCTTCAAATTATCCTCACCGAACAACTCTTTTTTACTTTTTCCTGCTGTCCCTTACCCAGACCCTTTCCTTAACAAAATGTGCAGCAACCATGATGACCATTCTGTGGATCTGTGAACCTGTGGATCATGCCTGAGATTATGCCTGATATCTGCTCTTTTCTTCCATCTGACCTTTTAAAACTTTATTCTCAGTCTCTTTTCTCACAGAGGGCTTCTCGTTCCCTCCCAGACAATTTGTTTCTCCCTTCCATAGCATGAAACTACTTAGTCTGTTGGTTAACTTTATATTCAGAAGTAACGTAGAGACTTGTACCACATACACACCTTAGGCGTAGAAGGACCTAGAAATCCCTCAAAAAATACTGTTTTTTTAAATTCAGCTCAACAATTTGGTTTTGTGTTTCAAGGCCAGCAACTTCTCAGATTCCAGATGAAAGATACCAAGTTGGTTTATAGAGGTCAAAGACAGAAGAGACTAAAAATAAGCAAATCAGCTGAAGAGGAAATATGGGGCATGAGGTCACTCACATTTGTGACCTGAAACATCCCAACCAGTTCAATTTTGCTTTTGGGTTTAGTTCTTAGAACTGTTTCAGTGGGGCCCTGTTAAGTACCTTCTGTTAGATTCGGTATATGGTTCCAGACAACTGAGCCCCAGGTACTACCACAGTGGGTTGGGGAGTGGAAGGAATGGGGAGATGTTGGTCAAAGGGTACAAAACTTTCAGTTATAAGGTGAACAAGTGGGGAGCTAATGTACGGCATGGCTGGTTATCACGTTGACCACCTTGAATATATACAATCCTTAGTTGTCAATTAAATCCTTTTAAATAAAAGACCAAAACATGGGAACTCTTCATCAAAAGCTAAAACAAAACAAAACTTAGAACAAAATAGTGAAGTAATCCCAACCACTCCCATGCATTGGATCTGCTTTCATTTTCATACGAAGTGCTGGCAAATCGCAGTTTCATTTTCAGGAATGTGTGTTCTCTGCCTCAGGTTCTCTTTCACCGGAATAAGAGGACGATTACTGCATTCCATGGGAGTACAGTTTATAGAAAGAGCCTGAATATAACATAAATTCTTACACACACCAGCATAGGGGTAGGCAGTGGCCCTCCACCCTTCACTACTTACCGAACACCTGCTAAATGCCCACACCGTGCTGGGGGGAGGGGCAGAGGACAGGTCTACCAACCCCCCTCCCAGGCCTCATCCCACATGGGAAGGGTCCTTTGGAGTTTAAACCATTCATCTAGCTCTTTAAATTTTTATCTCATCTCTGAAGTAGCAGAAGCAAAAATATTTTAAAATGGATAAAGATAGTTTGTGGAAATGAAAATGAGTATTTCTTGAGTATCCGTTTTGTGCATGGCATAGTGTTGGAAGCTAGATCCTGGGGTGAAAGACTTTACAAAAATATTCAATTATTAAGTTAGATTTATTTTACCTTTGTTCCTGAATGTGTAGATGTTTTATTTTACTTTATTTTTATTTTATTTTTTTTTTTGAGACAGAGTCTCACTTTGTTGCCCAGGCTAGAGTGAGTGCCGTGGCGTCAACCTAGCTCACAGCAACCTCAAACTCCTGAGCTCAAGGGATCCTCCTGCCTCAGCCTCCCGAGTAGTTGGGATTACAGGCATGCACCACCATGCCCGGCTAATTTTTTCGATATATATATTTTTAGCTGTCCATATGATTTCTTTCTATTTTTAGTAGAGATGGGGTCTCGCTCTTGCTCAGGCTGGTCTTGAACTCCTGAGCTCAAACGATCCGCCCACCTAGGCCTCCCAGAGTGCTAGGATTACAGGCGTGAGCCACCGCGCCCGGCCTTTATTTTACTTTAAATATTAATTTATTAACTATTCTCTTATTTTGTAAGGACTGTACTTTCCTTCCTTTATGAGACTTGGGGTCCTATCAATGCATTTTTCCCCTTTGTTAACACTTCCTGTTGATATTTTGAGACTAACTTTGCCTGGACTTAAGTAGATAATAAGACCAACAATTCAGTGGTCACATGAGGGACATCAAACAAGGTCAGCCCTTAGCAGGGCATCTCCTTTGTCCTAGTTACGTCCCATATTAGTATGGCGAAGAGGTTTGGGGCTGGGGAGTGATCCTGTTTACATTTGCCTTCGATTACATATCCCCGGAGGGGAGGCGGAGGCTGCGCTGTAGTGTTTGCATTGTACACTGCCGTGTTGTTCTCTTGCACTCTATAAATAATAAATAAAAACAATAATGTAGAGTTTTCATATTCAAATGTATTGAATGGATAATAAGACATCCTACTATTCCTATAAAAGGCTGGATTTATTCTAGAAAACTTGGTATACAGAATGAGTTCGGCCTTTTAAAGGCTGCATTTTTCCGTATATTTTTGTTGGAAATTTGCTTCCCTAAGTCATACCGTTAATAACACACTCACTTTACATCTCTGGAGACATAAGTCACATATTGTTTAGAGTAGTCAACAACCTCAAATGTAGTGGTTTTTTGACAAGCTGCTCCTGGGCTTTTATCTATACCACAAAACCACCCATATTACAGTTTGATTTAATCATTTTCCTCAAAAGGAGTCCCAGAGGTGAACCCAAACAAAAAGCTACTATCGCTTTATAGTCGGAAAGTAGAAGACATTAGCAATGTACTCAGCTTTCATCTTTTATCTCTTAGATGATAAATTGACCCAAATGTACCTCTGGCCAGGGAGAAGCAAGAACTTCAAACAGTACTACATGTCAAACAATACTGTCATAACACTTCTAATTTGAATATCACATCACAGTGTCAAGAATGCTTCTGCATTTATCATTGCTTTGTTCTCCTGCAGTACAAATGGGGAAACTGAGGTAACAAAACAAAAATATCAAACTCTTTTAATTCTTGAGCTTGTCTACTTTGGTCCATAGCTTTTAAATTTACAGTAGAAGTTCAGAAATACTCAGGAGTGAAGAACACAGAGGTGCATTAAATTAATCCTATGACTTTAAGAGAAATTAAGAAGGGCTTGATCATTCCAGTTCCCTGGAGTAGTGCGCATGGATTGAAAGGATCATGGCCACTCTGCCTGCCTCAGTGTCTGTCATGTTGCTCATTCTGCTTCTGTGTTCTCTGGAATGTGCCTCATTCTTTCTTTTGTTCATCTCAAATAGTGATTGAGTGCCGGCTCTGCCCGACCATGTCCTGTTGAATACGACTGTTGCCTGCCATGTGATGGGTGCTGGGCAGTCAGTGATGGAAAGAACCAACAGGGCCCTGCTTTCCTGGATCTTACAGAGTCTGATGTGGAGCGTTCTGCTTGTGACTCTTTCCCACCATGCCTGATTCCTTCCCAGCAGGGACTGACCCGTGCCAAATAGTGTGACGATTTCTTTGCCAATTTGGGGCATGTGGGAATGATATGAGTAGAGTGGAAAAGGAAATGCTTTTATTTGGATGTTTCCACATCACCCTGTGTCCCTTTGCCTTTTCTTCAGTGCTTTGTTCATTGTATATACCCTCAAAAGGGTGTTGCAAACCTTTGCTAATCCATGTGGTACAAGTCCAAGCCTCAAAGAAATCAGACCATGGTTGATTATTTAATCACAAAACTCTATGAGTACCATTTGCATTTTTAATACTTGGACCTTGGTAACTAGAAATGGAATAAAATTCTGTGGCCTGAAAACTCTTATCCCTAAGCAAAATTATAATTTTTTTTCATCATGTTCCCACATTTCGTCAATTGTCTTTCATACATGTATGTGTCATTACTATTTTTTTTTCCAGATACGTTCCTGGTATCTTCATGATACCTCATTCTGGTTTTTAACGTACTATTCCATAAACTAATCAAATTTGTACCACTTCTCAATTTTCTTCCTGAAACTTCTAATAGTTCCTCCCAGCTATTATACATAACAGTTGTTTCTACAAATGTGATGAGGATATCTGCATTTCCTTTTATTAGATATTAGTGAAGAGAATAAACAGTGGCTCCTTGGCATTCCAAATAGTGCTGGGCCCAGAGGATGTTTTATCCTTGAAGGGCCCCCAGCTGGACGCTGCGTAAATGCTGCTGTTTCAGAGGTTGGTGCTCACGGCTGCCACAGTGTATATTCAGTCATTCCTCCTGATCTTCATGCTGCTATTGCCTCTGTGAGGATTCGTCCCCGAGTAGCTTGACTGGTGGCTTTGCTGTTGTTTGTCTGGGCTGTATGGCTTTGTGAGATGCATGACACATTCATTTCAGAGGGACTCCAGCTAATCCTCAGTGCTAGAGCTGCACGTTGTCAAGTAGCTGCGAGGGGCAGTGATTATCAGAAATTACAGGAGACCCAGCTTGTATTCGTGTGCTGCTGTTCCCATGAGTTAATAGTTTTCTTTCTTTTTTAAAAAAGAATAAGCACAACAGAACAACAAGGTGATTTATGAGATATGACATATTTATGTTCTCTGCTTCTAATTTTCATTGTGATTCATGTTGTTTCCAGACTGATATTTTTGTTGTTGCTGCTGTGAGAAGGAAAAAGATGACTGGAGAATATTACTTATGCATTGGTGGCCTGCAGTAATATTGCTGCTACCTGGGTTATCAGGGATTTAAAAATAAAATAAAATCCAACCATAAGCTATATATGAGCTAGAAACCCTGAGGCTAGGCACAGAAGTCCATCAATAATAATACTAACAATAATAATTCTTTGCAAGCCTAGAGAGTTTTATATTTTAAAGCATTTTTTACACCTAATTTCATTTGAGTCTCTCATCAACCATGTTAAGGTTGATAAGGCAAGTATTATCCAGATTTTAACTAGTAGGAAAACGAAAGCTTGAAAAGGTTCAGTAGTTGACTTTCTTCACAGTACAGGTTTCAGGGGAGGTCTCACTGTGCTCTCTTGAAATACAAGTCTCTAAGAAAACAGAACCTCAAAGTACCTTTTATATCTTCTTCTAAGTCAAAAGTTTTTATATATTACTCTATAATGAGTGATCCAGAAGCAGACATTTCCTCATTATCAGTTTTCATTTTCACGTGTTGTGCAACTTTGCAGGAAGTTCCAAGAATGTCTCCAGTAATAGTCCAGGAAGGGGTGTTGGAGTTCTTTTTTGGTTGGATCCCAGATCGGATCTATAGATGCTTTGATGAGGAAGACTGCACAGAGAATTCTGTCAGAAGGAGGGCACCACCTTTCATTTCTTCAAAGTATTTACAGGGTGGTGAAGTATAAAGCAGGAAACAAAAGCCAATAAGGGAGGATCGCTTTAAAATCTGATCAAGAGATTTAAATCAATGTAAAGAACCTGAAGTGCCATTATTTCTGCTGCAGTGACACAGACTGTGTGGGAGAAAGTCTGCAGCCTGTTGTCCCTATCTGGGACTAGAGATTGGATGAAACAAATGGAAATGATTAATTATTATATCTTCATTTTATGCCCAATATATTGAAAATTTATGAAGCAGAAATTAACAGTGGGGTGATGGTTTACATATGGGATTTAAGAGAAAAGGAAAAAAATATAATTTATTGAAATGCATAAATATTAATCTCTTTTCAACACAAACGAACCTGTGGGCCCATATCCTGCAATATCAGACCGGTTGAGTAGCCGTGGCGTTCACTCTAGTTGGCTGCGTCAGACTGTAGAGAGTTGCTGTTCTGGGCATTCTAAGGGAGAGGATCTAAACTTATCTGTGGAGTGGCCATAGGCTCTAGAACTATCGACATTCAAAAGAGATGCCAGGAGAAGCCTCAATGTTTATTGCTGAATACTGACATCCTTACACACTGCTTCTCCTACCCCTGCTGCCAAGACTTTTGCTAGGAGTAAAAATAAAGAACATTTTGACTCAACAAACCTGCAGGAGAAAAGTAGCTATTTTAAGGTAATAATTGGAGGCAGCATTCATAGATAAAGATCATTCTTGGACTTCTTTTATACCCGTAATACAGAGTTGTGCATTCTGTATGGTGAGGTTCTGCTCCTTCACCTGACCACCTCCTCCCTGTTACATGGGGTGACACACTGAAGGACTGCAAATGGATTTCAGTATTCTGGTAGAGAATGCATAACCAGGAAGATAAATCCTCTTTTTTTTTTTTTTTTTTTTTATTCTTATTTCAGCATATTGTGGGGGTAAAAAAGTTTAGGTTACGTATATTGCCCCTGCCCCGCCACCCCCCGATAAATCCTCTTTTTTTAAAAAAAAATGCCTATAATTGTTCTAAAGGTAGATATCAAAGATTTTTTACATTGTTCCCCTTTGTCTATAGGAAGACTTATATGTCAGTATCGGTAAGTGGCACAGATACTACTTATGCTTCGAGAACAGAAGCTAAAAAGAGCCCTGCACTCTGGAGGCTGAGTGTACGTACCTTCTTTGTGTGGGTTCTTGATGAGAAATACCCACACACTACCTCCTCTGGCCACACAAGGAAATCAGGTAATTAAAGGAGTGATGGATGTTGCGCTAAAGTTTAAACGTTTTAGGAGGACCTATCTTATTAACAGTTTAAAACAAGTGAGCATAATATCATTAATTTTGATTAATTCATTTGCTCCTAATATAGCTTTTAATTTGTAATTCTACGTGAATTACAATGTAATTTGGCATTAATTATACTAAATTGACTATAAGTCAGCCAATCACAATGGGAAATTACTCACAGCTGAAACTAAAACTGAAACTCTCCATCCAAAAAGAATGATGCTTAGTTAAGAGGCAAATACACTTTAGGCATCCCTTGCTTTGGCTGTGAGAATGACATTGGACCTGCTGAGGACTGAAATCGATTCCTTATTCTGCCCACTGCTGGGACTGTGTACTCTTTGGAGTGAAGCCCCATATAAATCCAATAAAGGGTAAATAATAACGTAAACAAAGGGTTGATTTATCAGGTTTGCCAGGTCCCCTGAAGAATCCTTTTGCTCTTCTCCTCTCATGTTAAGATTTAGGCAATGTAGAAGGGCTGTGTATTGCTTTAGAATGGTTAATTCCACACCCCTTGGATTCTGGGAGTTAGAATAGGCACTTACCCAAATTGGCCTGCTTTTCATCTTCATGCTCTGTGAAACAGCCAGGAAATCCTGTTTAAAGCCCCATGTGTAGTCAGTATCCCAAAGCCACTCCTATTTGACCTATACACAAACTGCCTTCTGGGCAGAAAAAAGTCATGCCTTAAAAAGGCAACACCACACTGAGAGAACGAAACCCTCAGGAGACGATGGCGCATGTGTCATTCATTGATAAAGCTTGCTGCAGGTGCCTGTGAGCACACAAGACGTAAAGTGACCCGCTGAAGAATACAGCACTTGAGAAGTGAGCGAGAGCAAGGATGGATTTGGAAAGTACATGTGTTTGAACCATTTGCCAGATATCTTCCTCTGGGAATTGTCTTTGGAAAAACAAAGAAAAACTTTGAGCTGTGACAAAAATTCATATGAAAGATTTGGCAATATTCTGCTTAAAGTCTATTTGCATGTAGTGGCACTATATAAATTTTGTACATACTAGGTACATTCATGGTGAGCAATTGACCCATAAAATGACGTTGAGCTCCGAGGGAACAAATTTTGCTAAATAACACATGGAAAATTCAAGGCTCTTTTTAATAACCCTGCTTTTTACTTTGTTAATTATATACCCCTGTCTCATCATTCTAACACACAGCCTAGCAAATAAAATGGCCTAAGTGTTAGGTAAAAATTTTGAGTAAAGTGGTTCAAAACTACCCTGAATCCTGAGCCAGCAACCATCCTGTCTTCTGTCTTGGTTCACACCATACACACACGTGCAGGTCGACACACAAAAACATACAACACACACAAGCATTAGATGCATATTTATCTTTGCAGCTAAATGGCTGGCTGTCCTTTGTTTTGCAGTACTGACCTAAATCATCATATTTTCATGATTGCCTGATTGATCTCAACATTAAAGAAGAAAATAGAAGTTAGAAGCTTATTTTTGCTACTCCAAGTGTATGTAACATTCATCACTAATTTTTTTAAGGATGTTAATGGGTATATTTGCTAACAAAAAGCTATATAAATGTAGATTTACATTTTGTCAGTTTTCTCCAAATCCTATTTATGCCAAATTTAGCCAGCCTATTATAGAATTTTTTATTCCTTTTACCCAGATATTCTTTTTGATATCAGCATTGGGTTGGTGGATTCCAGTTCTGTTCCCACCACTTGTGGTTTCTAGTATAGCATCAGGTTCTTAACCAAAACAACCCCAGTTTTATCCATGCCCTCTGATGGATGATGTCTTTTGAGCTCTTAATGTTCTTACTGTTCTTACAGAACAGTAAGGATTTAGGGCAGAGGAACTGATACTGAAGTAAACAGAGCAGTGGGGCTGAGAGAAAACATTTACAGGGTATTCCTGCCCTGGGTTTTATCTTCTCATCATTTAGAATGCCCGTGGAATAAATGGGTCTGCTAATCAAACAGTACGGAGAGGTTAGGTCATTGGAAGCCTTTTTAGTCATTTTGTGCTTTTCAAGAGTGAATTTGTTAGAATTATGCTGAATACCCACTTAAAGCCTCAGCTGATAACCCTACCTGTGTTTTATAACTCTGCACTGTCAGAACTCATAATAAGTCAAACATTCTTTCAGTGGTGCTCATAAGGGAGGGAAAAAAAAACCCCCACAAATTTAAGAGTAATTTCAGATTGTAAATGAAAAGGAGAGGCACGACTGTTCATTTGCACCAATCATGCCTTCCTTTCATCTGCTCTGATTAGGCCTGGTGCGGTTTCATCAGACTCCTCCATCACGGAGCTGTCACTCCAGCCGTCTGTTGATTGAAAACAATCAAGGCTCTGATGGCACAATTATTCTGACCCTTTAACTAGAGGCTGCTGTGATAATGAAAGGTTGATTATGATAGTTTGTGCCTCTTTCAGTTTGCCAAGAAGGTTAATTTGGGCATCAGACGGATGTTTAATGGGCGCTTGCTGGCTACACTGAGGTAAATGAGAACGTGCAGTCTTGGATATTGCACGGATATAGTTTGGCTGTCAATCATTGTCATTTGGAGTTTGTGCCTCACACTCTGGAAATCACATTTTATTTTTTCCTTGGGATTTAATTTATTCTGTGCCCTGAGGAAGTTCTTTCACTCGGTGACCTTCACAGCAGCTTTCTCTGCCTTTTTTTTTTTCTTTTTTCAAATGGAGCTCAAAGGCACAACACATCTAGAAGAGCAGTTTTCTTTCATTTTCACTTAAAAATGGAAACTTTAAAAATCCGTCCTTATCACTGCCTTCCAATAGAGCAAATGTTTCCATTCTGATTGTGCAGTGGGGAAGTATAAACGACAGGGATACTTTGGCCAGTTTGCTAATGCAGCAGCTCTCGCAGTTCCACACTGTTTCTTACGCTAACCAGCAAACGCAGTGAATTCAAAATGGGCACGTATGTGGAACTGACGGCTCCATCTCCTTACCTTTCTCTCACTCGCAAGGTCTCACAACGGTTTGTTGAATTCCTACCTGCAAGCACGGGTTCTTACTCCTTTTCCCTCCTTGTTGGTTAGCACAGGGAGGGTTCGAGGGAGGGAGACAGATATTTGTCTGTAGAAGCACTAAGGTTATTAAAAGTTGCAAATTTCAATTTGTATAAATCCAGCACCTAATCTTGTAGCTATATGAAGCATGGGGTAAAAAACGATACAGGCATCTAATAATGCTAGTGTTTACAATGTGCAGCTGATATTGTAATGAGCTTTGCACCTCTTTTATGCATACCTTTTAAAAAGAAAAATAGAGGGAAAGAAAAAATAAAGGAAAAGCTTTATTTCTGTCCCTAAGCTGTGCATAGTGGCCTCATACAGAAGGCACCTGAGAGCTAAAATCATTGCTTTGCTTTTTTGTTTGTATCGTCTTCATTTCCTCCCCGCTCAGTGAACATGCAGCAGTGTATTTCTACCTAGCCTGGGACATTTTTTCTCACATGTCAATTGTAAAACAATTAAGTCCATAGATATTAAAGTGACAGTGCCATAATGATTATAATTTTACTTCAAGTGTTCTATTTTCACATTATTTATTTCTTGCTTTAAAAAAAAGCTATTTGTTTTGAATAGGAAAGAGAGTCATTAGGTGATAATTCAGCCTCACCTGAAGAGGCTCCAAAAATGAATTAAGTCCTTGAATCCAGTTGCCGTTTTAATGCAGCTCTTATTTAATGAACAGTGCTATTTAAAATGCTTATTTTAAAGATAGGAGAAGAGGATTGTGTATATATGGTCTTGCCAGATTCTTCACTGCACTAGACTACAAATGATTCTTTTTGTTTAGCTCTATGGACAACGTGGATAAGATAGCCCTCAGGGATGCGTCATAAAATTATCAATTAGTTATGTCTTATTTATGTTTAAGAGATGGGAAGTAAAAAGGCAATTAGAGAAATATGTCAATCAAATCAATCAGTTTTTTGGATTTAGAAAAGCAGTGTGAGGGTTCATTTTAATATTAACTTGTGGAATCTGCGACAAGTGATTTTATGTTATAGATTCCCTGTGTTTGGAAATTAATAGGACCCCAGCAAAGGCTGTTTCTCCTTAACCGATGTATAACTCATGTTTCAGATTGTTTTTGGTTGAAGCCTGGCTAGGTGCCAACCTTCCCTCTGAATCCGTGTACCCTTTTTATCTCACTGTGGAAAGCCCATCTCTGATACCGGAGGCTTTGTGTCCTTACAAGCCCTAACCCCACGCCCACCACCGTCAGGCTCTCTGGCTGACTCAGTCCCCCAAGGCGGTGCCCCCCAGCAGTGATGTCCCCACCAGAGCACCTGGTGCTTCCTTGGCCGGTGCTGGCCATTCTTCTGCTCCCAGCCTGGGCCTGGCCATTGGGCCCAGTTTCTTTTCCTTCTTCAGTGCTTCCCTGCCACCTTCAAAGTTCCTCTGGCTCTTCCTCCTAACTGTACAGAGAATGTCTCAGATCTGTGATTTCCTCAGACTGGACTCCCGTGTTCTCTCATCCAACAGCCACTTACGGATTCTCACTGGAGCTAAAACACAAGCCTTCCCTCGCCTGTCTCACAGATTAGCCTTTGCAGTAGCCACTGCCTTCAACTCATTCCTTCATCCATGGAGTCCCTCTTCCCTCACAGGTTTTCTGAGACTCTCAGGCCACTGATTCTCCCCGACGGGGCCATCTTTCTTCCTTGCACGACTGCTACAGACCAGGCTCTCTAGGCCACTTCCCCCACTCAAACTAAGCCCTGTCGCTCACTCTCGGCAGCGTTGATTTCTGTTTTGAGACTCTTCTGACACTTATTTTTAATGATCCTTTCATACCACAAATCCTTTCATATGACCACTTTGATGTTGACCTTAATCTCCTCTGAAATTTCTACTTGGGTAAAGAAATTTATGATAATTGTGGTGAAGAGCACACCTTCTTTGATAAGGATGTACTTCGTGTACTGCACTCAAAGGTGTTGCAAGGTGGGAAGAGAGGAGTCATTGTTCCCCAGTTATATATACTATGATGAAATGAAGGTAGAGAATCCAGTGTGAAATATGCTCTTTAAGCATCAGTGCTGGTCTGAAATTCCCATGGTGAAGGTGGTCAGTGGGTGGCATCACACTTACGTGTATCCTCTGCGACTCACAGACGGTGTAGACTGTGGCTCCCCCTCCGCAGCCCCACCAGCTGACAGGTGGTGCTCCAGGTTCCGTCCCCTTAATAGGAGAGTCAGGCCCTGAGAGTGCCTGGTCTTGGGCTTTGGTCAGTGGGCTCCCACCCCAGTCTCTGTGCTCCACGGCTTTCAAAGATGTTTAAATTGACCTTTGAGGATTCCTTCATTCTGTTTGGAGGCTGTCAACGTTAAACCCTTAATGCAGCTTAGGTACTTCCTGGACGTCTAAACTCATCAGAATACCACTTGTTTGAGGGATTTGACTATCTCTGTGTCAATGACCTGGGGAAGCTACTTGAGCCTGTGAGGTTCATTTAGTCATACTACTAAAGGTTTGATTTCAGGTGGGGAGCACAAGTGCTAATGAACCTGCTCTTGGCCCATTATTCTTGAATCAATTCATAAAGAAATAGGCAATTGGCAGTTCTTCTGAAATTCATAAAGAAATATTCAAAGGCTTGATGCTCTCAGGATGCTCTAAGGCATGTTTACAAATTAGTTTTTTAAAAAGCATAAAATTTATAAATGTGCTGGTAACATTTAAAATACTAATTGAAATAATAACATAGAAAGATGGTTTTTGTGTGTGTCCGAAAATCTGTCTATGAAAGACAAAAACTTCCAGATTTGCAAGATTTTCTCCCCTAATTCCAAATTCCATTTTATTTTATTTTACAGGGACATATCAAGATACTTGAGATAAAAAATAAGCCTTGAGTTTTATAGTATTAATAGAGCTTGGAAGTGAATGGCAAACTAGAATGCATTTGTGTGTACTGATTAGAATCTTTCTCACCAAGTTCCTAGCACACAATGGACACTTAAGAAATTAAGCAGCCTGAGCAAGAGCGAGACCCCGTCTCTACTAAAAATAGAAAGAAATTATCTGGCCAACTAAAAATATATATAGAAAAAATTAGCCGGGCATGGTGGCGCATGCCTGTAGTCCCAGCTACTGGGGAGGCTGAGGCAGTAGGATCGCTTAAGCCCAGGAGTTTGAGGTTGCTGTGAGCTAGGCTGACGCCACGGCACTCACTCTAGCCCGGGCAACAGAGCGAGACTCTGTCTCAAAAAAAAAAAAAAAAAAAGAAAAGAAATTAAGGAATAGATGAATGAAAAACCTAAAGAAAGACAGTTTTATTATTTGCCCATAGAACAACAAAATAAGAATAAAAGTAATCAACTCAGACAATCAATCATTGTTTTAGTTTTCTCAAGCCAGAGAAGTAGCTTATATATCTTTTTCCTGGCCAGTAAGTTAACTGAGTTGAGATTTGAGGGTATTTGTATGGACATGAATTCAAATGTTTTTTATGGGAGACCCAAACTAAGTAAAGAAAGTAAGTATATGTGTTGAGTATTATGCAGAAACAACTAGGTTTCAGTCTTTCTCTTTTCATTCATTCACTCATGCTTCTCTGACTTAGGATTTAACAAATGCACAAAACTTAAATTGCTGGGTTAGAATTACTGAGTTCATTTGTGTGAAAATAGATTCATCATATGGGCTAATTTATAATCTGTTGCACTGCCATGCTTTTATTATCACTTTACAACATGTAAAATATTTAATACTGTATAGTAAGTTTCTTATCAACTATAGAAATCTCTGAATTCATATGAATATTGTACAATACTGTGTTATATAAAAATGTTCTGAATGTGATGGCTTTGTCATAAATTCAAAAGACAATTAAGTTGGGCAATAGCTCCATCTCTTGTAGGCACATTGCCTTCATATTAATTCTCTATATTGACTAAATATCATAATTTGCCAAGTACTATCAAATGTTATCTCATTCAGTCCCCTGTAGAACCCTATGATATAGGTAATATCATACTGGTTTTACAGATGATGAAACTGAGTATCAGTATGTTCATGTTTTTCCTGAATGTACAAATACATTAAGTTGCAGAAACAAGTCTTTTGACATCAAGTCCTGCCTACTTTTTTGTTGTGTCGCATTTACCTCTATGGGAGTGTACCAATTAGTGGTAGAAAAAAGCATCAGAATTTCTCTGGGCATCTCCTCTGATAATGCATCCTCACTGCATGCAGTAGCTAGAAAATAATGGGAGATGGTGTGACCCACGTAGGGATCCTACTGCCAAAGGGATACAAAAGTGTTTTCTTTTATTGACCAAATTGGTTTTCTCTTATTTTTCAGTGTTGTTCTAACAATATAAGCTTAATATCTCACTGACCCTATGCAAAGTCCCTTTAACATCCAGTAGGACGTGCTATATCAATATGCAGGCACTAACATCTTATTTAGAATAATCCTCCGAAGCAATCCCAGCCATGAATGACTAGATGGATGAGTACTGCCTTTTGGCTCAGAAACCATTACGAGACTACTGAAGAGCAATTTTAGGATGTTAGTCTATAATTGTACATGTGTTTGGCTCAAACACGAGACTAAGAATGGGTTTCATTTTCACCGTAGCATCGTTGGCATAGGTGATGTTGGTCGTCTTTTATTGTCTTGAAGGACATTTTTGCCATTTGAAAAGTTTTGTGTATATTAGATATGGGAATGATATAAAGATAGTTCAAAGGTAAAATTTTTGTGAACAGTTTATTAAATATTTGCATTTATGTACAAGATCTCATTCTAGTATTCTAAATAAATAGCACTTTGAAGCAGTCACCTCACAAATTTGACATATGTTCTTTGGCTGACATTATTTTATTTTTACAAGAGATATTATCAAGTTGGATAATATCTCATCAATTATTCCCAGGAAGAAAAAGACCATGAAATAATCCAGTTCTCTGCATGTGGGCCTGTGTATACGTGCACCTTCACATGCACACACGTATGCATGTATCTCTCCTGAGTTCAGATTTAACCCATTGACTGCCACACTAGAAAAAAATTTTTCCTTGGGGCCATGGTGTTTTATTATGAAAATAGAATAAAAAATTCAAAAATAAAACAATCCTTTCTAATTTAATGAAAAATTTGGGTTTTATTTTTCATTGTTTTCTGTACATGATTTATGTGCAATGTGAAAAATAGTTCATGCAGCTCCCAAAGTAAAGAGACATGTGAGTTACATATGCTTCATGATACCCCGGGCTCAAAACTGGCATGAGTTAAATGCAACTCACGTGGCAGTTAATGTGTTAAAGGCAAAAAAATGTCACTTGGTTTTTCTGAAAAGAGATTTATAAAAACTATCTGTGCTATAAAAACATGTGACTTGGATACTAGACACAGTAATTAATTTTTATTTCTTCTCCCACCTCTAGGAATTTTAGAGGATTATGTTTTAAAATATTTTTGGTAGATCCATAGGTGACATATACCCTAGAGGTAAAAGAGGCTCATACATTTTACAGAAGAGAAGCCAAATGACTGGTCCAACTTCAGCCATATATTCGTATTGCCTTTTTTTTTAATTGGCTTTTCAAAGATCAACTCAAATTAGTAACCATATCTCACAGGTAGAAAGGATATCACGGGATACTGACCTCACCTTTTGTCCTATCTTGATTTTTTTCTTCACCTGGATACAATTTACCTTTTAAAAATCCTGTTTTGTTGTAAGACTGAGCCAAAGGACAATTCAGGTCATTTTGTATTTTCTCTCCTAAATATCTGGAACTTACATGTAGCAGGCCGCAAGGGGGTTTTCATTGTGGTTCCCCCAGTTCTGTGTGTTTATGGGAAAGAGACACCTTCAGTCTCAGGGGATTTTTGCTTTTGGAGCTCTGCAGTATGTACTTTTAAAAACATGTATAAAAAGCACAAATCTTATGTTAGAGGTGGAAGTAAGGGTACTTATCCATCTCCCAATTTCATACAGTTTTAATGAACAACGAAAGAATATGTATTGTTATCATATCTGCTAAACTGAATATTCTTTTAAATATCAGTCATTTCTTTTCTGACAGAGTGTGAGCCTGGGTCCTCATAAGATTTGATTTCACTGAAATATATTTCTTACAGGGGAAAAATAGCCTATGTATCTTACGTAAGTCTGTAGTCAGCTATAATGGTTAATGTGCAACCTCCCTTGAAAAATCTGTTTTACAAGCAAAATGTTGACACAATTTTAATTATAGCACTCGAGTGTGCCATGCTATAATTTTTAATATTCCTCCATGGTAACATTTTCATTGTTCTGGTAGAAGAAAATGCTCTGATCGTGTGTCCCTTGTTTCTGATGCTTCTGGATTTTATGGGGATGTTGTCTTTTTGAACTGAATGTTTCATTTGATCTTAAAAGAATGTGACTATAAGATTTGGTGCATTTATTTATTAATATATGCTTTGCTTTCTGTGACAGTCATTATTCTGGCTTAATATATTATTATTTGGACCTTATATGACTCATGTTAAAGGCACGCTTGCATGTAGTATTGCATGACAAATTTCAACACCTGTCCACTTGCATTAAGGAAACTTTCCACATTTTTAATGTAAAGAAACTGTATGTACTATTAAAAGGTTAGCAAGCTAAAGTTTTGTGTCCATCAGAATTCAGGACATTATAAAATAACATATGAAATTGTATACTTTAATATGTAGTGATCACTGAACTTCCCTTGGAGGACATGGGTTAGAAGATAGAGAGTGTGCACAATACTCTATACTAATACTTAGAAAATTTCAGTCTGTGCATTGTCATTCATTCTATTAAAACACATTTGCCTGACTTCCCACTCCTTGTTGCCAAGCTTTTTAACATGCCCTGCTTTTTGGTGGAGGTTCAGGAAAGTCAGTTAGTTGTTGACGTGCTCCTGTGCCCTTCCTTTGTCCTCTTCCGAATTTGCAGAAGTGTGGAATTTATGCTGCCTTTCAGGCACAGAGGGGAGACTGGTACCCTGGCATATCTCAATGGGATAAGACAGGCAAGAATATAGACACTTGTGACTTCACAGCATGGGCTCCTGCAAAAGGGAGGACTCAGTGTGCACCTTTAGCAGAGCTGTCTGCAACCAGATTTTAAATAGGAGAATAATTATAGCTGCCCTGGCCAAGGGGCAGAATAAGAGTATGAGCAAAAATACCAGTCAGTACTTACTCAGCTCTGGCTGATGACTTCTGTGATAAGAACATCCTTTTAGTGAAAAAGAGCCACGACAACAAAATAGTTATTACTTTAAGACAATGTCGTAAGCACTTTATGCTTATGTAAGTGTTGCTTAAAAAGATTTGATCAATCATCTGATGAGAACCTGTTTTTGTTTTTTGTTTTGTTTTGTTTTTGATTTTAAGCAACTGGGTCTCACTAAGTTGCCCAGGCAGCCTCCTGAATAGCAGGGACTACAGGCATGCGCCACTGAGCCCGGCTAGAAACTGCTTTTTAAGAGCACGTGTGTGTGTGTGTGTGTGTGTGTGTGTGTATGTGTGTATGTGTGTGTGTGTATATATATATATATACACACACACATGTGTATATATATATATATGTATACACATATATAACTATTTATAAGATATAATGATAATTCTATGGAAGAGTGCATTGATGTGTATTCTTGGATTTGAGATTCCATAATTAGTTGTTATGGAAATCTGTGAGAATAAGATTTTGTATTATGTTGGCATTGTTTTGGAGTCACATTGTATAGTAGACACATATAGGGATATATATAAGCAGAGTTAGACTTCAAAACATCCACTTCTTTAAAAGGATCAGGAATTTTAGATTTCAAAATGGCTTCTAGCTGAGTGTGTTTGATGTGAAGAGTTAAAGGAATTTGGTTCACAACTTGAGGACTTGATAATGTTAGGAATATAACATTTGTTCATATAATTTATATATTTCTGAAATACATAGAAAATTACATATGGTAATTGAACTAGAACATTTGTAGAATTTAGCATTATATACTATTATATTTATATTTATATATGTCACATATTCCACTCTGGCATAGTAATCAGTGAGGCTATGCTGACAAAACTAAAGTAGATCAGTTATCTTTTCTATATATTTTGAGTCAGGTTTATATAACAAGGAACAACGTAGAATAAAAATACATATTCCCATAAAAGGTCAAACAATAATTAAAGACTCGAGGCCTATCCTTTCTTCTAAATATTTGTTCTTTAATTATAAACTCTGTAATTGGTACCATTAAATAAATGTTCTTTATTTCTGAAGTAAATTCATAAATGAGACTCATTGAAAAATATTACCAACCTATCTTGAAGCAAAGCTTACTTTTTTAACAAAAACAGACTTTATTTTTCTAATAGAGAATGCAGAAGTTATGTTTGGACTTGAGTGTATTTGCCTGGATTTTACCTTAAAATAATTATTTGTGGAAAAATAATGACAAGGTGATACAGTGGAAAAATACATTGTATAATTTAAAAACTGTGTTTCTAGTTTCAGTTTTGCTGCTAATTAGTTGCATGACTTAGGTTAAGTCAGTTAACTTGTCTGGATTTGATTTCCATTTGTAAAATTGAGAAGTTTGAGCCAAATGGATTCTAAAGTTTCTTCTTACCCAAACCTTTTATTATTTATTCAAAGGCTTAAAAGACTACAATGCTCATTACATTTCAAGAATCTCGAATAGAGGTAGCCAGCACCAAGGATGTGAGAGAGGAAAACAAGGGTTTATGTATCTAAGTACAGTGCATTATATGCTGCAATGTGGAGTTTGAAAGCCTGTAAAGGCCATATAGGAAAGCCGTAAGGGTGAGATAATAAAATAGGAAACTGGAGCCTGTGATAGATAAATAAATATATAAGGGAGAATAAAAGATTTGATATCATTTGCTCAAGAGGAATATGAAAAATAGCCTAACAACAATTGTAAAGAATTTTTTAGTTATGCACCAAATATTTATGGCCCACTGTGGGCCAGGCAACATTCTTATCAAAGATCTGAGAATGAGATGAGTTGAAGTTGGATTAAGCTGTAGCTAATTCTTCTTTTAGGAAGGAACAATTCTCCATTGCGGTCAGATGAATTGGGTCAGGCAGGGTGCTTGGGAGATCTCCTGTTGTACTTAGAGGTGAAGGTTGACCGTGTTTCAGATGGTTTAGGAACCTCTCACCTGATGGCACTGTTTCCTAAGCACTCTTTGTAGTGCCCTCTCAAACTGAATCTGTAATTTCTTTTCCACTGTTGTTCGCTTTGTCACCAAAAAGATGGAAGACAAGACTTTAGGCTGGGCATGGTGGCTCATGCCTGTAAATCCTAACACTCTGGGAGGCTGAGGCAGTAGTATTGCTTGAGCTCAGGAGTTTGAGAGCAGCCCGAGCAAGAGCAAGACCCCATCTCTACAAAAAATAGAAAAATTAATGGGGCGTGGTGGCACGCGCCTATAGTCCCGGCTACTCAGGAGGCTGAGGCAGGAGGATAGATAGCTTAAACCCAGGAGTTTCAGGTTGCTGTGAACTATGATGATGCCACTGCACTCCAGCCTGGGTGACAGAGTAAGATCCTGTCTCAAAAAAAAAAAAAAAAAAAAAAAGGCTACATACTCCATTTTCTTCCACATTAAATGCTAGAATTTGGGATGATGGATAAATGAGATAGAATAGGATTTCAGCCTCCTCTGAATTATGCTTTCTCAGTGTAGTGTCTTTATTTTAAAGGCCACCAGTTCCCAGAATAACCTTTTTCAAGCCTCAGCATCAAAATACACTACAAAGCTGTAATCTTTGTGTTCCATGATGTCCTAATGATAAATCAGCCTTCTGCTTACTATAGTCGCTAAACCCCTTAAATGGGCTCCAGGATGCCCTTCACCACCTTGCCCTTAATTTAGCACGACAGTGAATAGTGCTCTGGTGAGGTTCACAGCATGGAAATGATTTTGAAGCAGCCCATTGTTTTGAATTTTCTCTGCCATTTCTTTCGTTATTTAAATAAACAAGAGTTATCCATGGTTTCAGTAGTTTTTCTCCTTTACATTTTTGTGAAAGTAAAAACAGAGCACAGTAACACTTTTACATTTATTTATTTATTATTGCAAAAGCAAAAGTATAGAGTGTTTATATGACTTTATGTTATCAAAATCAGCCATTGATTTATAAACCCTATAGAACCAGGGTCTCAAAATGTGCTATCTTACCCGTAATATTAAGCCAATTAGGCATCCAATATCTTAATGATTGCATCATTTAGACTTTATTTGATTTATACCTTCTTAAATTTGAAACAACAGGCTTAATTTAATAAGGCAGCAATTTACCCTAGTGGATGGAACAGTTAGTGCAGCTTCCTAAAGTACCTACATTCAGATAGCATGGTATGAGAATACTGTTTCATGAATGGAAATCTCTCTAAAACCTTCCTATTCAAAGTGTGGTCATGGGTATATGCATCACGTAGGTCCTTTATTTATTAAAAGTATTTGTTCTGTAAAATTTGGATTCAGTCAAAAGGCTGCACTCAAGGATCCAGAAGGCCGTGTATGGCCCCAAGGCCGAGAGTTCACCACCCTTGATAGGAGCTTGTTAGAAATGCGCTCCGCATGCTCTCCTTTCCTGCCTACTGAGTCAGAGCCTACATTTTGACTAGAAACCCCAAGTAACTCGTGCACATGTAAAGTTTGAAGGTGGTAGCAGGGTGGTTCCTTGTAAATTACATTCACTTTTGATCTGGAGTACAGATAAACCCAACAAGTATGGAAGATTTAGGTAGTCTGAAAATAACAGTAAATGATAAAAGTGTAAAAATTATATGAAATTTGTGAGGAAGTTGTAAATATTGGAAGGAAATAAAGTAAAAATTATCCCATAAAATGCAAATTAATATATATGCACAAAATACTCTGTAATAGTATTTGGGGAAATTGAATACAGAAAGCATCATAGTACCTGTGACGTGAGGCGATAGTAGAAAGTAAGCCAGAAGTTAATCAGTAATAGATCACAGTGGTCACTGTTCCATTGCCAGTTTGATTCGTTAGAGATTTCCTTTAAAGTAGAGCATAGTCAAGGCGTGTGTACCGCTCATGCAGTTAGTGACACTGTTTGCTAGAAAGATAAAGATATACTAGAGAGTGTTTGGAGATGGGCTAGAAGATTGATTATGGCCTAGGAAGAACTGATTTATGAGGACAGAGAAAAATAATTAAATGGGCAGCACTACGCTATAAAAAGAGGGTATGGAGAGGTGGATATTTATCTAATGTTTCTCCAGTGCTGTTTCCTGTACTGTCTATCTGAAAGATGCAGAATGTAGGGATGTAAGGATTCCAAGAAATTGGTTACAGAGCAAAGCAGTATCAGCCGGAAGTACTTGATTTAATTAGGAGAAATATCAAAGATTAAGCTTCAGAAAATTTTATCTGGTGCATAAGAAATGACCTTAAGCAGAATGATTTTATCCCTGAGAACTTTTGAAAGCACTGTGGGCAAAGACTGGGACATCATTTATCAAGTTGTTGAATTATCTCCCCAGAAATAATTGGAACCCCATCTCTTGAAACTTCTCAGATAAGGGTAGAGAAAATCTAGGATGCTACATGTGAGAACTGTCTCCACTTCTGGTAGACTTGGTAGTTAATGAATGACATTTTTCTTTTGCAGTATCTTTGATTATTACTGATATTACCATACATGGATACTTCCCCCCCTCAGGTTGGTATGTATCTTATTTAAATAGAAAATGCAACCTTCTAGAAAAACATCTCGAGAGGGCCACTTCACAGTGTCTGCCTCCTTGAAACCCAGTGACATTTTTTTTTTCATTTCTCTTCACCCTATAATTCATTAGGAGATACAATTCACAATGTATCAGACGTGGATTCGCTTCCTTTATTCATTTCATTCAGAAAGCTAAAAAGACAAGTCCCAAGTGCACCTGGCCTTTTTGGAACCATTTGTCCAATGGCTGCAGAAACTCTGAAATCATTTAATGCCTCAGAGAGTTTAGTGATCCTTTTTACCAGGATGAAAACCCAGCTTGTGCTTTCCAAGGAGCAATGGTCTGAGAACACCACGTTTCCTTCTCCCTCCCTCAGTAGACTTCCTTTCCCCCAGTGATATGCTTCATCTCAACAGGGAAGCCCAGAACCCCAGTTCCGTGAGTCAGAAAGCAAATAAAACACATAAAATAATGTAATATTCTAATTCATTGCTTTTTTCCCTTGCTAATTCCTTCAGAGACATATTTATATTGTCTGGGAGATGTAGTTTAATGTAGGTGCTGATAAGAATAATTCTTATCAAATATATTGACTAGAGATGTTAGATATACTTTCTGCTGCACTGTGGGAAGGTTTGTTAAACTTAAATATTAAGCCACATTAATTAAATTACTTCAGGTGTCCCATAAATAAATTGGTTTATTTTATGGCATTTTAAAAATATTATTTAATTTTATTACTTATGACTTAATCTTCCTGCTTTAGTTTTGAGAAATTCTCTTTGCCTGTAGCCAAAAGTTTTTACCCTTTTCCTTCTTGAAAGATATCTGGAAGGGGAAGTAGAAAGGTTAGGATTATATTCTGCTTTTCTGTCCATTATGGAAAGATAATCTACTCTATATCCTGTTTTTGTGAAAATGACTCTAACAAATTGCCAGAATCTTACATGTGCAAGTAACAATGGTCTTCAAGGTGAAAACTAATTGAAAGAAAAAAAAAATAAAATTTACAGGTTGCAATCTTTCCTTTTCTTCTCTTGCTTCCAGACTGTTGTACCTATCAAGAGGCGGAGGGAGCGGACAGTCTTTTTTCTTTCTAAATCATTCTACTAGTGTCGTATTGATTTTCTCTCAAGTACACCCTGTAGTCTCAGATGATCACATATTTTCTTACCTTACTCATATTGATACAGTACCTTGACTCATGGGTTGACATATTGTACTTGAGCTGTGATGACACTGCCCACATTGACATTTCCTGGTGGTGGGATGTACCAAGGCCTCTTACGCACGAAACTTAAGGGAACAGGCTGTTTCACAACAGTATTTTCCTTCTTTGAAAAGCAATTATTGTTCGTTCATCCCAAATGGTATGTTAAGCCCCAGTCTGTGTTGCTTTGCATCGTTCCTAACCCCTCCAGCAGTGTCTTGAGTTCTTTTGTGTCTCTGCTGATAGAGAAAAAAAAGTTCCTCACCTGGGTAATGAAATAGTCCAGTTACACTGTTTGTAAGAAAAATTATATTAGTATGTGCCTGAAAGAATACAGTTGACCTGCCTATGTGCCATTGCGTTTGCCGTTTCTTACCTTTGTATCTTCTCTCATCTCGCTTCCCCCTGTTTTAGCTAGCCGTGCGGTGGTTGGAGCACAACTGCCATTACCAGTACATGGATGAGCTCCTGCAGTACATCCGCTTTGGCCTAATGGATGTGGATACCCTCCATACGGTTGCCCTGTCCCACCCCCTCGTCCAAGCAAGCGAGACTGCAACAGCCCTGGTCAATGAGGCCCTGGAGTACCACCAGAGCATCTATGCACAGCCCGTCTGGCAGACTTGCAGGACCAAACCACGGTTCCAGTCCGACACTCTGTATATCATTGGTGGGAAGAAGCGTGAGGTCTGTAAAGTCAAGGAACTTCGGTACTTCAACCCTGTTGATCAGGAGAATGCTCTCATAGCTGCCATTGCCAACTGGAGTGAGCTGGCGCCCATGCCGGTGGGAAGGAGCCACCATTGTGTGGCAGTCATGGGGGACTTCCTGTTTGTGGCAGGGGGGGAAGTGGAGCACGCCAGTGGCCGGACGTGTGCCGTGAGGACTGCATGTCGCTACGACCCCCGCAGTAATTCCTGGGCAGAGATAGCACCCATGAAAAACTGCCGGGAGCATTTTGTGCTAGGTGCCATGGATGAATACCTCTATGCGGTTGGGGGCAGAAACGAACTGCGCCAGGTTCTGCCCACAGTTGAGCGGTACTGCCCGAAGAAGAACAAATGGACTTTTGTTCAGTCCTTTGACAGATCCCTCTCATGCCATGCTGGATATGTGGCTGACGGTCTTCTCTGGATATCAGGTAAGAACATGCCTCATATGTTGGATTTATCAAAAAGCACTTTCATTGTGGTATAAATTTAAAAGTTAGGCTTTGGTAGTGTGGCCATGTGTAATTGAAAGATTGAGCCAGGCATGCCATTTTAGCTAATTAACATTCATTTATTGAGCACCTACTCTAGGGAACAATGGAATTGGAAAGAATGGGCCTTTCTGTGACTTTCTGAGTAAGTAGTGGACTAAAATTCAAGAAGGAAATTAATGGTTCATCACACCTGTTTTTCTCCCAAACCTTCTAGTGTCAGCTCTTGATTATTCATTGATTGTATTGCACAACTTGTGGTTTATCTAGGTCCTTGGCTGCCTGGCTAGGAGCTATCTCATCAAAGTTAAGGCAGGAAAAGTAAAATCCCAGGAAATCCATTTTGTTAGGTGTAGCAATGGTGTATATCCAGGTCATGGCCATGCTGTGCATTGAGGGAAGGGATTTAAGTTACTAAAACAAAGTTTTGGTACTATCTGTGCATAGTCGTTACTCATGCCATCCTAATTCTTCATTCCTATTTACTTTCCCATTTTGCTGATTATTTGGGGGGTACTGTTTGAGCTCTATTTTATTATTTAACTTTTTGCCTTTTTTCAAAAAAGTCATTGATTATAAAAAAAGTAGAATGGCTAGGAAAATGAACCCCATGTTCCCCAAGCCCAGATTTATTAATTATCCACTCCTTGCCGATCTTGTTTCATCCACACCTGCATACCCCGACTCATCCCTCTTGGCTGCCTTTTTGCTTGTACAGAAGGAGTATTTGAGGCATATGTTGTCAACATCACATTCTCAACCTGCGATGAGAAAGGCCTGACGTGTTCGCCTTTGAAAGGGTTTCTTACTGGGGAAGAAAGTTGTATCTTCTCTCAGTTGGATGATACCCGTTTTGTAACCCAAATGCAACTTGTTGGATTTCTGTGTCATTAAGGCCAAAGAAGAATAGAAAGGCCAAATAACTTAAATATTAAGGATAACTTTGATGTTTCTTAACTTAGAAGAAATAATCACTTTTAAATATATCTTCGAAGGCTTCTCAGCTTTCCTCAATCATCATTTCTAGTTTTTTAATTCCTACTCTGACGAAAGTCTCCCTTGCATTTAAACTAAATTTATTTGGACTCTGCCTGTTTTTTCTTCTGCTGTCCTCAATAACCAGGGAAATAGTCACAATCTCAGCTTCTCTGGGTGGCATCTTAATTATTGTTGATTTGCTGATTTTAAGTGATAAAACCTAGCTCATGTCAGGGTTTAAGTGCTCAATAAATTAATGAATGAAGTTAAGGCTAGGACTAATGAAGGATGAGGACAAATAAGGTGGACCCAACAATTATTGGTCCTGTATTCCAAATAAACATTAGGAATATGTGTGTGTGTGTTAGTATATGTATATATATTTGAATTAGAACCTCATTTATCTAGTGACTATTTCTTTTTCTTAAAAAATATATTTCAACAGTTAAGAAAATAACCACCAGGACTATATCCTGTTAGCTTTGCTGTAGTAGCTTTAAAGTAGGCAGCAAATAAGTCTTTGCTAATAGAAGGAACAGATCTGTACTTGTCTTGGAAAACAAAACAATGATGGATTTATGAAATCAATGGAATATATGTTTTCTCCCAATTTACATTCCTTCCATTGATTCATTTAGTTTCATATATTGTTAATGTATAGTTTCCTAAATTTTGCATTATTTTCTAAATTTTGTATGAATTTCTCATAAATATTTTAATAAATATTCCTTATGGCTTTGGCTAGAAAACTAACTTGTAAAAAAATGCTGGCGTTTCCCTTACATAGTCTTAAAGATATGACTGACTTAATACCTTCTTCAGTGAGGCCTTAAGAAAGCACAGAAGCTCATCTGAGACTGGCTAGATCTATCATCCTGGTATGAAGCTGACTTCCCTTTCAATATGGGTCTATATGTTTCCTTTTCCATTTTATTAAGTCTATCAACTTATTACAGATCTTATTGCTGTCTCACTTTGTTTTTCTCCTACTGTGAAAGGAAATACATTTTCTTTGTTCTTCTTTTGCACTAATATATGCTGCCTGTGTTAACCAGACTTAATGAAAACAATCACAATTTTCTCAGGTTTGTTTCTCCCTACTGTGTACTTGAGATGAGAAACTCACTTTCCTGTGTACAGTGCAATCCTTTAATTGGAAAGAAGAGGAAATCGCCAGTGACATTTCTAATACTATCAGTCGTCTGCCTCTTTCCTCAGGCCCAGCTTATAATAAATCAATTGTGAATCTAACCATGAATAGGGAGGGGTAACTAGATTTGCTAATGGGCCCCTTAACAAAAAGACAGGTATATTTCATCCTGCCTATCACTGATTTAGAAGTGTTAACTTGATTTATTGGAGCAAATGAAAATGAGGCTATTCCTCATCTTTTACCAAATAATCAAGTATTTCCCATTTAATTGATGGGGGATTGGGCATTGGCATCTTTCTGGTATTTTGCAAGCTTTGCCTGAGGTGGAGGTAGTATGGATTATAGAATGTGGATTTTCGGGGCTTAGTTCTGTTCCATAGAACACAAAATGAATGTTTCTTTAGAGACTCAACATTTCCGACATCTCCTTTTTCCTGTCTGTTTCGTGATCAGGACATCTTGAAACCTGTCCATAGTTTTTAAAGTGTAACAAGCAGAGAGAAATTCAGAAAATCAGGCTGTATGTATATACCCACTAGCATTTAATTTAAGATATTAGAAACAGTCAAATTATATAGGTTCCTGTAGCATTTGGCGTTGTGACCCAGTTCACAAATGTTCCATACCATTTTGATTTGAAATTCACAGTACTGAAGTAAAATAAGTATTAAATATCCCACAGTCATGGTTTAAAATATATGCTGTCTGTTGTAAGGTATAGTTTGTGAGCTACCAAGAAGATTCTTTTTAGTGAGGGAAAATTAACCCTGAGCTTGTTTTGAAGAGCAACTTATTTTTTCATTTTTATCAAATGGCAGCAAGATAATGAGAGGCTAACCACAAAATTAGTGTTTTTAAAACTATAAAAATAAGGCAAATGTTATTGCATTTGCTGAAAAGCAATATTTAGTACTTTTTTGATTCTCTTGGTGAATGCTACGTTCTTACAAAGTATAGTCTTGGGTCACAGATAAATAAAATTAATTCAGCAAACACACTTCCTGCCCTCTAGGAGCTGACAATCAAAGAGTTTTTCAGATATTTCATTAATGAAAGAACATTTGTTAAAGCTTCTTTAACTCCCTAGAAGCTATGTGTATTTTCATCTTGATTAAATTTATATGAAGCTTGCATTGCCCCATTTTAAATAACTTTAATTTATTCAAACCTTTGGTTTTTCTAGTATTCATTAAAATGAAAACAATGTAAAATTTCATTAACATTTTAAAAATATCATATCTTACTGTATTTGTGCAGATATCATTTTATATCTAAAAAATTACATACAAAATATTGGGAACAGCAGGCATGGCAGAGGCTTGGGTTGTGTTGCTCTGAGATCACAGACTATGGTCTCTCTCTCTCTCTCTCTCACATAAACACACACACACACACACACACACACACACGTGAAACTTGCTCCGCCTCTTACCAATCATGAGACTCTGAGCAAAGTTCCTGATCTCTCTAAGACCTGTTCCCAGCTAGTGTTGGAACAATGAATGGTACAGATCATAGTCTATGGGATAGACTTTTAAACAGATAATTATAATACAGCATGTGATGACAGAAGTCTTTTCAAGGTACAGAAGAGTGCAAAGCAGAGAGTGACTGTTGCAGGGGGCATGAAAGTTAGCATCTGCAGCCCTACTTGGCCTTAGGTCCTCCACTTTCTACTATCCATTAACCCCTCCCTGTCTTCATGCTTAAACTTCATGGTTCAATCATTTCAGTAATTCTCTTGCCCTCTGATAAACCCACAATGTTGGAAAACCCAGTCATCCACTTGGCCTGTGCCTGTACCCAGGGAGCTGAGCCCTTGAGGGGAAGACAGTTAGCAGGAGGGCTTGGTACGGGTCTATACCTAGCTCACCAAGCACGGTGGTGCTCACAGCCCTCTCTGTACTCTGTCCCCACTCCCGCTTTTCCCTCCTTTACTGGCTCTGACTTCTTCACTTTCCTCAAAACCTCTTCCTCTCAAACTCAAAGAGAAGACCTTGCCTTGGGTTTCTTAGAGTACATATAAGTGAGATAACATGAGGAGGTAGAGAGTGTAAGGATACAAACATATGGACACCTGAGATTGTCTGGAAAGGGGCCATGAGTAGAAGGTTGAGAAACACCAGCAAAGAGAGTGCAGGGTGAGGGGAGCTGAGGAAGGAGCCTGGGAATGTGGGATGGGCAATGTCAGAGGAGGAGGAGGAGGAGGTGTGACAGAAACCAATACCAAAAAACAAGGGTACAATAAGTGACAGCTGTCCAATACTACAGGGACATCAAAGTCTACAGTATTTCCCTTCATTTTTCAATTAGGAAAACTTTAGTGCAGGTAGTTTCAGGGGAGTGGAAGAAGGTGGAAACTAGAATCCAGTAGTTTAAGGTGTGATTGGAAAGTGAGGAAGAAGTTGGGATAAAGTCTGTCGTAGTTTAATACTCATGAACAAATGTGCTATTTAAGCTTCATTCCTTGAATCTGAGCTTATCAGACAACTTTCCAATTATTATGTGGCTTCCCATATACTCTTACCTATAGGAAGATAATGTGCTGTCTCTGGGTATATATGTTTTAGTTCATGTAACAACCACATTTTTTTCATTGTAAATTAATAAGTCACATTTTGGTTTTAGGAAGAAGAAAGGAGATTAGGAAGGAAAGAAAAGGAAGGAAGAAGGAAGTCTGGCTGATTGTAAGAGTAGCTAGAAGAGGAAATTCAGTGTCAAAGGAAGAATTTTTTTATTTAAAGATGCAAGTGCATTAAGCAAATTTTTAGATAAGGGAAAAAAGAGATTGAAATTGAAGGTGTAGGCGTAGGAAAAAGGGGCATCCATTTGGTTAGTAAATTCTGAGAGCATCTTCCAGCTGCAGGAATGGTGATAAGTTCCAAAGATACAATATTGACAACAAACATAGAATCCCAAACAGGCAGGAAGGAGTTGGGGAAGGGGTTAGGTCTTGAACCCAAAAAGAAAGAGGTCCCTCAAACTCCAAGCCTGGAGGGGAAGAGATAATTATAGGTGTAGACCTAGGTAATCTCACAGGTGAGAGGCAGGAACCCAAGGACATTCCTTGTTGATGGATTCCATTGAGGAACAGAGTGGTCTGCTGAGATTTTGCTGCTTCAGGACTAGGTAGAGGGCCTGTGGAGAGTGACCTTGGAAAAGTCTCTGAGAGAAAACAGAGAGGGAACCGCCAGGTTAAAGACAATTAGGTGTTCAGAGCCCACACTAAGATTGGAAACCACAACATTGTAGTGGCCCCATTTGTAAGTTTCTGTCCTATTTTTTGGTGGTGCTCAACAGAGAGTTGAAGAAGGTAGATCCTTGGATTCACTCATGATGGAAGGTTTTTTGGCTGCAAATAGTCCAGAGGACCCTACTGGAAGGGGAGGGGAAAACAATGTATATTGTGGTAGTAAATACCTTAGAGAATGACTGTTTGTTGCCCCTGGAGGCAGCCATCACATGAGGAAGCCCCCTGACTAGGTTTGGAGCTAGATAACTTGACACATCCGCTTAAAAGTTTCTAGTGAATTGGAAGGTCCATGAAGAATTAAATCTTTATTGCTTCGGATTCTAGCAAGCAGCTGCCCCCGGCAGTTTAACTGTTTTTCTTCTTCACTTTTGCCCCAGCCTTTTCTGCTCCCCATTTCCCCCGCCCCATCTGAAAGAGACTAAAACAGAACCACTACAGTATTGAACTGAGTTGGAAGCCAAATAGAAATGAACTACAGTGCTTCTAAAGGAGCTAAATGATTTGAAGGAAAGAAACCAATCAGATCACCTACATTCTCCAAATAATTAACAAAGCTTTCATGTTAAACTAATTTACCTGTATCCTAAAGAAGTAGCACTTTATTTACTCTCACATCACTGCCCAGGAAATGAGGCTTGAAGAGGTTAAATGACTCCCCAGATCCTACAGCTATAATTTGACAAAGTTAGAATTTGAACTCTGTGTCTCTGGTTTTTTTAAACCACGCTTTTCCCACGAAATTACACAGGTACCAGTTGTTTATCACTACAGTGAAGGTCTGGAAAACAGATGCTTAAATTATAAAAGAACTTCCAAATGATGTAAAACTGAAAGTAAATGATTGACAGAAGAATAATGATACTTGGAGATTTGTTTAGAATCAACAATCATTGATTGTCTTTAATTGCTTAACTATCCATCTTTCTCAGGGCCAGAACTGAGGCACATAATGTCTTCCTTTTTGTGGTTTTACAGTTCAGTTTCTAAAACATAAACTGTAATATAAAGTTAAAATGTAAAAGGAAACATTGATAAAATGGAATTACTCTAAAATATTACATATGATAGCATAGTAGTCTAATGGCTTTAAAATTGATAGGTTAAATAGGTTTTTTTGTGCGTGTGTGGTTTTTTTTTTATTTGGTGTTTAGATCATTGACTTCAGAGCTCTCCTCATGGAGAAAATTACCTCTGTTTAGATGATGCACTTGTATCTGTCTAGATAAGTCTAGAAAAAGATGTTAGAATAAAGGGTCAGCTGCTGGATTGCTCTACCAAAGAATAATTGGAAACACATTGTTTTCTGTATTCCCAAGGAGAGAAGATGGTTAAAGTTATATCATAGAAATAGGAAATGGCTGTTTGGTTGATGGCCAAAGGGAGATAAAAAGATACAACAAGAACACAGCAAAGCCAGAACATAAAAGACAGAGTGACCTTGAGAGCTTGACCCTGCTAGACATGTGCAGAAATCTTTATAGGCAGGATTTTAACTTTCTACAGAATGAGGAAATGAGGGGTGGGAGTTAGAGCTAATTTTATTAATCTTTTAAAGGGCAGATGAACCTAGTTGATACCTATAATGTGGTAGATTTTACCCTCATTTTTATCATTTCACTTATTTAAAACAACACAGGGTACAAACTTTATTTCTGGGTCTCAAATTTGTATCTGTTCACTCTAGATGACATAACATTTGTAATTACAAAGGCAGCAACCCCATATTTATGGATATTTTGTAAATTTGAGATTTTCTTTACAGGTTTTGAGTATATTACTCATCCATTTGTGTGAGTTCCTCAACTATGACAGAAATAATATGGATACTAGTTTTAATTTAATGCATGGATTAAATAATGCTTCTATTTAAGTTGCTAATTTAGTAGAAAGCTTCTTGGCTATAATTGTTTATGTAGCATTTTAAACATCCTGAAAATATGGACAGTCTAATGTCATATAAAAATAGATAATAAAAAGTTTATTTTTGTGTTTATTTTAAATATTCCTAAGGTATTACTTTTATCATGGGCTGATAATGAGTTTAGCTCTATAAACAGTGACTAATATGAGCTCATACTTAATGCCAGGTTATTCTTTAGGTAATTAAGCTCTAAGTGTGAAATTTTAGTCTTTTGAGAATTTTAGCAGATTTGGGGAGGAGGAGCTTAAACTACTAAAGAAGGAAGAAGCCATTGGATATGCATATAAACCAGCTAGAAATTCAGATTTTGAGAAAAAGAATTACAAGAAATCTATTTTAGACTACAAAATTAATTTATTAATTCAATATTCCACACATAGGCATTTGTATCTTTTATGGAAAGGGTAAGAAATTTTGATAAACAGCTACACTATCATAGTAAATGTCCCTCTATGGATTGCTTCTGTGCCATAAACTCTAATTCTTCTAAACCTATGAGGAAGGTATCATCCTCTCTGTTTTGTGTATGAGAATCTGAGCTTGGCTATGTTAAATGGCTTCCCCAAGGATAGTCATAAACGAGGCTGTGTCAATGCCAGAGCCTGTCCCAAAACTCCTCCCCTAAACTAGTGTGAAGCTGCCCCTGAAGGCCTCCAAAAGAGTAACAGAGAACTTGATATGGTTTTCCTCAAGCCTCAACTTGCTGGCAGAATTCCAACCTAGAGCATGCTCCAACTTAGAGCAAGGAGATGATCTGTTCTTTGCTTCCTGCTCTGTCCTGGTTGTGCACTGGTGCTGCATGAGGAACCACAGGCAGCTACTCCTAGAGTTGAGTATAGGATTCTCTATCAACATATGTATTTTCTGCCTTGGAAAAAAAACTAGTGGAGCCGTCAGACTTGACCTCCACCAGAATATAATAAGAGCAGTTTTTCTATACACTCTGTTTTATGGACACTGTCGGCACTGACCAGTTGTTGCTTTTGAGCATAGTATGAGTTCGAGTCGGTGATCTCGGTAGCAGAGACAAAGGTTGCTTGTTTGGCAGTCACTTGTCATCCTCTCTCTGGTACACATTCATTCTCCATTTGTCACAACATCTTGTGAAGAGTTGTCCAGGGAAGCTTAAGAAAAATGCTTTACTCTTGTCTCGATGATAGAAAGCATTTCTGACTGCTGGTAGCATGGTGCAACTCTTTATTCCTTCTGGCAGTGTTTAAAGACTTATTTGACTTTGGGGGAACCTATAGTATATCTTTAAGTCACAGTTCAAAAGTATGAGACAGGGTTGCTCATTTTCAATTTTGGCTGAAAAGTCTTAACTTTGTGGCACTTCAAAGTTAGAGAAAACTTGGTTTTAAAAATGGATGCTGATACAAGATGGCATATTTAATGACAGATGTATCTATAGAAAGCTGTTAAGATGCAGATTATCCCCCCTGGGGTGGGGGAGGGAGATCAAAACTGCCAATCTATAAAATATACGTGATAGAGGAAGGCATGGAATCTATCTTTGCAAGTGCTTTGATTGCAGGGGACAGTATAGCAGCATGTGGCATCATAACCCAGAGCAGACGAATCAGCTTGATGACTTTGAAAGCCAGGAATACCGCTGCAGGCAAGGGTACTCCAGTCTAGGAGAAATTAAAACATATAGAGACTGTTATTAATTCCATATCTATTTTTGTATAGTCAAATCTGTATGCAAATCCTTAGCATCTCATTTCGGCAGATTAATCTAAAAGTGAAGAGTGTTATGTGAAGGGAATATAATGATAAAGCTCTACAAATGAGGAACACTGCTAAAGAAATGTGGGCTGCAAACTTGGATGTTTTTTTAAGATTTATTTTTTATAGTGAGTAGAAATGGTTTTTATTTATATGCTCATTTGTAAATTATTTCAAAGGGGAAACCAATAGAAAGAATTTCCAAGGTTTTCCTTTGAAATCCTGACTTGGCAAAAGTTATATCACTAGGTTTGTTAAGCACCTCCTGTGGTTTTACCATTCTAGAGGTAATCAACCAAATAACTAACTGTGACTTTTATTTTTACTCTCAACTAGTAACCTACTATCTCATTTCTAAACATTGCCTTGTGAGTGAAAATTTGTATGTAAGGGTAAGGAATCTAATTACTGAGTACAGATTAAGAAAAAAATGTATTATAGATGCATCTGTGGAAGATAGTAAATAATAATTCTAAAGAACAGGGAGATAATTATATGCTCTGCTTGGGAGAGGGGATGTAAGAGCTACATTATAATTCATTTGTTTTACATTTAATGTATAATGGGCAGGGTCTGATACATATAGTAGGGTAAATATCTTCAAATAGTGTCAGAAAACAGACAGTGTACTGCAGTAGATATTAATTCTGTCCATATTTCTAAAACAAGTAGAGAAACTTTCAAAGTTTTAAAGTAATGGGTGGAGCATTACTCTCTGTTCCCTTTTAGTTGGAGAAATGCTCTTAGGCGAGTTGGATTAATCTGTTGGCTATGGCCCAGAACAAAAGCACTGGCAATCATTTTAACCCTGAAGACTTGTGAGGTCTCAATAGATTTGATTATTTTTGTGTGCTTATGCTGAGAAAGAATTACTGAACATTGCATTTTTAATCACATAAGAAAGGGAAGGTTGGGAGTAAAAGCAAATACACCTCTGTATTTTTTGACACACATCTTGCCTCTATTCGGCATTTCAGCCTCACTTTTTTTTAAATCCTGTTTTTGGTTTTGTTTTGTTTTTTTCTTTAAATAACCCAAATGTCTATCAACTTACACTTTTCCTAAGTGTGTTTTCCTTTCCTTTGATTTTATTTTAGAAATGAGACATTCAACAAGAAATATAGAGACTTTCTTTGAGGGTGGGAAACTCATTTCTTTCTGTTCTTTGTGGATTTTCTCTGCAGACAAGGTTTTTGTTGATTTTTAAAGTCTTAAATCTTCAAGCTTCAGAGAGAATAAAAAAGTAGCCCTCTATTTAATAATAGCCATGGTCAATTGCATGGAACATATAATCTCCTTATTGGGGTTGAGTGAGAGAGTAATGATTGGCCTAGATAGGTTCCCTCTCTTTTATGCATCCATTAGTATTGATTGATTATTCCAGTTCAATTGAAGATTAGGCACTAATTCTTTAGATTCTGGTTGACTTGACTACTGGCCATGGAGTTGATAGTGCTGACTATTAAAAGTATTTGAACTGTCAAAGCACAAATTGCACCAGATAAAGTTAGACAGATAGGAAGACTTTATTCAAAACTATTGCAATAGGGGAGAGAGATCAGAGTGTAGTTTGAAATCAACTCCATCAAAACAAGAGGTTTTTAAGAGGATAGTTTTTAAGCACTGGGGTGAGCTAGTGGGAAAGTACTGAGCAACTTTTGGGGGAAAGTTAATCAATGGATATGTTGAGCACATCCCAGTTATTCCTGAGTTTGCAATTTTTTTTTTCTCTGTGATTAGGCCATCTGTGTTTGCTAATTGGCACCTATCAAAGTTAGGGTCCTACCCACCCATGGAAAATGGAACATAGGGCAGTTTCTGGAACTATCTACCTTGATGATTACATTTCAAAGGGATGGCACCCAGGTTCTCCAGGAAGATATTCTTGGGCTGTAAAACTGGCAAGTGGCTTTTAAAATGATTTACATCTCAAAGAGGCAGAGAAAGAATTTATAAATTTTCTAAAGTAAATGTTCTAAGAAAAGGAAGGTCCTGGGCCTATTAGTCAGGAAGCAGCCTGTTTAGTCAAGCTGAGGGTAATGTTAAGGGCATCTTGGTGAGTATTGTAACAGTTCATATTTTTTAAATTAAAAAAATTTAAGTAGGAAACTTTTTTTAGTCTGGCTCAATTTTACATCTTTATTGAAAAATTGGCTGCTTATTTGTGATACTTTTTAAGATAAGAATGTTACTCATCTTAAACCAGTGTCTCTAGAATTATGTATAAGGCAATATTTCTAAAGATAGATTTTTTTTGGTCCCATATTCATTATTTTATTACCTAACATTTAGTATTCACTGGTGTTATTTTCTTATTGTACTGTTTTAAGTGTTGTTTGATTAGAGTTGTTTTCCATTTCGTGGTGAAAATTAAAGAAAAATTAATAATTTCTGGGTTTTACCGGGTTCAGTTGTGCACCACAAGCATGAAAGAAGTATGAGGACAAATAGGAGAAACGTAGCGGGGAAGTGTGATGACTTTTTAGTGGTTCTTAATTGAGCAAAAGGTCTCAAGTCTCTTGGATCTAAGCCGTTGTCAAGAGGGCTTCAAAAGAGTTGACCACAACAGCAACTTTACTGGAGAACTCTAGATTTGTGCTGTCCAATATGGTAGCCGTTAGCCATATGTGGCATATTGAGCTTTGAAACGTGGCTAATCTGTATTGAGATGTGCTATGTCAAATACAAACTGGATTTTGAAGACTTAGCATGGAAAAAATATAAAATATCTCAATAATTTTTATATTGATTTCATGTTGAAATGATATTGTGACTATATCAAGGTAAACACTATTACATTTCATTTCACTGTTTTTTTCTTTTTAATGTGGCTACTGGAAAATTTATTATTGCATATGTGACTTGCATTTGTGTCTCTTGTTATATTTTATTGGACAGCACTGGCTCTGGATCCCTCTTCATAAGTAATGCCTTTTGTTAAACATGGTTCTTCTAAGGTGCTATCAAGATAATTACTGTTAGTGTACAGAGGTTTGAGCTTTAAAATTGTCAATTTAGCGAAGGACAAGAATATTCCATATAGCTATGTCCCTGGAATAAATTGTATAGAGATTTGTCTGTGTATATTATGTGCACGCTCAACTCCCCTGTTCTTTGCCCCTCATCCTGGCCATGCAGAGCAGCTCACCAGAACTGGGGGCCTCTTGGTAACGTCGGCATACTTGTTGCTTGCTCTCCACTGGATTGCGTCTGAAATGTTTCTTGAAAATGAAACTGCTTCAACAATAAGCTTTTTAATTATGTCATGGGTTCACCACGAGGGTATACAAACAGATCCTCAGCAGTAGCTAATTTTCCTTTAATTGTATCTCATTCTTATGTTGGAATATCCTATTTCTTATTCATGAAAAGCTCTAACACATGTTGATCCATTACAGGTGGAGTAACCAACACAGCGCAGTATCAGAACAGACTAATGGTATATGAACCTAACCAGGTAAGAATCATATAAAAAAAAGCTCATTACCTTAATTAAAATGAATTTTAAAAGATTTTCACAGTAATTAGTAATTGGAATGCCAAGTGTGTACACACACATGCATCTTAAGCTTATATAGAGAATAGGAAGCATCTGGTTAAACTGCTTTTTGGTTCCTTTTTATTTTTTTGTTACAAAATTTTATGCTCTATACAATGTGTCACTCTTTCAGAGTTTCGCATAATGTAGACAGGGTTTTGATTGTCCTGTTGCTGTGTCCTTCTGGAAGGGGTGCCATTCTTGGAGGGGAACATGCTTATGGTTTCATTTTCTTAAATAAAATAATAAATATTATTTAACTTAATATAGCCAGAATGACCTAGAACAGTATCTAGGAGTAGTCTGAAGTAGAAGTAGCTGAAGAGTTTTCATCTAACAGCTGGAGTCTGAATTAGAAGCATTTTGGTAGTGTCTGTTCCTTCTGTCCACTTATGCCCACTTAATGAATTTTTTCCCCCAAAAGAACTATTTTTATTCTCTTTTCTTTCTACCAAAATATTTATGACTTTGGCAAATGTCTGCTGAATTTTTCCATTTCTGTGATGTTGGTAATATAAATATTTTTCCTGATTATGATAATATTCCAAAATGATTTGGAGGTTTAATATCCATCAGGTGAAGATAATGGGATATGAAATAACAGGTTGACTTTGGCAGTCTGAGTCGGGATTGGCTACCACATGTATGTCCAAAGTGATCTCAGTGTATTTGGTATCTTTTAACAATTACTCGATTCTGAATTTAATGAAGGCATTTTTCTCTTTGCAATGTTTCCTGATGTCATTAGAAGCTGTAGATTTCAGAGACCAAATGTCCATGGGTCAGCTGTCTCAAGAGGGATCATTAATTGGAGTTGCTTGAGTTTGGTGCACACGTGGTTAAAGAGGAAGAAGGTGTTAACATTTCTCAAATGAGTTCTGTTTCATGTTTGTACACACATGCTCTTTTTTAAAATTCTGCTGGCATATTGTTTACGGTGGGTACTGGCAAACATCACATCTGCTCGCATCTTGCTCAGAATCTCAATAACTCTATCATTCAGCCTTGGTGCTTATTTCTCTTCTAGGCCTTTGTGGAGAGTCGATAATGCCTGCCATCTGCCACAGAGCACATCGCTACCTGCCAACAGGCAGGCTGGGTGACCTCTGCTTCCCCACCACTGATTAGTATTCACACGCTAGCTTATTAGGAATGACCCCACCAGGCCTCTCTGTTTCTTTGCCTTTGCAGCGGTTGGCGGCTCACCTGGCAGGCACTGCAGTGAAGGAAGCTAAAGATATAATCAGGGGATGCAGGCAGGCTTTGCAAACCAGATGGCATCTGTAGTCTTGTGGCAGGGGACCGGACTGCTAATGCAAACATTGGTTCCTAATACTGATGGGTTGTCTCATGGAAAGCACCTAAGAAAAGCATCATCAGAGTTTGAGTTAAATTCACTCATGCTCAGTGTGTTAAAGATACTTCTTAACAAAATATCCGAAAGAAAGGCTTGCCTGTTTTATTACAGAAGATATTTGATTGGTAGGAGATTCTTATTGTGACATGTTCAAACGGGGAGCAGATAAATGTAAGCCTCTCAGACTGTACAAATCACTTTTTTTTTCTGGAGTGTATCTTTAAAAGAGAAATGAGCTAGTATATATGCCTATAGTGAATGGAACAATGTTTATACAAACATGTTTGTTGTTGTTGCTTTTGCTTCTTCCCTTACGGCTTTGTGAAATGGTGAAATTCTATGTATTCAAAATATCATATGATTTTTTTTTTCTGGCTGAAATCCAAATTCTTTTTGGCAAAAAGAAATCTGGGTTCTTCCTATATGTTTAGTGTTTATGGGGAAAGAAAATGGTTAGGTTTATTTACCTGTCCATTACTTAGGTGAGATTTAAAATTAAAGTCATATTTGATTTTCATCTAATTTTACAAGAGGAGCCTTTCCCTTCTCATTATTGAGGATGACCTAGAAAAAATATTGAAGGTTTCACCATTCCTTAAAGTTGTCATATAAAACTTGGCCTTCTACCAAAACAAATAAATGTGTGCCTGGAAATAAATTCCCCATTTGGCAGAAGATGTGATTGTAAATATGTTAAAGGAGGCTGATACAAAGGAAGTGTAGGAGGTTTGTTGCTGCACTAAATCTTAGCTCCTCCACTGATCTCAGGCACTTAATTTTTATTCTGGCTTATGTAGGGGCCTCAGGTACCCAGGGATTATTATCACAATAATTTTTTTTTTTGTTTGAGACAGAGTCTCGCTTTGTTGCCCGGGCTAGAGTGAGTGCCGTGGCGTCACCTAGCTCACAGCAACCTCAAACTCTTGGATTTAAGAGATCCTACTGCCTCAGCCTCCCGAGTAGCTGGGACTACAGGCATGCGCCACCATGCCTGGCTAATTTTTTCTATATATATTTTTAGTTGGCCAGATAATTTCTTTCTATTTTTAGTAGAGACGGAGTCTCACTCTTGCTCAGGCTGGTCTCGAACTCCTGACCTTAAGGGATCCACCCGCCTCGGCTTCCCAGAGTGCTAGGATTACAGGCGTGAGCCACCGCGCCCGGCCAATCACAATAATTTTTAAAAAGTGAACATGTATTGGACATTTATTATCTGCCAGGCATTTCTCTAAGTGCTTTGTGTGTATTAGCTTATGTAATCTTCACAACAAGCTTATCAGGTAGGTATTATTACCCCATTTTACAGCTGAGGAAATAGAGAGGTTAAATTGTTCAAGATCACACACAGGTTCTAAACTCAGGCACTCTGGATCCAAAGACTGTTTTCTTAATTATTACACCACTATACACAGTATACCTAGCTATGTGCTTTCACTGTTAAATAATGTGCATGATGAGTAAATTCTCTTAATTGGGTGAGATAAGCATTAAGAAAATTTCAGTGTTCTTCTTATAAAATGCAAAATGCACTATAAAGTGCAACTCAAAGAGGAAATGCCTCATGTCAGTAGGAAAATAGAACATGTGGTTCTTTTGTACTTGTGCTCACGTAAGATGGCTATACCTTTCAAAGTCTATAAACATTCAGATGGAATGTGATTGACAAATATTAGGGTTTCACTACTAATGAGGCACCCACTGCTGTTTGCTGCCATGGAGGTCTCCGATTAACAGAATGCACTTGAATTTCTTTTTTCAGAATAAGTGGATAAGCCGCAGCCCCATGCTACAGAGAAGGGTCTACCATTCCATGGCTGCTGTTCAAAGGAAGCTTTATGTTCTTGGAGGCAATGACCTAGACTACAATAATGACCGGATCCTTGTACGCCACATAGATTCTTATAACATAGACACTGACCAGTGGACGCGTTGTAATTTCAACTTGTTGACTGGCAAGTACCTTTGATTAAGTAAAGCAGAAAAAACAGAGATTCAAGAAGTTGCCCAACTTGATTCATAGACATCCTTAGTGCATCTCTAAAAATTAAGTGCTTAGTAGAACAACTTGCATTTATTAACCAGAAAGGTGCACATTATTTATTTCACAACAAAACAGAACTGGTTCAGGTGGCTGAGCATTGAGTTTCTCAGGGCCTGTATTACCGTCATGCACGTCCCCATGTGGCTAAGGGGGGCGTAACGTCCATTATTATCAGTCAGTATTAACACAGGAACTTTGACACAGAGAGGAGAAAGCAGGCACCGAAAGAGTTAATAACTCTTTAGAGAAGGAATTTATTTTTTCCTTCTCACTGCTTTTAGTCCTCTTTTATGTCTTGTGAGTTCAGGAGTTCAAGAGAATGGTCTTCATTATTTGTCACTGTCAAATATTGTTTCTGGGTATATTATCCTACAAATGAAACCTTGTAAGGATGGGGAACCTGTGGCCCTGGGACCACATGTGGCCTTCTGGATCCTTGAGTGTGGCCTTTTGACTGAATCCAAATTTTATAGAAGAAATCCTGAGTTTGTTCAGTGAAGTTCAGATTCGGTTGAGGTGCTGCACTTGGATCTGGAGGGCCACGCGTGGCCATGAGGCTGCAGGTTTCCACCTTCAAAGGAACACCGTGGACAACTTACCTTTCATGTTTCGTTATGGGTTGAAAACCTTTTCTTCCTTGTCAGCTCGCGTTATTAACATCCACAAGTGATCAGGTCCTCACAGACTGAAAACAGTGGGTTGGAATAATTCCCAAAGACGTTTTAACATGCTGAGTGGGCTAGTCACTCACTCATAGCTGCTGCTGGGGGAGGCACACGGGGAGCACAACCAGAGGTTTGGGCGCTTTGTATTGAGCTCCTGTTTTTGCAAAATGATTTTTGAGGCCCACCGACAAGGACTCAACTCTTAAGTTTTACTGGTACCTTAGGCCCTTCATCCTGGCTCTGTGATTCTGCCTGCTGTAGGATCCACCTTATTTATTACTCCAGTCAGTCCTCTGTCAGCCCATCAATAAAGAGACTCTTTTGCTCTCTGATGGCCTCAAGGGAAGAATATGTGGTAGTGAGTTATTCTGTCGTCTTTTTCAAATGGGAGAGGAAACCTTTTATCATTTTGGTGTGTCAGTATCTATGGATTATCCAGGCTGGTCCCAGTTCTGGAACTTTAATATTATCTTAAAACTGTTGTGTATGCAAAGAAAGGGAGGGTAGCAACTTTATCGATCTTTTCTGCCATTTGTCTTCATTTGGGGCATGGCTCTGGTTTATTGGCTTCTTGGGGTTGCAGCTGTTACTTTAGAAATGTAAACTCATGCCTAAAAAGCATTTGTAGGTACAAGAGATGTTTTGCATTTTTAAAAGATACTTTATTTTAACCACTATAAATTAATGGCATACAACATAGTACAGAACTCTTAGTTATGCATGGCTTACTATCACTGTATTTACTAACTCAGCTAGCTAATAAGTATTTTGGCTCAGTTCTGACCCAACACAGATTTGTTCTCTGAGTAATAGTGCCACTAAGCATTGGGAGGCATTGATTAGTGGCTGCAAAAATCCCATGGTGTACACAAGTGTGCCACAGGGGAAAATTGTATCTCTTAGTGGCAAAAGGGTTAATTAAAACATGCAAAAAATGGATTTATTTTTTTCTTTTTATTCAATTCTCTTTACTTTAGGCCAAAATGAATCTGGAGTTGCTGTCCATAATGGGAGAATATATTTAGTTGGTGGATATTCAATTTGGACAAATGAGCCTCTGGCTTGTATCCAGGTGAGTCGTCGACGTTCCTTTTGAAGTTTGCTCAAGTGGTTCAGTGAGGCTACCAGTGCTGCTACTGAAGAGAGAGAGATTTACGTGTAGAAAGAGGCTCAGTGTCCCTTTTTATGTGCAGCTAATTCAGCCACTAAACTTCATCCTGTATTCTAAAAATGATGTCTAATAAATGATTGAAGCTTATTGAAAATAAAGGTGGGAAGGAACTTTGAAAATATATGTAATATATACTGGAAATGGGGAAAGTGAGATAGCATCCCCTTTCCCGTAAACCAAAAAATTCTAAAAATCTTCAGTAATAGTGCCTCACACCCCCCAGATTTTACAAATGTCTGCTTTCCATGCCATTGCCTTATATTTTATATCGTAATTTGTTCATTTCCACAAATGCCACCTCAAGAGGTGTTCTTCCTTCTTGGCAGAGGCTGTGAGCAGCAGTGATTTGTGCCTAGTCTGACAGGCACAGCCTCTGCCCCAGAGCATAGTCCTGGCACTCTGGCATGTGAGCAGCCCGGGCTGGGCACGTTGCCAGCTGGACCTTTCAGAACAGTGATAGTCTTTGTTGATGTACATATTCATGGTATTATTCCTATTATTATTTTACAGTTCTTACTATAGTTTTCTATTTTACATGTTCTGTGATAAAATATTGACATGTATTAAGCCTGACCTCCAGAAAAGTATATCCTTATAACTACTCTTATTATCTAATCTCATCTTTGTGGCAAGATTTTTAACAACTGCATTAATATCTTTAGCAGTTGCAGAACTATTCAAGTTTTGTGCTTTTTCTTCAGTCACATCTTATATTTTCAAAAAACTTTTCCATGTCTAAGTTTTTAAAATTGCTAACATATACTTGATGCGTTATCCTTAGTTGTATCTCCCTTTACATTCATAATATTGTTTGTCTTTTCTCTTGATTTGTCTTGCCAGAGGTTTGTCTGAGGATTTCAATATACCTTAATTAATCATACAGGTCAAGTAGAAAAAAATACCAGCAAGGGTAGGGTAGATATACTTAACAAGCTTGTCTGAATGAATGAGAGTTCTGAATGGAACAATTAGAGAGGATATGTTTTTCTTGCATACACGGAACATTTACAAAAACTAATCATGTGCTAGGGTTAAGGTTAAGAAAACTTTATTAAATTTCAAATTTTAAGTATATAGTATCATGTGTCTCCAATACAATGAAATTAAGTTAGCATTTAACAGAAAGTTAAATAAACCCCTATATATCTGGAAATAATAAAACACATTGCAACATAACTTATGAGTTAAAGAAGTCATGATGGAACTTTAAAAATTCCCAGAACTGTGTGATAATGAAAACAATATATAGCAAAGCTTGTGGGATAGATATAGCTTAGTAAGTTAGAAAACAAACCAAAAAATAAACTCAAAGAAAGTAGAAGAAAGATAATAAAAATGAGAGGAAATTAATGAAATAGGAAAACAATAATATAGTAGAAAAAATTATCAAAGCCATGCCAAGAAAAAAGCCACATAAGACTTTAAGGGAGTTAATTAAAGGCTGCCTTGTACTAGTTTTAGTTAGTTGATTGAAGGCTGCCTTATACTAGAGCTTAGTCATATCTTTTGGATAACAACAAATGAGCAAACTCTTTTCTCCTAAAGAGTGCTTCTAGTCTCCATCCAAGCCTGTATTTGACAGTCTTCATAGTCTTTTAGGTTTCTTTTTATTTTTTACTTTTCAGAATTATTAAAAGTTTGAAGTGGGCAATAGGTAGTGCTCTGAAGTGCCGGAATGCTGTTCTTTAGGCTTTAGGACCCTTCATTTGACTACTTGCACAATGGAAGTTTGGGTTTATCATGAAGTAAAGTTGCAAACTTTAAATACATTTATGGTTATATTTCTATAATTATAGTATCAAATTAGCTCAAGGGATAGAAAACAAGTTGCCATAACATAATGAAAAAATAACACTTTGTATATATCAAATTTAGGAGACCAGAATGCTGCCATAGTTCAGAATTTTTGCACAGCGCCTATTCTGGAATAGTCTTGAAAGTTAGCTTGTAAGACATAGAAAATTAAACAACAAAAAACTTCACAGTCACATTATTTGTTTTTTTTGTTCCCAAAGAGTTTTTCTTTTTTTTTTTTTTGTTGAGACAGAGTCTCACGTTGTTGCCCAGGCTAGAGTGAGTGCCGTGGCGTCAGCTTAGCTCACAGCAACCTCAAACTCCTGGGCTCAAGCGATCCTACTGCCTCAGCCTCCCAAGTAGCTGGGACTACAGGCATGCGCCACTATGCCCGGCTAATTTTTTCTATATAGATTTTTAGGTGTCCATATAATGTCTTTCTATTTTTAGTAGAGACGGGGTCTCGCTCAGGCTGGTCTCGAACTCCTGACCTTGAGCAATCCACCCGCCTCGGCCTCCCAGAGTGCTAGGATTACAGGCATGAGCCACCGCGCCCGGCCCCAAAGAGTTTTTCTTTAGAACAATCACTAATCATATACACTAATTAATTGCTAATGGCATCTGGCTGTTCCCAAACAAGCGAATCTATCCTCAAGAGATGAAGGAGTACAAGTGTATATTTTAAACCACTGAGGATATTCAAGAGTATTATCAGGATTAAGGTGATTCTAAAAGAGGAGATTCAAACATTTTTTAATCGATGCTTATATTAATGTAATAAATCTCACCTCTGAGATCATACAATATGTTACTATATTTGCTTTTTTAAAAAAAGTCAACATGATGGGTAGCTCTGTGTTCCAGTAGCCATTTTGATGAGCAGAATCAATCCTTTTGCAAATGCTGTGTTTATTATTTTGGCTGTCACACTGGTCCTACAAAGCACAGGCAAATTGGATAAAAGTTTTAAGAGCCTTTTATTATTATTAGATAATAAGTGTCCATATAAGCATATGTATTGTCAAAGAGACATTTGGAATAGAAGTCTTCATGGATAATAGACACCATATATCATGAATATCTTTCATTTTAGGTATTGATAACTGGTTACAGGTTATATTATTCATTCTGAACTAAGGCTCAAATATTTTCTTATTTTATGGATGATTATAGAACTATTTATTTCAATGCATTAACAGTAATATATTGGTGGTTGGAGAGGCTGGCTATATGTTCAAAAGTGGGCAACTTCTTTACTACTTGCTGGAAGAATATCCAACAGATGCAAGATTACAGGAGACTGGAATGGTATTCATGAGAAAATGTTGGTTAGACAGCAGAGATTCCTAAGTACAGTTAGCAGGTTGAAAAGTATAGGAGAGTGGTGCAGAAAATCATATGCATACTGATAATATCAAAGTTTAAATTTTTCATGTCTTAAATCACAAATCTAAATAATCCTTAATCCAAGATTAATCCACAAATCAGTCATCCAAGAGCATGGCTGATTAACAGAGGTCATACTTAAATAGTTCAGAGATTGTCCCATTAACATTCAGAAAGATTAAAGTCATTTTTTTGCCCTTGAAAATACCAGCCAGTAACCCATCTCATTGGACTGCCTGTTCCTAATCCAAGCTCATTTAACTGTCATTTGTGGGATTCAGCCACTCTGGGACGAGGCACTTCAGATGTTGAAAAAGCGTACTATTTTATTTCCTGCTACCACTCTGACTTAGCAGACTTCTTGATCCATCACAAGGACAACCCAAACAAGAGAAAAGCTGAGATTCTCTTAAATTAGATTGAGCTTTGGACTTTTTAGTAATAATGCCTAATAGAAAATAGTGGACACAGATTCCTGACAAAAATCAAGGTGCCCCTGTTTACTTAATGGGCGTGTAAGCAAATGTTTGGCACAGAGGTTTGACTCTAATCTGGTGCACCACGGATGACAAGTGGCACAGAAGGGAGCAGCTGCGTAAGTGTGCAAGTGATTAGTCTGTGTTTCCAGATAACCTCTACTGTTCTCTTCATTTGCTATTATTTCCTTTTGGCTGGAGGATATGCTGCCAAGCTGGCACCACCTTCTCCCAAACGCCTTCTTTCTGCCAGTTTACAGGGGAGTGTTTTGGAGAAGAACTGCCAATGCTTCCTTTTCCCTTCTCAGATTAAATACATTACATCTGCTTAACATATGCAGTCTCTGTTGGCCCAGGGAACCAGACAAAAGCTCTCTGGATGATTATCTCACTGGGATTTTGCCTTCTAAAAATGTTTTCCGTTGCGGGAGGGAGTATCATGAATGGCACAAAATCCTTGCTCTTTCTGTGTTGCATCTCTGAGTTCCAGTACTGGCTCTAGCACTTACTAGCCATGTGACCTTAAGAAAGTCACTTTTCTCTGTATCTTAATTGTCTTTGCTATAACTTGAAGACAATAACTAGCCTTATATAGTTGTGGTAAATATCAAATGATCTCTAATTTACTTTCTAAATTTAGTGAAATACTAGTCAAAATCCCATTGGGATTTTCCTTTTTCTCACCAGGTGGGGAAGTGAATACTTGTCAATTGATCTTAAAGTTTCTCTAGGAAAGTTAATATGTAAGAATAATCAAGATTTTTGAAACTGAATGGAGAATCTTGCATACCCAGTCAAAACAACTGTAAATGTGATATTGCAAGAAGGTGCATAAATTAACAAAGAACTGAGAAAAAGTTTGTATTTCGTATATGAGTTATTTTAAATTAGTAGTGGCAGGGTATGTTGTTCAATAAATGGATTGGGACAGCTAAATGTCCATTTGGGGGGAAAACAGCTAAAAGTTTAATCATTCTTTTGTTCTAGGACTTAGTAATTTCCTCCTTTTATGAGCTTGGAACCCCAAATTACCCCTTTATCTAAAATAATGCATTAGTGCAGTTAAAGGATTAAGAGTTATCCACGCAGCTAACAGATGAAGGAAGGCGTAAGAGTGGACAAGATCATTAAAGAAGGGTACTGAGAGGTCCGTGGTCAGAATACTGGGATACACCTATATTTGGGATGCAGGTAAAAGAAAAGGGACCAAAGGTGGATTGCAGTAGGAAAATGTCAATGACAAACTTTTATTTATTTTTAAACTATGGAATCCAAGGGAGGATACGTTTTAAATGAAGTTAGAGGAAAGTCAGATGAAGAGATTAAGATGATAAGGGTTGGAAAGAGCCTAGTAGGTTTAACAAATGGGGGGAGAGCAGCTTTCCTGAAGAATTTTTCTAGCAGTAGGATTAAGCTATTAATAGATAGTTAGGTGACAGCAGGCACAGACTAACAAAGAAGCTGTGCTATATGACACAGAACACCAGCATGAGTGGGAAATAACTGGGGAAAAATTTCCAGAATTGACTGAACTAATTTTGAACCTGCTGCTAAACTGTATTATAATACTGTGTGCCGGACACTGGGCTAGATGTCATCAGTTTTCACAACAAAGCTTCAAGGCCTTGTTTTCTTCATTTTACAGGTGAGTATTTGTAAATCAACATTATGACACTTCACTATTTACTAACTAGCTTGGGCAAGTTATTTAACCAGTCTGAGGCAGTTTTATTAAACAAGGATAATGCTACCTAATCTTATCACTGTTCTGAGGGTTAAATGATTATAAACACATATGTATATATGTACACATATAAACATACAGTGTAGCACTTTGCAGGAGGTTAATAAATATTTCTGTTACCATCCTAGCAAGAAAAGTACTAGTTCTTAAGGAATAGTGATGGTGGCATAATTGAATTTAAGTTCAGGCTTCCTTTTATGTGTACACATCTTTATTTTGAGCAATCATCTTTGACCTACAGGCTTCTTTTCTTCCTCTTTTGTAGGTATTGGATGTAAGTAGAGAAGGCAAAGAGGAAGTATTCTATGGGCCTACACTCCCTTTTGCTTCCAATGGAATAGCAGCATGCTTTCTTCCAGCTCCATATTTCACATGCCCGAACCTTCAAACTCTTCAAGTGCCTCATCATAGGATTGGCACCATCTGAAAAGCCAATGCTCTGTTAATAACCATCACGAACAGGAGGGAAAACAAAGCCCTGACTTTTGGATACTGGTCATGATAAGACTCAGTGCTCGATGCTTCCTTGTCTTGTTTTATAGATCTTATATTCAGATAAATATTAGCAAAAAATGAACAGTTTTCTAAAATACATTATTGAAAACTTATGTCACCCTTCTCATTGTATGTCACCACACAATATGTGTGACTTTTATTGTGGTACAGCTTAGTGCCAGCTTAATGGTACATTATTGTTCCATTGGTCTTTAGAACATTTTTTTGTGAAAATTCTTTGTACACTTCTTCTAATCAGCACTGTCTAGGACAACGTGACACCATTAATAAGGCAGTTTATTTCACACAATGGCATCAATGATCTTAAAAAAAAAAATCTCCATACTTAATCCGTTTACTACTTATACCTAGGTTTGTCATTTTTCTTTTTAAAATTTAACATTATGCAGCCCTGCTCAGCATTATGACACGTAAATTTTTAAATGCTGTTTTATTCAAGGTGATACAAATAATAGAAGTACCCTGGAACAGCAGTTGGAATACCTAGATTTTTCACCTTGGTTACTCCGGCCTCGGGTCATAACCCAACTCTACCGATGCTTCAGTTTCCTTACCTTTTAATGAGAATATTACTGATTTACATATTAATTCAAAAGAACATTGTGATGATTAGGCAAATGCTTTGAAGTACTTCACCTAAGGGAAAAAAAATGTTACTCACATTACACTGTCTTTAGAATCTTGTAAATGAACAGGAAGATTTGTTTTTGAAGTTTAAAAATTACCACACAGAACTTTGAAAACATGCTATGGAATAAATTCTGAAAAGCATGTGAAACAGATACACTAATTAGGAAATAGGGAGTTTACCAAAACCAAAGATATCTAAACTTGTACAAATCCTTGTCTCAAATGATAACTCAAATGTCTCATTTAAAGTCATTTAGTGAAGAATGACATTTTAAAGCTAAAAAAAAATTTAGTTGTACTAATTATGGTACCATAAAGTGCTTTGACATAAATTTGAACCTAGAATTGGCAGTTCTAATAAAAGTTTTTCCACTTTGTTAAAGGTTATGTCAATCTTGAGTGCTTGTGGGATTCTTCTCCACCACCTATACATATTTTATTACCACTTTTAATAATGAATAAGAATTCTTTTTTAGGCTAGGTTTTGGGGTTTGCTTTGTCTATAACAAAAAATAAACAAGTTAATAATCACATTTGAACATAAATTCAACAAATCTTTTGAGTTTTTCTTTTTTCCTAATTTTGTCAGGACTTAGGTAATCTTTATTCCAAGGAAGACTTTACTCTGACATTTTTTCCCGTGGCAGTTTAATCATTCAGCAATCCCTCTCTTACAGGAAATCGTCATTTTATTCACGTAATCATTTTCAGTAATGAAAAGTGAATGAAAAAGAATCTTTTTATCTTAAATTCAGAATTCACTAACTTTATACATTGTATACCCAAAGCATTGTTTTTAAAATATGTAATTTCTGGTTATTCAGGGCAGGAGGTGGAGACCAGAGGTAAGGAAAAAGGTAAATTTTTAAAAGAACAGGAAATTTAGTTTAAACAAACAAAAAACCTTAAGAGTATTTGGGCAGTTCTGAACAGGGAAAATTGATATTGTAATTGATATGTAGAATGATGACAGCTTCTTTAAAAGGTATAAACCATCTAAACTTAATTTTAAAAATGCCTTACCAAGCCAGGTCAATGGACTCCAGCAATCCATTTCAGAAATCTTTTCAACAAGGACATAAGAAATATTTCAGGTTTACTAAATTTTCTATTTGGCACATGAATTTTCCTTCCAGCAATTTTGCCTTATAAAACCATTAAAATCTCTTTGTATTCCCAGACCCTGCATCCAATCAATGAAAGAGAAATGGTCTAAAAATAAGCTTGCCTGACTGATAATGGAAAGGCAGCCTGAGACTACCCTTGATTATTTCTGGATAGATTTCTAACTATTCATATAAATCAGCATATATTATCAAACCCCTCCCCATGGTGATCTTTATAATTTATTATTCACTAATATTATAGAATTGAACTCAGAATTTTTAAAAAGTTTTGCAGAGTTTGGACACATCCTTTACAGCTAAGTAGCATCAAAATAAAACATCCCTTCCCTAAAAAGAAAAAAACTCAGGTCACTTGTAATTAGATCCTTTTCCTCAAAGTATCAATAAGAAGAAGAAATAGAAATTCTATTAAATTATGTTTGGTCATGTAAGCCAAATTCCATTGAAACTATTCAAATATATATTTTCTACTTAAGTGAACAGTAATTCATATTCCATTTTTACTAAAAATTGAAGGCCATATTGTATTAAATATTTAGATTTAAATTGTACTAATCTGAGTTTTTATAGGAATACCGTAAGACTGCCAAACATTTAAATACGACTGCAAGACTTGACTTTAAAAAAGAAAACAAAAAGCAGTACCACATAGCTCTTAGCAGATATTCTTGTGGGAGGAAAAGCCAGCAAAGACAGGAATTTCTAAGATAATGTGTATGTACAGTGCAACATTCCTTATATTCTTAATAACAAAATGCCAATTAATTAGGTTATGATTAGGATATTTTCATACTTTTTTCCCCTTCATATTTCCGTCACACTTTAACTACATGTATGTTACATCCCCTTAAGTTAATAACTCAAGCAATTAACTACAGAATGCTGATTGCAATGTATTTCATTTTTCAAGATATTTCTTGAGCCAGAAAAGGTTGAAATGTTTTCTTGAAGCAATAGAACCATGATAGAATATATGATCCCAAGAAGGAAACAAATTATTTCAAAGTTAGCAAACATAACATATAAGAAAATACTGAAAAAAAAGTGGGATCATTCATCTAGGACTGTGGTCCCCAACCCCTGGGCTGCAGACCAGTACCAGTTTGTGGCCTGTTAGGAACCAGCCACACAGCAGGAGGTAAGTAGCAGGTGAGCCACCAAAACTTCATCTGTGTTTACAGCTGATCCCCATCGCTTGCATCACCCATGAGTTCTGCCTCCTGTCAGATCAGCAGCAGCATTAGATTCTCACAGGAGTGCGAACTCTACTATAAACTGCACATGCGAGCGATCTAGGTTGTGTGCCCCTTATGAGAATCTAATACCTGATGATCAGAGGTGGAGCTGAGGCAGTGATGCTAGTGCTGGGGAGCGGCTGCAAATACAGATTATCATTAGCAGAGAGATCTGACTGTACAATATACATAATGTGCATGAATCATCCTGAAACCCCTTCCCCCCAACCCTCAGTGTATGGAAAAATTGTTTTCCATAAAACTGGTCCCTGGTGCCAAAAAGGTTGGGGACTGCTAATCTAGGACATCATTAGAGAAAGAGGAACAAAATTGAGAGGTGTACTTTGCCTTTATTGTGAATGAATAATGTTTATATACCTCCAAATAGAATATGGGCCACCACATATTTTCAAATACATTATTACCCCATTGATCCTTACGATAACATTGTGAAATATTAATAGCAAAGGATCGTTATTTTTCTCCATGAAGGAACTGGGCTCAAAAAGGTTAAGTAACTCGCTAAAGGTCACAAAGCAGAGCTGAGTTTGAGACCCAGGTGTGTTCCCAGTACTAAAACTAAAGCTCTTACCACCAAATAATGCTCACCACAAAAAGAAGTCAAGGATAAGGTCCAACTGGTAAAATAAACAATCTAGATGAGATAGAGTTAAAAAGTTGAGAAACAATAGCTATTAAAGAAAACGAAACAGGTTCAGTTTCCTGCATAAGATGGTAAGTTATAAGAAGTTCTAACCGAACAACAAGAGGATAGATCAGCTGATTTCTCAGATGGCTTATGTTATTAGTAATCTTAAGATTTCCTAGAATAGTATTTATACTTTTTTCTTACATGCTCTTGTATTTCTTCCTCCTGATATGTCTTTTAATGACAACTCCAAAAGACAGGATCAGTGGAGAAAAAAATCTGGCAACTCTTGGGACCTGTTGGTGTAAGTTAAAATTTTTTTTTTAAGATATTATCTGTACACTCCTTTGGCCAGAGTCAGTCTCATTCCTAACAGAGGTAAGTGTGCTTTGTGTTTTATTAATTTGCCTCACATATAGTATAAAAAAGGAAAACAAATAATATAGCCCCATCTCCCAACATCCCCCACCCCAAAAAAAACAGAATAGGGCAGCCAGATAATTTCAAAAAATATATTAAAACATAAGTTGTAAAAAAAAAAAAAAAAAGAAAGAAAAAGAAACAAAAGAAGCACGACAAATGAGGCACAAGGCAGGAAAGCAGGAAGTTACATAACAGTAAAAAGTCTATGTATGAACCAGTACAAATCTGCTTAATACTCATACACAGAAAACACTCCCAGTTAGACAGTTTCTTTAGTTTAACTAAAATCTCTTCAAAATAGAATGCAGTTTTGTAAAGTTCCAAGGATCTTATTAGATAGTTACTAATTAACTTTTATTTCCTTATTTATATACTTTTTATTTACAGGTATGTAAGGAAAAAATTTTAGAAATTATTTTTACCAGAACATTATACAATTAATTAAAAATAGGAATTAGAGTGGTGCAAAGTGGCTTTAGATAGTGATAATCAATAGAGAAGATGAAGCACAAAATATATTAGGTACTATCATTTTCCAGTTTCTGCATCTCATCTTGTCCCATTGGTCCTAGGTGAGATAAAAGTTTGCTATAGGCTTCCCTGTTTAAGAAAAAAGAAAAGAAAGCAAATATGTTACCTCCTTTTCATTATTGTTAAGTATTTACAAATTAAGCCTGCCCATCCATCCATCCATCCAGCAGCCTTAGCATAATACTTTTAAAAATTAGCGCTTTATATATATTGTGAGTAAACCTAGATGTTAAGATATACACAGTTTTTGTAAGTATGATTTTTATATATAAAATGTGGGCTAAGAATGACAGGTAAAAGTTCATTAACTTTATGAAATACTATAATGCTCATAGGTAATGAAATACATTCATGGAATATTGTTTAGGGATAATGACAATGATTATAATGGGGAGACTTGTGTCACAAACGTAGGTATTAAAACAAAAATTCTATAATCATAAAGCAGACATATGTAACAATTTTGGTATATTACCCCATTTTCTTTTTTATCTTCTTAGAAGTAACAAAGTTTAAAAACAAGATTCTCTAGTACTTCCCTGTATTTGAGGTTTTTTCTTTTTTTAAGAAGATTTATCGTGCCTGCCAGTTATTTCATTAGTGTAAATACCTGTGCTGTTCAGAATATTTAAAACCAACCCTTTCATGGACGTGCCCTACACACAAAGTAGTAGGCTAGTACGGCGTTTGTCCCAACACCATACTACATTAGGGCAGTTCACACAAAGCCTCTCCAGTTTTTCATTCACACTTGAAGACTGCTCAGAGAAGCAAGATATAGACAGTCTTTGCACAAACTTGTTTTGTGATATAATAATAAACACCATTTCTTCAAAGCTATGATTTAAAGTGACCCAGTCTTCCACTAGCCAAGTTATTATGCAAGAGAAGAAAGGAGATGCTCCACCCTGGCGTAGAAAAGCTGTACAAGGATGGTCTCTCTGGTTTTTCCCTTTGTTTTTTGGTTTTCATTTACTATATTGAAAAGATGGATTCCATAAGTTAGCTAAAGCTATATTCAATATAGTCATGTCTCTTAGAAAAATCTTAAATATGACATTGTATAGTCAAAAATTTTCAACTAAAAATTGTAATATGCATATTTATTAGACTGTATGTAGGTACATCCACATGCACAAACGACATGATTACAGTACAGTCATACGCCCCATAACAGCATTTTGGTTAACAATGACGGTGGTCGCATAAGATTATAATGAAGCTGAAAAATTCCTATTGCCTAATGACGTCATAGCCACTGTAAGGTCATAGAGCAATGTGTTAGTTACGTATTTGTGGTTATATGGGTATAAACAAAGCTGTGCTGTCAGTCATTTAAAAGTCACATACAATTCACTACATAATACTTGATAATAATAAATAACTACATTACTAGTTTATGTATTTTCTGTACTACACCTTCTTATTGTTATTTTAGAGTATACTCCTCTTCCTGCTTATAAAAAAAGTTAAAACAGCCTCAGGCAGGTCCTTCAGGAGGTGTTCCAGAAGAAGGCATTGTCATCACAGAAGATGACAGCGCCATGCATGTTACTGCCTCTGAAGAACTTCCAGTGGGACAAGGTGTGGAGGTGTAAGACAGTGATATTGATCCTGACCCTGTGTAGGCCTAGGGAAATCTGTGTGTTTGTGTCTTAGTTTTTAACAAAAAAGTTTAAAAATGTTTTTAAAAATAAGAAATTTAAAACTAGAAAAAAGCTTATAGAATAAGAATATAAAGAAAAAATATTTTAGTACAACTATACAATGTGATGGTGTTTTAAACTAAGTGTTAAAAAGTTAAAAAGCAAAAAAGTTATAGTAAGCTGAGGTTAATGTATTAATGAAGAAAAATTTTTAAATAAATTTAGAGTAGCCTAATTGTACAATGTTTATAAAACCTACAGTAGTGTATGGTAATGTCCTAGGACTTCACATTCACTCACCACTCACTGACTCGCCCAGAGCGACTTCTAATCCTTCAAGCTCCATTCACGGTAAGTACCCTATACAGGTGTATAATTTTTTATTTTTTGTGCTGTATTTTTACTGTAACTTTTCTATGTTTACATACACAAATACTTACCATTTGTTTTATAATTGCCTACGGCATTCAGTATAGTAACACATTACACAGGTTTGTAGCCTAAGTGTAGTACCGTACAGCCTAGGTGTACAGTAGGCTATACACCCTAGGTTTGCAGAAGTGCACTCTATTTGATGTTTGCACGATGACAAAATCACCTAACAATGCATTTCTCAGAATGTATGCCTCTTTAAGCAATGCATAATTGTACTTTGATTCTTTACCAAACTTTAGGACACATGGGTTCTACCATGAATACTGACTACTCTAAAACAATCTCTTTAGGAACTATAGGCTTATTCCCACAAAGTTGCATTACTCTAAATAGTCCAGCACTATTTTTGGATAAGCCTATATGGAAAAAAGCCTTATTACCCATTTTTGACTAAAACCAGTATCATCTAATTGGGTCACTTATCATATTCACTGGATACATATGATACAGTTGACTCAACAAATTAAGCATCCCTCAAAGGGTTAAGACTTGTCACCATAGATCCCCTCCCTCCCCCCCGCAAGACAGGGTCTCTCACCCTGTTGTCAGCCTAGCTCACAGGAACCTTAAACTCCTGGGCTCAAGTGATACTCCTGCCTCAGCCTCCCGAGTAGCTGTGACTACAGGCACTAACCACCATGCCCAGCTAATTTTTTTCTTTTTAGTAGAGACACCGGGTCTTGCTCTTGCTCAGGCTGGTCTCAAACTCCTGACCTCAGGCACTCTTCTCGCCTCAGCCTCCCAGAGTGCTAGGTTTGCAGGTGTGACCTACCGTGCCTGGTGGTAACCATAGATTTTTATTAAAAAACAAGACACCTGAGGCTGTGAAGTCCATTTCTCAATGAGGAACACTGAATGTATTTTGAGCAATAGCAGCACTGCTGCAATACACAGCTTTCTAAAGTGGTCACTTTGAAAGGAAAAATATGCAAATAGTATCAACTCTGCGAAGTTTGTTGGTAAGCCACACTACTTTCTAGTCATACTTTGTAAAGCTGATAATCACAGGATTGAAACATTTTTCAGCTCAAAAGAACACACGCCACATTTTGGGGATTAAGAAAATAGCCATTTCTATAAAATGAAATACAGATTTTATAATCACTACCCAAAAGAATGTAATTAAATTATCAAACATACCGTTGTGCAATATTTCTTCCAAGGCCCCATTTCCGCTCTGAATCCTTCAGAGACTGAGTGAGGGTAGAAATCAAGTGGATGACAACCTGCTGGTCCAATGTTGCTACTGTTTCTAAAATGCTGTAAACTTGATAATCGTATCTCATACCATAATCCTGGATAAATTGCCTGAAGGTAAAAGAGATTACTTAAGATTACTTCTGGGGCAATTTCTTGTGCTAGTATCTACATGGCAATCAGCTATAACCTGAACACAAGAAAGATCATTTCATGTAAGATTACTCTAAGAATGGAGATGCGATATGAAGACTATTTGTAACATTTTAAAGAACAAAAATGGCTTATTTTAGTGTGAGTCATGACCACAGTGATGGCATGAGTTGGAATCCCAGAATTGAGAAGAAGAGGAAAAACTCTAATCCCATAGACGTTTTTTTGCTATACTGGGCACACTGAAATCTAGGTGGGACGGGTGTGGAAGACAGTAAGGAGGAGAAAAAAAGTCAGATTTCCTAGTTAGTTTTTAGTCCTTCATATCTCCAGGCAAATCAACAATATTTTTATAAGGAAAGCAAATGATTCGTAACATGTTTATGTTTTTATGTTCCTTAACCAAACATAGAAAAGACTTTAAACCCATAGAAGGCCTTTATAAATAAAAATTATGTATTTAACCCTAAAATTTCTACCCCTCACTACCAGTCAACAAAATTAAAGTCACCGAGCTTAATAAATTGTAGATAATCCTTTTCTCCCCTCCTAGGGTTTTATAATTTTTACAAATCTATTATCAAGTGATCACAATTTAAATAAACTGTAAACTCTTGACAAGCACCAATTATGTGATGAGAGAAAAACTGAGGAATCAAAGATCCAACATAGAGTGAAGGAAATGGACCCAAATGATTTATCATGGTAGTGGTAAAGTAGAGATATGAATAATAAAGGTAAACTGGTAGAAACCTTCAGTTTCTACCTTCAGGTAGAAATACTAACCTGCCCTAACAGAAAGCACAAGACTCTACAGGGGACAAAGAAGGGAAGAGAAAGAAAATATTCCTTAAGTTGCATTGTTATTCTTGTGAACAACACATCTACTCCTACAAAGTCCATGCTTCACAGATTAAACATAATGGAGCTTTCTGGAGCTACAATATCTAAAGCAAGTCCGAAAACCAGTGACAGGTACTTCTACAGTAGAGCCTACATAACATGTTTAGCAAGCTCTGAAGGCCTGTGCACTTGTCATCATGACACATTTCCCACTTTTTCCTCTCAAATATAGTCATGTGCCACATAAAGACATTTCAGTCAACAACAGTTGTTCCATAAGATCATAATACAGTATCTTTACTGTACCTTTTCTATGTTTAGATACACAAATGCTTACCATTGTGTTACAATTGCCTACATTATTCAGTATAGAACATGCTGTACAGTTTTATAGCCTAAGAGCAATAGGCTATACAACACAGTGTAGGTGTGTAGTATGCTCTACCATCTAGGTTTGTGTAAGTACACTACTAGATGTTTGCACCACAATGAAATCACCTAATGACTCATGTGATGCATTTTTCAGAATGTATCCCCGTTGTTAAGTGATACATGACTGTTCACACAAGATTGTTCCTTACTAAATTCACAGGTAATTTTAAGTCTGCTCACTTATCTTTTTCCCTGGCACTTTTATTTTTCAATAAAACAACACAATGTAACAAAACTACTGCCAAAAATACAATAATTGAAATACTATAAACAAGTAGTAACACATTATGTTTTGGATAATTAGTTATTTAAAAAACATGTTGGCTGTCAAATGGCTGGCAATAGTCTCCCTGCCAGTTGGCGTATTTTCCAGTTACCTAAACACAGAAGTCAGCCGGGCAGCAGGTTCTGCTTCTGACCCCACTTGGCAGGCTTTTACCATGTATTGCAGGTTCTCTGTGGCCAGCCTTTTAACTAGGAGGAAAAATTATAGCATTACACACTGTGTCTGAATTGACCATCTGGATCCTCATTTTTATGAACACTCTTGATTTAGAAAAAAATGTTGTTTTCTTAAAGTATGTACATGCTTTTTTTTTTCAAAATGAGTTTTTGTTTTATTCTAAAGAATACCTATCTCCCATTTTAAGAAACTATAGCAAGTTTAAAAGTACTTTTAGTCTTACAACTGAAAGAATACATGTGAAGATATGTCTGTCTCTTAGAATGGAGCCTATATTCAAAAACATTATAGCATCCTAATCCTGTAAACAGTTACATACTGACAAGAGAAAACCATTAAAAATTCAGCTGATTTACAGATTGACTTTTTAAAAATTCATAAGCATATTCTTCCCACCCCCACCCAAATATTAATATATAAGTAGAAAACTAGATACCACTCTTTGCTTAACATAGCAAAATATATATATATATATAAAAGTATTTGTGATGCTATCTTCCTTTCAAAAGATAGCAAAGTATATAAAGAACAATCGTATTCTTTAAATTTTTAACCAAATCCTATGAAATTGTGTACTTGCACACAAAAATAATGCAAAAATATCAAGAAAGGATGTTGAAAACCTAACACGTTCTGAAAGCTATTAAATTTGTGTTATGTTGTTTTTGATGTTAAATATAAGGAGCTAGAAAGACAAAATGCTTTCTCTGAGAATAAGAAAATTTCACAAACTGTAATCCATTATAGCAGGAGCACAAAATAGATGATGAACATAAATCAATTAAGCAGTAGATAATGTTGTCCATGGCATGAGGCTAGTGGATAAGGAACGTGCAGCATCCTTGCCTTTTACTGAACTTTTTATAAGTCTCATAATAGATGCAGTTTATTTCTTTAAATGAAATGAACTATTTTTTTAAACTGGATAATCTTTTTTCTTTTTTAAAAGCTTTATTCTAATATAATTTATGTACTATACAATTCACTCATTTAAAGTATATAGTTCAATGGCTTTTAGTAATTCACAGAGTTGTCCAACCACCATCACAGTCAATTTTAGAATATTTTCATTATCTCAAAAAGAAACTCCATTCTAGCTATCCCGATTCCCTCTAAGCAATCACTAATCTACTTTCTGTTTCTATGGAGTGAACTAGACATTTCATATAAATGAAATAATGTAATATGTGACTTTTGTAACTGTTTTTTTTCAGTTAGAATAATGTTTTCAAGTTTCACCCATGTTATAGCATATATCAGTATTTCATGCCTTTTTATGGCCAATTAACTTTCTTTGTATGGATATATAAATTTTTAACCCATGCATCGATTGATGGAGGACATTCTAACTTTTGGCTATAATGAACGAATCATACTGCTCTAAGTATTAATGTACAAGTTTCTCTGTGGGCAAATGTTTTCATTTCTCTTGTGTGTGTGTATATCTATCTATTTATATGTATATATATCTAGGAGTAAAATATCTAGATCGTACAGTAACTTTGTTGAACCATTTGAGGAACTACCAGACTGTTTTTCAAAGTGGCTACACCATTTTACATTCCCAACAGCATGAAATCAGAGTTCTGATTTCTCCACATTTTCCCCAATCATTTTTATTATCTGACTTTTTCATTATAGCCAACTTAGTGGCTACGAAGTAGTATCTCAGTGTATTTTGATTTGCATTTCCCTGATGAACATTCTTTCAGGTGTTTATTTGCCATTAGTTTATCTTCTTTGGAGAAATGTCTATTCAGAGCTGTTGCCCATTTTTAAATTCAGTTTTCTTTTTGTTATTAATATTAAGACTTCTTTGTATATTCTAGATACACATTCCTCATCATCAGATAGGATTTGCAAGTATTTTCTCCCATTCTGTGGGTTATCTTTTTACTTTCTTTATAGTGTCCTTTTAAATAGGAAAGCCTTTAATTTTGATGAAGTCCAACTTATCTCTTTTTTTCTTTTGTGGCTCATGGTTTTGGTGTTATAGCTAAGAATCTACTGGCAAATCCAAAGTCTTGAAGATTTATTCCTATGCTTTCTCCTAAGAGGTTTTTAGTTTTAGCTCTGACTTTTAGGTCTATGATCCACTTTGAGTTAATTTTTGTATATGGTGTGAACTAACAGTTCAATTTCTTTTTTTTGCATGTAGCTATCCATTTGAACTAGAACAGTTTGTTGAAAAGACTATTGTCCCCCCTTAAACTGTCTCAGCATCCTTGTCAAAAAAACCCACAACAAACAAAACAACAAAAACAGCTGATCGTAAACACATGGGTTTATTTCTGAACTCTCAATTCTATTCCATTTATCTATACGTCTACCCTGATGCCAGTATCACATTGTCTTGATTACTGTGGTGTTGTAATAAGTTTTGAAATTGGGAAATTTTCCAACTTTGCTCTTCTTTTGTAAGATTGATTTGCTATTCTAGGTCCTCTGAAATTCCATAGGAATTAGTATTCATATTAATAGTTTATGTGGAGCTACTTATTTGTATAGCCACTTTGGCTTTCTGTGGTTGCTATTTACATAATATATCTTTTTCCATCCTTTTTCCTTCGATCTATTTGTATCTGTAAATCTAAAGTGTTTCCTAAAAATAAAAAAATTAAGTGTTTCCTATAGATAGCATATAGTTAGATCTTGTTTTATAAATCTAATCTGATCATCTCTGCCTTTTGATTGGACTGTTCAATCCTTGCACATTTAATGTTTTATTGATATGCTTTGATTTACACCAGCCATTTTACTTTTTGTTTTCTTTTATGTCTCATGTTTTTTGTTCCTTTGCTGTTTTCTTCTTGCATTAATTTCTTTAATGATTTTTCATTATTTTTGAAATATTTCCTTAGTGTATAGTATAGGCTAGCCATATACATTTTAACTTATGAGGGCTTCAAATTTATTAACAATTTAATTCTAGTGAAATAAAGAAATGTAAATCCTATACATTGTATAGCTCTATTCCCTTTCCTTTTTTGTGGTATTGTTATACTTATTACATCTACAAATGTAACAAATCCAACAATACATTGTAATAATTTTTACTTTATATCTTTCAAAGAAGCTAAGAGAAGAAAGGAGAGTGAATATATATCTTAATATTTTCTATACAGGCTAAGCGTCCCAGATCTGAAAATCTGAAATGCTCCAAAATCTGAAAGTTTTTGAGTGCTGACATGATGCCGTAAGTGTAAAATTCTACACCTCACTTCATGTGACAGGTTGCAAATATTATTTAAAATATTGTATAAAGTCACCTTCAGGCTATAATAGGTGTATATGAAACATAAATGAATTTCATGTTTGGACTTGTGGCCCATCCCCAAGATATCTCAATATGTAATATGTATATTTATTATATGCAAATATCCCAAAATCCAAAAAAAATCTGAAATCTGAAATACTTCTGGTCCCAAGCATTTTGGATAATGGATGGTAAACCTGTATTAACATTCTTATTTATCATTTCTGGTTGTCTTAATTTGTTCTTGGGTATTTGAGGTACCATCTGAAGACATTTTCTTAGCCCAATGCAGTTTTGATCCCACCACCTCATTTGTACAGTTATTAGTAAATATATTACATTTCTTTATGTTATAGGCCCAGTGATATCTGCCTATTGTTTTATACAATTGCCTGTTAAAATCAGTTAAGAGAATAAAAGTGAAGAAATAGACATTCATACTGTCTTACAGGAGCACTCTCTTTTTTTTAATGTGGATTTAAATTAGTGTCTGGGATCATTCTCAATCTGAAGAACTTCCTTCAATTTTCTTTTTTTTTTTTTAAAGAGGGGTCTGCTAGCAAGAAATTTTCTGTTTTTGTTTATCTGGAAATGTCTTTATTTCCCCTTCCTTTTTGAAAGGTAGCTTTGTCAAAAAAAGATTCCTGGTTGACAGTTTTTCCCCTCCTTGCCCCCTCTGAATGCTATCCCACTGCCTCTGGCCTCCATTGTTTCTTCTGAGAAGCCAGCTGTGAATTTTATGGGGGCTCCCTTGTAAAAGATGAATTATTTTTCTCTTGCTGCTTTCAAGATTTTCTTCTTGCCTTTGACTTTCAGCATCTTTACTATGATGTGTCTGTGAAGCTCTTTACATTTATTTACCTTACTTAGAGTTAGCTAAACTTCCCAAATGTATAGTTTAGTGTTCTTTAATAAATTTGGGAAATTTTTATCCATTATATTTTCAAATACTTTTTCTGCTCCATTCTCTCTTCTCCTCTGGCCCACCTATTACATGTATGATGGTGTATTTTGTAGTGTTCTACATTTCTCAGAAGCTCTGTTCATTTTCTTCATTCTTTTTTCTCTCTGTTCTTCAGACTGTATATTGATCTATCTTCAAGTTTGCTAATTCTTTCTTCTGCTAGTTCAAATCCACTAATAAGCCCTAGTGAATTTTTCAATTTAGCTATTTTACTTTTTAATTCTAAAATTTTCATTTTTTTATATTTGTCTCTTTACTAATTTTTTCTATTTGAGGCAACATAATCATCATACTTTCCTTTATGTCATTTCTCATGCTTTCCTTTAGTTCTCTGAATATATTTGTAATGGCTACTTTGAAATCTTTGTCTAATATTAATCCAATATCTGATTGTTTTCATTGGCAGTTTGTTGCCTGAATTTTCCCCAGTGTATTGGTCATGCTTCTCTGTTTCTTTGCATGTTTTGTAATTTTTTGTTGAAATCTGGACTTTTTTTTTTTTTTAAGGAAGTCTACTCCTCCTCTTGCCCGTTCTGCCCAGGTGGTGTAACCTAGGGTATGCACAGTCTCCAAGGAAAGACAATGGTTTTGGCAGGGCTCTCTTTGTCTCTTTTCCTGACCACACCCTGCTGTTAAGCTCTACTAACTAACTTCTGGCTAATTGCTCTATTGTTTTTAATAATGCCCCAGGGCATAAATTGCTTAACAGGCTGATCCAATCAAATTCCGTCTCTTGAAAAAACAGTTTCTTAGGTCAGTTTTTGAGATTTGTTCTGACCCAAGGGTTCTTTCCAGCTGTCTCTTCTACCAATTCTCTCACATAAACTAGCTGGCCTACAGTTAGCCTGTATCTCCGATAAATTATCAATCTACCTATTGGCTCTCACCATCATTTCTACTGTTTTTGAGAACTTTTCCAAATTCTGTTGCAAATAAAGTCAGTTCCTTTGGGAGAGATTTCAGCTCTCTGTTCTACAGCCTGATTCTTCCTTGCCCCCATTCAGGCAAAATCTCAAGAGGTTTCGCTCTAGTGCTGGGGGCAGGGACAACAGTGCCTACTACTTTCTGTGTGACACACCACTTCGGGAGCTGAGTGCTTATGTTAAGAGGGGCAGCAGCCCCAGGTCTCCTTGGCTTCTCTTGGCATGACCTCAAGGGCAAATGGGGTCCCACTATACTCGGTGGTACCGCACTCATTGTAGAGCCTCTGTTCCATGACTGGGGTCTAAATAGAAGAATGGAGTCTCTACCTCTAGTGCACATTTCCCTGGAACACAATCTCAACCTGGGGTAGCTGGAGCAGGATGAGAAATGCTGATATCCTCCCTTTCCTAGGATGATAGCCCTCCTACTGGGAGATGGGGAGATTTACTGGTATAAAGTGTAGTTTCCACCTTGCTGGGCTGGGAGGTGAAAAGGAGAAAGTGGTCTGATCTTGCTTCAAATACCACAGACTCTTGCTATTCTAACCCAGTTTTAGTAAGTAGATGTTTCTCCATTTGCTGTATACTCTTCGGACCATTTCCAGAGACTTTAAATATTGCCCTTTAAATAATTTTTACCAGTTTTGCTGGGAAGCAGGTCTGCAGAGCTCCTTATGTTGTCATGTCAGAAGTGGAACTCCTCAAGCTACAGGTTTCTGACTGGACTTGTCTTTAGTACTCTTGGGCATACACCTAGGAGTGGAATTGCTGAGTCATTTGCTAACTCTAGCTTAATCACAGGAACTTTTCAAACACTGAGACCATAAGGGGACTCAAAGATAATTTTCCCTGAGCCACGCATGCAAATATGTGTTTAATACTGCTCTTTCAGCTTACAAAGATAGCAATGCAGAGATGGAGACTTTTGTATACCACTATGTCAAACATGTGATGCGCTCATTAGTCAGACAGGACCAGCAAAATTTGCCATCTAAACCCCGTTCTCCTTCATGATAAAATATTACTATCACCAAAGCAACAGGCTAAAACTTTATATTGTCTGCTCTGTCTCACAAATTTTGTATTATACAGTATAACAGTCTTTCACTGAAATTCAAAAGTATGCATAAGTTTTCAATGAGGGCAAAATTTCTAAAGAAGAGTTTGGGGGTCTACCTTTGGATCTTCTCCAGTTAAGAGGATGTTACTATCAAACAGGGGTATTCTATATAAACAGAATGGAACATTTTTTGCCAAACCAGGCTTGGGAGCAGAGAAGAACATTTTAATACTGAAATAAATATGGATTAATAAAAATATGCATAATTTTTTGAGATAAAACAGACAATTTCAAAGAGTTGTTTGAGCTTCCTGTTACCACTTTGGGCACTGCCCTCAGATTCTTCAGCGTATGCACTGTACTCACTTATCTCAGCAGTTAAAAATACACAGATGGAAACATTTAAAAAGCCCCACCTTGAATAGTCACATTATAATGGTACAACCCCCCCCACCCTATTTACATTAAAAACTCCTTCAGGATAGAACTATGGCTGTTATTCTGCATATTCCCAATAAGCTTATTAAAGAATGTTATTCACATTGGGGATTAAATAAATATCTTAAAGCAATCACTGGAAGTAAGGTTGATGAGAATGAAAACAAAAGGAGTAGAATCAAAGGATTCTTTTAAGTTTGTCCCCCAATCAGCTTAGATATTCTAGCAAAAACCTGAATAGAAAAAAGTATGCTGACCCTTCATCACTTGATATTTAACAAGTTGCATTTAATACTGGAGTCAGATTGAACAAATATTCTTTAAGAGGTTAATAAGTCTAATCAAAGGAAGTAGTCCTTAAATAAACTATTTCCCTCAAGGGGGGGGACCCCAAACTAAAATAGACTGAAACATGTCAGTTTTTAACCATTTTATCATACCCAACCTCAGGTGTTGCCTGGAATTTATTCTTTAGCCATGATATATACCAACGGATATAAAATAACCACATACCTTTTGTAACTATCAGTTTAACTGATGGGAAAGAGTAGTTTCTTAACATGTAAACAGAAAATGAATACAAATAAGCTTATAAACAAACTAACCTTGGGGTTCATTGACCAACACCAAGCATTTTAAAATGCCAGGGAGGAGTAGTTCAACTTCACAAATGTCTGTATTAGTTTCCTTGAAGAGTTGAAAGATGAAGGCCAGAATGGATGCTAAGCGAGGAGGGGGTGAGGACCCTTTATACTCAAAGTAGGATTTCCTGAAAAGAAGCAAAATTTTGTTTTTTCTCTTGTTTAAAGCTTCAATAAAGTTATATACTTTAAAGATATTGGCAAAATTTACCCCCCCCATATTAATAAAGTGCAATTTTTTAAAAGGATGTATATTTTACCATGCTATCTTCAAATATAAGATTTTAGGAGCAATGACTATACACCCTTCTTGTGTGCTGTAAGAGCCAAAGCACAGTAGAGACATGAACTAAATTTAAAGGAACCTGGTTTTATAAATGAACTTAATCAAAATCCAAATGAAAGCCTAATTGTTAATTTATTTTTTTCCTTTCTAATATAAGTCTGATCTCCTCTATTGGCTCCTCAATGCCGCAACATTTTCTCTAATGTCAAATTTGCATAAAGAAATCTCTCCTCACTTTATTTAGGGATTTGGGAGGGGTCTTATTTTTCTAAATAAATAAGAGGACTGTTCTAGGAATTAGTTTCCCATTTCAGCTTTACTTCTTTTCTTCCTCCAATAAGTAAAGGAATCAGATAACTAATTTAGGATTTAATATTATCTCTTAAGGCAACACAAATTTTAGCATTAGAACTCAACAGAAGCCAGGCGCAGTGGCTCACACCTGTAATCCTAGCACTCTGGGAGGCCGAGGCGGAGGATCACTGAAGGTCAGGAGTTCAAGACTAGCCTGAGCAAGAGTGAGACCCCATCTCTACTAAAAAAATAGAAAGAAATTAGCTGGACAACTAAAAATATATAGAAAAACTTAGCCGGGCATGGTGGTGCATGCCTGTAGTCCCAGCTACACGGGAGGCTGAGGCAGAAGGATTGCTTGAGCCCAGGAGTTTGAGGTTCCTGTGAGCTAGCCTGACGCCACGGCACTCTAGCCCAGGCCACAGAGCAAGACTCTGTCTCAAAAACAAAAACAAACAAACAAAAAAAAGAACTCAACAGAGATCATAAGGATAATAATTTGTCTGACTCATCTCTGTATATCCCCACCTCTTAGAACAGGTCCTGGCTCATAAGAGGTGTTCGGTGTACATTTATTAATTGAATAAATAAAAGAGGGAATTGCTCAATTTCTAAAAACATCTAGGCAATATGAAAATTTGCCAAATACAACTAAATCTAAACCACATGTCCATATATATTTGGAAAGTAATAATGATTTATCATAATGAGGCACAGAAATCACCTTAGGATTGTAAACTCCCTAAGGGCAGGAACTATGTCTTAATAATCATTTCTATTCCTTACAGTGACTTCCAATAAATATTACATATTAGAAGATTCATTCATTTTTTGAGGGCAGGAGTTTTGTCTGTTTTGTTCACTTGTGAATTCCTAATGCCTAGAACAAACATTTATTGGGTAGCTATGGTATGCCAGGTACAAACAAATCTAAGAACAAGAATATAAAGTTAAGTAAAATATGGTCTCTGAAGGCAACGGGCTCACCCTCCAGTGGAAAGGTTAGACAAGAAAAAAAAAAAGATGATTATAATACAGTGTGACAAGTGCTTTGACAAAGATAAGCACAGAATTCTCAAGAATTCAGAGGCAGGAGCCCTAACTAACTCAGATGAGGTTAGAGAAGCATGGCATGGAGTAAGTCTCAGGGGGCAATCTCTATATTTTTCCTAGGTATTAAAAAAAAAATTGTTACATTTTTGAGCCTTTAGTAACCATGAGAAAAAACATTTCACTGTATACAAAGTATGTAGGAAAGTCAACTAATGTAGCCAGGATACTAAATACTAGGCTTTAAACAGTTTTATGGATTTAATTTCACTTCAGCACTTATTTAGTTTGTACTAAAATTACTTATGCAACATCTCAAACACAGTGGTAGGTTACCACAATCTTTCTGGAAATTCAGATACAAGTAAGGCAAAACTGTCATGATTCTGCAAATTGAGTCATATGGGGCATATGACTACAAAAATGGAAAAGAACATACATGGTACACTGAGCTATCAGGTATAGGTTTTATAAAAGATAAGTGGGATTTAGCCCAGAAGGATGATACGGTATGAACAAAGCTGTCACATAGGGGGAAGCATAAAGTATTTTGGAGGGGCAATAACTAAACCAATCTCATTAGGGTTTGTATATGACATCATATGTAATACATTTTGGAAAAGTTAAGGGATAGATTGTAGACAGCTAAGGAGCATGGAATTTATTCCACAGGCAAAAAGGAAACAATGAAGGTTTAGGGGCAGGAAAGTATCATAATGGAATATAATGGAACAGTATTGTAGGAAAAGTAATCTGAGAGCATTGCTTAGGCTGCACTGGAAGAAAAGACTAGAGATGGTGAAAGTGGTTAAGAGATTCTCACAATAGTCTCTCTATAAGGTGATAAGGGGAGAGATGTGAAAAGGAAAGGAAACAATCAGAGGGTACAAAGAAGATGAAGCTTCTAAATCTGAGTAACAGGACAATAGGCACACAAAAAGGCCAGAAAGGAGACAAATTTTAGGCATGAAATTTTGTAATGAGAAGAGATGGATATTATTGGGTAATTAAAATAATTAGGTCATTAAAAAAACATGGAAAACTAATACTAGTTTTAGTATTAGTTTTAATATAGTCTAATAATATATCGCCATAGCATCTTAAAGTTTGAAAACTAATTTCATATAAAGCTAAATACTTCATGAAGAAAAAGAAAAGATCATTTCTATATTGAATCTTCTAATGTTACAGTTATAGGATATGGAGTTTAGTAGAAGTTTCATTTACTCATTTGCTTAATAATAAAACTGAGTTGTTAAGACAGAGTAGACTAACAAAATAGGACTTCAGATTGCTTCATTTTTCACACTAGCATTCATCTTTCCACTTATTATCTTCTACAAAATATAATTACTTCATACAGCACAGAATACAACTATCGTTTATCTGATAAAAAACTAAAAAGCAAAAATATATCTTTAGGACATATATAAGGAAAATAATAGTTATATAGAGAAAATAGAAGCAACCTAAAGAGCATTGTCTTAGGCTACCATGAGCAAATGTCATTTTAATAAATTCTTAGATAATGCTTCTCAGGAAAAAGAGTTTCTAAACTACCAGTATTCTAACGGTTGCCAACATTTCTGAGATGCCATTTTGTCACGTTTAATAGAGATTCATAATTTGTACATACCACCTATATTTAATATTTAGATATATACCTTATGACTTGTACAATGCATTTCTTTAAAGATGATATTGGTGGAATGGTTGCTGAGTTTCTCAGTGCCAACAAAACAGGATGTTGTCCAAGATCAGAAACATATGGCGAAGCTGGAAGAAACCGCCCAATATACTGCTCAATAACATTCCCTAACAATTGATTCAAATAGGTATTTGGATTTTGAGACTGACAACACACGATACACATGCCCTATGGGGGAAAAAAATAAGAAATACTAAGAGGTAAAGTTTCAAATAATAAACAATATTTAGAAGCTTACTAATATATTAATAGCACTCAGCATTAGTATTCATGTCAGAATATGTAACTTATTGCAATGGAAAGGACACCTCATGTCATTAAATAGGTAATATACATATGAAAATCGGAGAATTGACCTTAGGTAATACATATGATATGGCATAAAACCAAGCATGCATATCTTTTGAGGCATGGACAAAGGAAGCAGGGGAGAAGAGTAGGAAGACAAAGGGAGACTTTCTTCCTCTCATCCTCAAAAAACTTGACTACCACTTATCATCAATTATATATGCATGTAATTACAAAGTTATAAAATAAATTTTTAGGCTACTCTTTTCTAGCTACTGATCATTTTGTCTAAGACTATAAAATCTATGTTAACATTTTCCATGTTAAGAAAGGTTATAAATTTTTAAAAAATAATTAACAAAGGGTGAGGAATACAGAACATTAAGACGCAGAATGACAAGTTATTTAGAGGTTTTGCTACATCAGACACTGTCCTATGTGCTTTATATTCATTATTTCATTTAAATTTCTCATAAAAACCACTGCATTAGTAATAGTGTGTCTCTACTTTATAACTAGGGAAACTGAGCTTTAGAGAAGTTAAGAGATTATCAAGGTCACACAGAACTCCTATTGTCTTCTTTCATGTCTCTAGATTTAAACCCCTTCCATTTTGTATAGCAGTTAACAAAATATGTTCATATGGATTATAGTATGTAAAACAAACCCATACCCTGAGAAAAAGAAATGTTTTTCTGCTAAATTACATATTACTAAATACAGATAATCACCAACATAGCAATAAACTATGTTCTAAAAGTTAATTTATAGTTTGGTACTTTGTCATTCACAATGTGTTTTTCCAGAGAAATAATTAAAAATGTTTGTTAAGTTTCCATTTTTAGCCATAAATGGATATTTGCTCAATAAGAAATTTTGGAAGTTTATTTGTAATGAAAAATAGCTTATTATTGTTAAAACACTACCAAATAAACAACTGGGGGGGGGGGGAAGGACCTCCCCTTCAAACTCTGTTTTTTGAATAGTTTGGTTAAGGTAAATCACATTAAATCAGAAGAGAAGATAAACTAATAGATACTTTTTGAAAATTCTAAAGAGGAGCTGGGTACATTGAAGAAATTAAAGACATAGCTCCAGTTCTGCCAAATGGATAATATACGAAATTTTTCAATTTACCACTTACGAAGTTTTAAGAATTCTTATTAAATGGACTGTCTGGGTTTAAAGGACCACTTGGAACAAATGCTCCAGACTCTCTCGCTGCCACAACTCCCTCTTCACCCTCTGTGGGACTGGCAGTTCAGGCTGTGCTGTGGCTGCCTCTCCTACCTTTCTGCTAGATGATACACTAAACTTTGTTTTAAACATTATTATGAATACAAATTAGAGAGACAACTTGAAACTTCTCAAAAATCTTAAAATTCTGTTCAACAAAATTCATCTATGAGATTGTTTGTTACTTAATCAAAATCCATTTTCCCTTCTTCCTCAGCAACCCTCGCTGGACCTCAAATTAAGAAGCACATATCTTTCAATATCAGACACTAATGAATAATAAAGTATACCTCCAGCCCCATCCTTTCTCTGAATGACAGATCAGTATTTCCAACTACCTACTGGACATCATGACCTAGATATTCCATAGCACCTCGAACTAAAGCTGCTCAGAAACCAATTTCTACCTTCATCCCTACATCTCCAGAATTTCCCATTTCAGTAAGTAGCACTATTATATACATAAGCATCTAGTCTGGAATGTAGGAAGTATTTCATTTCTTTTTGTTCCCACCCAACATTCACTCAGCAATTACTTTTAATCAGAGTTCCTAAATGTTTTTGAAATCTGCTGTGTGGGCTCTATTCCCACTGCTTTAGTTCAAAACTTCCAGGTCATGTGTGAGTAATTACAATGAGCTAGTCAGTGCTTTCCAAGTCTCTAATATAACCTCCATACCAACTATCTTAGATGTTGTCACTAGAATCATTTTTCTAAAATGTAAATATGATTGTCACTTCTACTGCTCAACTCAAAATCCATCAACAGTCCCCACATAAAAGATTAAGTCCAAACTTCTTGGCATGGCATGTAAAGCCCTCCATTATACGGCTCTTTTCATGACTCTATAGCCACAGCACGACTATTTGCTTTTCCCCAGTGAGCCATATTTTCTTAAAGCTCAGGCCCTTGTATATGATGCTCCCTCTGAGAGGAATAGCCCTCCAATTCTCACCCAGTCTGCTCTTTCACAACTAATATCCTCTACAGTGTCTTCTCTTACATCTCCTCACCCCCAGTCTTGATTGATAGATAGCCGAGATCTCTAAGGAAAATACTGAGCACCCGACCATAAATGTCTGTGTTAGTCTACCTCCATCAACTTTAAGCTCCTTGAGGGTAAAGATTTTGCCTTTTTCATCTTTGTTTTCAAAGCCAAACACAAAAGAAATTTAAAACTTGTTCAATGGATGTGCCACATATAGACCTGATGTTATAATACATGATTTTAAAATCTGCATTTAGTAAACTGTGTTTTATGGCAAAATTTTGTTTAAAATTTTTTTTTAATTTTTAAAAATTAAAAATTTTTAATTAAATTATTAAATTTAATTTTTAATTAAATGTACCTGGAGATACAAAGGAAGACTCTTTTGAATTGCAGTCGACATAGGTGCAGGCAGTTCCTTCTCTTGCTGTAACACTGTGTGTGGCAGCAGTAGACAATCTATGATCCGGAATAGTAATTTTTGGGCTTTGGAGGTGGCAAAGATTTGTGCCCATGATTTAACAAGAATTCCTAACAAAGAAAAGAAGTAACAGCAGTTGTGGTTATCTTCTAACCAGGACATTTTGTCATTCCATTAAAAAATTGTATTTAAAGCACACAAATGAAACCAAATTAAAATAAGCAGTAGGAAGAGACATATACTAGAAATCAAAAAACTTAAGTCATATGATTCAATAAAGACGTAAATTTCTCTCATAGTTCTGCATCAAGAAAAACATTTTCTGAGCAACTGTCACTTAATATATATACACAAGTTGAGTATCTCTAATCTGAAAGTCTGAAATGTCCCCAAATCTAAAACTTTTTGAGTGTAGGCATGACGCTCAAAGGAAATGATCATTGGAACATTACAGATTTCAGATCTTTGGATTAGAGATGCTCAACCAGGTAAGTATAATGCAAATATTCTAAAATCAACAAAAAGCTGAAATCCAAAACACTTCTGGTCACAACCATTTCAGATAAAGAATACTTAACCTGTATAAACTCACACATACAGTGAATTGTATTTATATATTATGTGACTATTAAGATTGAATATTGAAATTAATCAGATTTTCCTTTTTGCTTTGGCTGCTAGGAAGCTGAGGGGTAAATTTACAATCCAACTTTAAAAATACTGTAGGATTATACATTATGCTTTTGTGTTCATACCAATTTTCTCTGGGTCTTATCATGCTACTCTGCATTTATTTTCTTGATACCCCTATTTCTTTATATTTTTATCTTATTTTACAGGCTGCTTCAATCCAGTTTGCAACAATAAGAGGTATAACTAATTTAATTGTTAAAATAAAAAAATAGGATCAGCTGCAATACCATGGGGGGAGCAATCACTCAACCTCCTTAAACCTCACTTTTTACATCTTTCAATTAGTTAATATAAACAAAGAAAATTTTGATTCTGAAGGAAGAGAAAGAGACTTCGTTACTACTTGAAATATATTATGGTTTCCTTGATGCTAGAAGTCTGTCAATTGCTACATTTGATGATAGTAAAGCTTAACAAATGAGCACCCTTTGTTTAAGAAAGTAATTAAAAGCAGATATATAATTCCCATTAGGATGTATTATTGCTATTGAGGTCTCCTTTATTGAAAAATGAATTTAAAAAGAGATTAAGCACTTGTCCAAATAGCACAACGGTATATATACTGCATAAACTTTTATATTTTATTCCATCTAAAAAAGCAAATAAGATGATAAAATTCAAAGTCATTTTGATCAAACAAAAAGTTTAAAATTCAAGCTCTGGAGGAAAATATAAAATATGCTTATGGAAGAGTATATTGATGTTAAAAAAATGCAACCAATTATCACTTCTAAGAACAACAAACAGCAACATTAATCTTCTGTTATAAAAGAAAGTATAATAATCAATCATAAAGAAACATAATGTTCCCTTAGCAATATTTTAAATAATGCTGGCTTGCTCCTCATTTTTTCAGTAGGCAGAAAATTTCAGTATGACAGCAATATAAGAAGAATTTACACTCTAATTAACATTAATATACCCATAAGAGGAACTGGCATCACCACTGACATTTGAAATGATTCACATCACTCTCAGGTGTCACACAGGTATGTTTTACCTTCCACGGTTTAGTTACCCATGGTATAGTGCAATAAGATATGACAGAGAGAAAGAGAGAGAGAGAGAGAGATAACTTTTATTACAGTGTATTCTAATTGTTCTATTTTATTATTAGTTATTGTTGTTAATCTCTTATTGTGCCTAATTTATAAATTAAACTTTATCATATGTACATATGTATAGGAAAAAACACATTATACATAGTATTCAGTACTGTAGCTGTTTTAGGCATTCACTGGTGGTTTTGAAACATATCCCCCATGGATAAAGGGGGACTACTGGTCTACGGCTATACCACCCTGAACACGCCCGATCTCGTCTAGATAAAGGGGGACTACTGTATTTCATCTTCTGCAATGGTTAAAATCCTTTGCTGAAGACCTTAAGCTTTATGAGTTCATATAAGGCACAAATAACGTATCTGTTTTACTGCTCTATCAGACCCTTACTCTTTTAAGTTTCAGCAAAGAATATTTGTGTGTGTGTATGTGAGGGGTGGGGGGTATTAAAAATGCAAAGAGGAAATACGAAGAGAAAGAAATTCCTTAGGTCAAAAACTTTAGGAAAGGTTGAAGTACATACAGTAGCTTTGTAAAAAAAAAAAAAAACTAATTTTTTTTCCTGGCTATAAACATATTATTTATTTACTGATGAAACTGAAAATACAGAAAAATATTAATATGAAGATAACCCCTCCCATCCAAAGATAACCACTATAAAAGTTCTTATGTATTTAATTATTTTCTACTCTATGCATAAAGAATTGGGATCACCACAATATTCATTTAAAAACCTTTACAGTTAGAAAGTAGTTTTGCTCACTTAAGAACATTAAAAAATATATTATGTATTATCGCTAGGGTTATAAAATTATTAAATTTCAGAAGTATTTCTGTAGTATATGCTATCTCCTACCTTGAAGCAGCTCTTTAACTGATGTATCCCCAGTTCTAATCCAGTGCCTGATATATATACTCAATAAATATTCTTTTTTATTCAAGATACAACATGAGAATGGGAATAAAAAATTCAAAAGATATGGCCATTACCCTAAATAAGTTGAAAATTTAATAGCAGCACATTAAATACACAAATGGCAAGCTATTAAAAATTTCATAAGAAAAGGACAGATGAAGTGCCATCAAGAAGATCAAATCTACTTGGGAATGTGGGAAAGAAGGCGAAATTTGGGTTGGGCACCCAAGGGTCATGGGTTGAATTTCAATTAAAAAGCCAAAAGAGGAGAATGACCAAAGAGACAGGGATGATCAAAAGGAAAGGCATGGAAACAGAAAATTATGAGTTACGAAGAATGAGAGAAAAACAACAATATACAGAGGAGGGAAGTTGAGGGTATTATTGATGGACCAACCCTGTCTTTTCAGAAATTACTGAGCTACAATTAAGATCCCAGATGCCTTCCTTAATACAAAGTGTGATTTTATCAACAGTTTTGTGCCTTCCACTAGTAGGCCTGCAGCCTTGTTAGTGAATAGTAGGGTTTTCCATTTAGGAACTGGTAAGGTAAGCAAAGCACAAAGTTTCAGGGGTTAAGTGTATCCCTCAAGTGATTATGATATCTCAACCCCAGTGCACTTTAAAGCAGGTTCAAATTCTCAAATGTTTATATTTGCTCTTTTTCCATTTGTTCTAAACCTTTAAGATGAAGAAAACAGTAAGTTACCTGTCCTACTTTCTAGTGAATAAAAAGTAAATAAATGGGCAACACTGTAGCAGTATACTCCCAATCTTTGAGACCTAGACAAAAGGAAAGAATATAGATCTATCTGCCACTAAGTCAAAAATTAACAAGGCAGCAAAACAAAGAAGGCCCTCAATTCTTCATGAATAGAATTCTGCTGCAGGTCTATATATCAATAATCCAAATGTGATTTCGTAGTTCCCAATAAGGCTATCATACATTTTGTAAAATAAAGACATACCCTGAAATCATACATGTAGCTTGGCAAAAATCTAAATCTTGAAACATCAGAAAATTTTTTTAGAGACTAATAAAGTATAAGCCTAAATATTAAAATATTTACTAATCTACATTTTACTATGTCAAATTTATAATAAATTCCCACTTAAGTTTTCTCTAAAATTAAGATGCTTGAATTGCTAGCACTTTCACTACAAGATACATTATCCATATTTACACATTTTTACACTCTCTTTTATCTTTCACAACAAAGATAAAAGGTTTCAGACAGCCCAAATCAGGTTTATTCATATGTTCACAAGATTAAAGGGAACAGATACAAGGTTTTGGCCACAGAGAAATAAAAAAACCAAAAAAACCTAAATTCCATATAAAAACTTCTAAGGAACTCTTTCTCATTTACCTTTATGCAGTTTCTATTTTTGGTTAGCAACATGGTTTTAGTGAACAAAAATATTCAAATTACTGATTTCCTAAAGAAAGCTGAACTCCATTGTTTAGAACAGGCACAGAAAATACTTCTTTTTGAAAAGAGAACACAGAGAAAGAAGATTTGAAACACAAATATTTTTCATGTTGTATTAAATCTTCTCCTAACCTCCTTCATACATAGCAGGCCATAAAAATAGAAGAAAGTAATAGTTTTCTGATTTTTTTAAAATACTAGCAAAGTATAAATGAACATTTAAAAAAAGGTCCATTTTAGTTATTTGGGTATTCACAATGTGACTCACAACAGACTACTAAGAACAACTGGTATTGGCATATTTTCTGTATTGGTCATAGCCTTAATATTAACACAATACTGAAAAGAGGTACAGTAAGGCCAACATGAATTATTTTAAGCTAGATCACTGTATTTCAGATTATTCTTATGAATATATAGAGAGCAGTGGTTTAGCCAGTATATTCCTATCAACCATGATACTACAGGCTCAACCTAAGAAAATGTTACTAGCAAAATAATGTCAGGAATACATACCCATCATTCCATAAGTCAGCTGCAGCCCTGCACTGGAAATTTTTTTTCCTAAATAAGGTTTTATATATTTTAATACTTCACCAAGGTATTCTAAGGATTTTGTGACCATGGCAGATTTATCAGAAAGTGTCTGGAGATTCCCATAAGTTACTCCAACAGCCTATAAATAAAGAGAAACATTATTTAACTTTCCAAGTTTTATATAATACAGACTTTGAAAAAGATAATTTTCTCTCAACACACACAATACATGCATACACACAGTTCTCTTAAATATATTTAAGTCTTCATCCTTAACTTTCCAATAAAGACTCATAGAAATTAAAATCTAAGTGAAAAGAATTCTTAACTTTAATAATTAAAATAAAGGTTAAGGGAAGAATTAAAAAATCAATTTGCCAATATTTATAGAAGGTCTGACTCAGCAAAGTATTAATGAAAGGAAACGTGAAACTGATGTGTAAGTGGCTAGTCACCAAATCACATCAAGATTTCCAAACAAGTTGGCTCACCATATTTCCCAGTAAATGACTAAGAATTCAAAATCCTCAAATTCCAACAAGGAAGACCTACAAGTAATATAAAATTCTCACAAGTAAAACCTCCCTAAAGTTCAGCTTTATTATCTCCCCAGAATTTTCTTTATGAGCCATCTGATGCCAACTTAACTTTCCCAGAAAAAAAAACAATGGGGCAGAGAGGGTAGGGATGGCAAAATGGAAAGGTGATGGACAGAAATGTGAGGTGGGGCAGTAAGAGAAGAACAGTAAAGTGGAAGAAGAAGAGAAATAAATCAGAGAATAAACTGAGGAAAGGTAAGAATAAGTCAGAGGTGAAAAGGCACAAAAGAATCAAAAGATGACTGGCTAAAGATGGGTTAGAAGGTTTGAAGAAAGTAGTAAAATTTTCAAACCATTTTTGAGAACCTTAGAATGGATTTCGTGACCCAAACTGGGCCATGAATGACACCAATGCACACAGTTATGTGACTTTTCTTCTGTAGCACTCAGCAGACAAGACAAGGGACAGAAAGCAAGTGGTTGCAGTGAACCAAGGTTGAGGGTTTGTAGGTGTGACCAAAAGACAAAAGAGCTGAGATTGTGAGGGTGTTGGTAAGAGTAGCTGAAGTGAGGCCCAAAGGGTCCTAACTGAGGTGAACAGGGAAGGAAGTGAGGCCTTGAGAGGATGTCATACTCGGATAAAAGGGAGTAAAAGGTCAAAATGTGACCACTGATGAGCTGGAGGGACATGTGGTAGTAGACAAGGAGCTTTCAGATGCTCCAAGTGAGTCCATAGCTCAGGGTTTAGTCATGGAAGGGGTGGATGAAGTAGGCAAGGAATGGATGAAGTAGGGCAGAAGTAAAGACTCTTTCTTTGACTGAGAAGCTACTAGAGAAGCTTTGAAATGAGGGCTTAAGTTATCCATGGTGACATTAAAGTTGACCACGTTGATAATAAAATGTGAAATGGAAAAAAAGATAAGGAACTCAGTGAACCTGAGTGAATGAGACAGGCAGATGAGGACAAGAGATATACCTGATTAATCCCCTTCTTTTCTATTTAGCTCTCTGCCCTTTGTTTTCTACATTTCTTTCCCTCAACCAGAAATTCTCAAACTTTTTGATCTTAGTTCCCTTTTACAAACTTAAAAATTGAGAATCTTGAAGAGTTTTTCATTTGACTTATATCTATTGATATTTACCATATTAGAAAATTTTAAATTACTTATAATTCATTGAAAAAGAATGAACATTACATGTCAATATATTTTAGTGAAAGATTATTTTTCAAAACAAAAAAATTTAGTGAGAATAGTATTTTTTTTAACATTTTTACAAATCTCTTTAATGTTTGTTTTAATAAAAGACAGCTAAATTCTCATATCTTCTTCTGCATATAATTTATTATGATAGGTTGTAGTTGGAAAAAATCCAGCCTCACAAATATATGTAGCTAGAAGAGAAAGAAGTATTTTGAAAGATTTTTCAGTTAACTACGGGAATTCCTCTTTTTCTATTATACTAAAACTTAGCAAGCAGTATTTCATAAAGGTTAGTTTAACTAAATCACAGAATCTAATGAATCAGGGAATCTGAAACCATGTTAATGAACATTTTGTACTCTACTATGTTAAAAGCCATTGGTCTATCCTGTACTTTGAATGAATCCTTAACAAACATGAATGCTTTTAAAAAGCCTGTCTTGGTCACTTGGAAAATTTTGGTTCATTGAGTTATTTTCCCAATATTGACACATTTCATTATTCATATTGGAAAAAAAAACATGCTTGTTAATACCACCACCATTCTCATTAAAAAAGTCTTTAATTATTAGGAAGCTCTAAATCTCATGATGGCAAATACAAGGTTTTCAAAATTCTAATTTTCTTGAAAGTTTGAATTATATCATTAACAACAAATACTGTCAGTTGTTTTCTTTGAAGTGATAGGCTCACTCCATTCATTTCTGAGAAGATGTCTGCCAAATAACAAAGTCTGAATAACCATACTTTGTCAGTTGTTCTTTTAAGATAAAAGCAGTCAGTTCAGCTTGCAACTCAAATAATCACACAAATGCTTTCCATTTAGACAACCACATTGCTTTGGTATGCAGCAAAAGTGCTTTAAGTGCACTTTACATTGTCATTCATAGAATATTAAAATGACATGTACTCAAGGGTCAAAATTTAATAAAATTCATAATTCTACTGCTTCATTACAAATATTCTTAAGTGAAACTGTATTTTTTTTTTTCTGTGAGTACATGGAAGTGTAAATTTTCATGACTACTAGTGTAATCTTGGGCCACAGTGTTGATTCATGCAAAAGCTTTTGCACTGTTTGTATAAATGTCAAGATAGCTTTGAGCTGGTGGTATCAATAACCTCCAAGAGTCTATGAACTTTTGAACACCAATGCCCTAGACATCTTGATATTCCTCTATGTTTAGCTTTAACCTTCCTAGACTAAAAGATGTGTATTTTTCAGTACTTTGACTGTAATTTCTTTCATGTCATATCATCATTTGTATTTAGAAAAGAGTTAACATACTAGACCCAAGACTGCCACCCTTAAAACATCCTGCTTGCAAGGTTGGCCCTTGGCTAGTATTTGGAGTCTTAGATTTTGGGAGGCTTCCTACCATTCCCTGAAAAGAATGGCTCACTGTACCTAAACTGTCTGTGCAAACATTATGGTTTATGCTGAAGACCTGCTTTCCTTCTGAAGTCTGGAATTCTGTAAGTGTGAGGCAAAGAGGGCATACGGACCAGTCCCCAATAAAAACCAGGGGCACTGAGTAGCTAATGAGCTTCCCTGGCAGACAATATTTCACATGTCTTGTCACAATTCCTGGCTGGAAGAATTAAGCATATCCTGTTTAAATTCACTGGGAAAAGACTCTTGAAAGCTGTGCCTGGTTTCTCCATACTTCCTCATGTACCTTTTCCCCTTGCTGATTATGCTTTGTACCCTTTCTCTGGATTAAGTCATAGCTGTGAGTACAACTGCATGCTGTACTGTGAGTCCTGCGAGTCCTTTTAGTGAACCTGCGGATAATCTTGGGGACCCAACACAACTTTGAACTAAGTAAGTTTAAAACAGAATTCATCCCCTACTTCTTCCCCACCCTAAATCATGATGTTCCTATTTTTCCTTCATGTATCATCACTCTTCTAAACACAGTATATATTTCATATTCATTCAGAAATCCCATAACTACTCAATCTTCAATTCCTTTAAAACCTTGTTAGTTTCTGGCCAAAATTCCCTGTACCTTTAATCTACACTACTGTTACTAACTTTCGTAAAGTCATTTGATCAAATTACACCTACTTAAAAACTTACAAAGCCTTCACACTCTTCACAGGATAAAATCCATACTTCTTATACCAAAATGCTCTGAATTATTTACTTACTGATGGATCCATCAACTAACTGGCACTTGGCATATAATACTTTGTGTTATTATTTTAACCTTTGTATATATCTTGTATTCTCAGACAAGTAAAAGTGTTCTGAAATCAAGAATGACTACTTTTCGTTTTTCAAATCCCTAAGAAGTTCTAGCATAATATTATCTAGCATTCAGCAAAAAACTGTCAATTTACTCAGTGATGAAAAAACAATTATTTCGGGCCAAATTAAAAGAGGGGAGCCTTTGAAAACTATCAATGGACAGAGCTTGATTTCTACTTCCCTTTCTGATCCAATACGGTTCCTAGCATACCATAGGAGTTTAGTTAATTGCAGGTTGAGAGCCAATCAACAATGAAATAAAGGCCTCAACAGAAATGTGTATTTTACACCTGCATTTACTATTAGTAAGTATTTTGAGGAATTATATGATATCTCTAATTGTCATTCAATTGTACTTGAACTTAATGGAAACGAATGGAAGAATTAACATTTATAGAAAGGTTGTTTTTAGTTACATTTTCACTGCAGCTAATACCAACCATTCTGTAGAAAAATAAACCAAATTTTACTGTGAATACCTTACAAAAGACACTAATACAAACACATTAACAACCATATCTAGCTTTGTAAAATGAATACTATCACACATATTCCTGTAAAATTAATAATTAAAAGTGAAATTTTGAATGGTACTATTTATCATGGAGACAAAACAAAACAAATGGATTGGATTTTAATGCCCCAACCATACTATCATATGAAGTAGATGGTGGTTATGCTTACACTGTTTGCTACAGACTGGTAAACATTAGACTGGAACTATTATGGATCCTTTACAAGGAAATTTAATTCCCAGGTATCTGAAGAATGTTGTGTCCAGCACTTTCAGCAATAAGATATTCCTGTAATTTAAGTTAGCCGTGGATTAAAGCTTTTATGTAGTATTCTTTAGTTTTATTATTCTTCATTAAATGCAATTTTTCTGCTGTTCTTAAGTGTGAATTTTTCTACACCTTGGATTCACATTTTTCTTCCTCCAGAAGTTTATAATAGCAGGCAACCAATAATATAATTCAATTTATAAGAATTCATTTTACAGAAAAACTTTAAAAATACTTCTGGTTTTTCTGAAAAATAATTATATTGATCTGGACAATTATACTAATAAATAAAAATTACCTCAAGGAAGCGAACAAGTGCTTTTTTAGGGTCTTCTGGGATGGGTAAATATTCAATTTGAGCCTTTGAGAAAATACTCTTTACTTCTGGGAGTTTAAATAGTAACCTTGTCAATTCAGTCAACTGTTCCATGTACTCTTTTTCTGTTAAAATAAAATAAAATTATATAATATTTATATTTGTTACATAAACTCATATAATAAAATATAAAATTTTATATACATGAGAAAAGGGAATGTAGCATTCTTCATTTATGACATGTTTTCTTTTAAAATTTAAATTTCCATGAAATTAAAGACTTTGAATTAAGTTTCTCTCAGTATAAACATCCTACCCCAAAAAGTTATTCAGTTAAAGCCAACTGATGTAATAAAATATCAAAGTAAATTTGGAACATTTTTTCAGGCCAACCTTCATGAAATTAACAAGTGGCTATAAACAATAGCTTTAGGAAAAGGTATGTCTTACAGACAACAGAACCCTATGGGATACTTAAAAAAAAAAAAGTGCACGTATCACTCAGTGACTAATAGTAAAGCAGAAGAAAGGCAAAGTCTAATATAAAATAGGAGGGAATTATAATTGGATTTTTTTTTAAGGGCATTTGTAGTGTGATATCTGGTTATTTACTTCAGATTTCCACCTTTTTTTTGTGATTAGTTTCTTCAGGGTTAAAAAAAAAAAAAAAATAGCTTGTCACCCGAGGAGGAAGTTTTTGTTCTTGGCTTCCAAGGAAACAAGTTCTTTTATCTTTATAGCACAGAAATTTGTCATACACAATAATAGAAAATTATCAAAAAAGGAACAGGCTGTACAATGAAATAAATGTCTGCTTATATTTATACCTAATTACAAATATATTTTGTTTATTTTCTATTAGTTTACATAACAAATGATCTAGACAGCAAAAGCTTTCCATAGATACCACAATCCCCCTAAGAAAGCCTACAACACTTACCAACTGCCTGTTCCAGATTCTTATCAATGAACAAATCATCAGGCCCAGAGAGGTTTTTTACGTACATTTGCAAAACACAACGGATCCATGATCTTACAGTTAAGGCTTGAAAAGATACATAGCCTGAATGAGAAAGTGCTTCACATAATGTGCTGTAAAAACAAGTTGACAAATATTTTTTAAAAACCCCAAAACAAAAATGGCAATATATTTCTGAGTATAGAAAAATAATAAAAAACATTCTAACATTCCCCCCAACTCCTTGGCCTCACTTATTTTTCAGATGAACATACTAATGTAGACATGATTGCTGAAAATGAACACTACAGATATACCCAAAAAGATATGTTAAATATTCTTGTTTTCATTTGCAATGTTCTAATTTTTAAATTTCCTTTTTCCACTAATGGCATAAGTGTAGGCTTATCACAAGGAAAAGAATAAGAAAAAATATAGTAAGGGGCTTATAACTAGCAAAGTGAGATAATAATGAAGTGGCAAGTAGAATAAAAACAGTAGCCCTTAGAGTAAGTAAACAGAGAAGTGGTCACGATCATATAGGTACAAAAAAAAATTAAAGACAAAACATATTCCTGTGTGGGTCTCCTGACATTCCCATTCCCATCCCACCCTTTCCTGCTCCCCCATTCCACAGGCAGTCATTAGTAAAGATCACCTCGCACAGAGTTCCAAGACAACGTCTGCCAAAAATTTTAAAAAATTCTTTCCAGGGAGTCAAAGGCCTGGCTACATCTGATTTCTAATTCATTTATAAGTCAGGGTATAAGCATGGGGGTGGTCTTAACCTAAATAGAAAATGTTATGTAAAGTCAGAAATTTAAAAAATACATACAAATCACAACTCTAAAAATGCTATTTTGAAATACTTTGAATATAACTTGTCATAAAAGAGTATACAAGACATATTAACACAGACTGGTCATTTATTACCTGTGTAACTTTCCCAAAGCTATTAAATACTTTTGCATTTCAGTTTCTTCAACTGTTAATATTACACCAATAATATTATTTTTAAAATGAAAATTATTTCAAATTTCAGCAAAAGTCTTTATCCAATAATATAAATGTTGATTATTATAGAATTATCAAGCTAGATAGAATTCTAAAAATAATCCAACTAAAGTTAACTTCTTTACTTTACAACTAAAAGCCCCATTAGAAAATGTAAGATTAATGACTGCTTAATGAGCCTCCTTAGGACAAGATTTACCTACCAACTACATTTCTCTTCATTTCCACTGACTGGCAACTTAGACAAGAACTACATTGACCTCTTGGGCCTATATATTTATTTTATTTTCTCCCATCCTGATGTTCCTATTCAAATCTCCCTGATCATTCTACACTATTTCTATTGTAACTTTACTTACTGTATATTTTTTTCTATCAAGCTTCCTCAGATCTCTTGTGTAATGTGGCAGCAAGAGATACTTATAGATAGATAAGAAAGCTATTGTTGGCTGGGAGCTGTAGCTCACGCCTGTAATCCTAGCACTTTGGGATGCCCAAGAGGGGGGATCACTTGAGGCCAAGAGTAAGAGACCAGCCTGAGCAACAAAGGGAGATCCCATCTCTAGAAAAAACAGAAAAATTAGTCAGGTGTGGTGGCACACGCCTGTAGTCCCAGCTACTCGGGAGGCTGAGGCAGGAGGATTGCTTGAAGTTGAGGATTTGAGGTTGCAGTGAGCTATAATAACGCCACTGTACTCTAGCCTGGGTGACAGAGACCCTGTCTCCAAAAAAAAAGAAAGAAAGCCATTCTTCAGGTCAAGTACCTTGTTCATGATCTCACAATTTAGAGTCAAATCTTAAAAATCTAGCTGCAAAAAGGAAAATTATTAAATCTAAAACTGCAATAGTATACCAGTATTTTATAGATTCAACAATAATTGTATAATTTCTTTCACAATGGGTAATTGTGGAAAGGTGATAAGGCAGTCTTACAAAAACAGTTTTGAAAGGGCTTAACCAAAAACACTTTTTAAAAAAAAAAAAAAAGGAGGCCAGGAAACATAAGTCAACTGTCCCACTATTACTGTCAAAATGCCAATATATCTGCAAACAAAAACCTGCCAAAGTGAAAGTATAAGTAGTAAAAGATCAGTTTTCATTTGTGAAAATTCTTACCTTCCTAGGGTACTGATCTATAATGGACTTGCATTAATGTATATGACTGAAATAAAAATACACACCTATTTTGTAGGAAATGGCTTAAATATCTTGCTACAACTTGGGGCCAGATGATATCATCCCAACCAAAAAGTTGAATTATTGATATAACTGGCTGAGGCTGAAGATCTGATGGAGCCGTGCTTGGCATGTCCATTGCCAGCAAAGTAAAATCTAGATTTAAAAATGAGAGAAACTTAATGTGAGAAATTTGTTAAAACTCTCTCTTCCCTTAAAATTATATAGTGATTTTAAAAAGTACCAAATAATAAAATGTCCTATTTAAAAGTGTAGAACAAACAAAAAGCTAAAATGGAACTAAATTCATGTTGTCAAAGAAATTTCTGTAGCATCATCTAGATCTCCAAGAAAGGGTCTAGAAGGAATCTATATTAACATTATCATCATGGATCTATAATGGCTTCCTCATATCCCAAATTCTAAGCCTGAGGTTTCTGCTAATGTGCCTCTATCATTCAAAAGACCCATTAAAAAGATATTTGTAGCATCCAACTCTTTTCCAATTAAACTAATTTACTTGCCACCTGCCACAGGTGAATAGTTCACTTTCACCGTAGACACTGGACATTCTCTTCTATCAAACAGTGAACTCCTATAATCAATGACACCCCACTTCCTTCGGAACTCACAGTCTAGGAACTAGAATTCCTTAGTTAACCAAGCTAAAGAAATATACTTTATTGTGTGATTTCCTGGGAACCCATCAACTCAATTTGTACTATATTAATTTGTCAATAAATTGTCCATTAAACATTATCTGCTATGAACTCTCTCAAATGGTAGCTGTTCATTCTTCCATTCCCCTCATACCACTTGACCTACAGATAGGGTAAGTTTACTTCTTGGTTCACGTTGCTGCTTCTAGACTATTCTCCCTTCTTCCTCCCTGAAAATCCTAGCTTTGAATCTTATATCATCCGATTTTAACAGCCACTAACTCTCCTTGTTGCATTCACCTACAGCTTCCTAGTTCACCTCTCATTCCCTATAGCTCACTATCATTTTCTCCAACAGCACTCCTTCATAATCCTTTATGATTTTTCTTCCAGTATCATAAATCTGTCGATTTCTTGGGCCCTTTCTCCTCCAGTGAACCTATACTTCATTCTACTTCAGGCATTCACTGCCATGGTGATACTCAGAGACCCTGGCATTACCAAAAACTATAATCTCTATCATTTTGCTTTTTGACACCAAACTAGTTTTCCAACCATTCTTTGATTCCATCAGGACCTGCATTCCATTGATCCTACAACTTTTTCCCTAGCCCTTCCTCGTTAGGCAGCTTGATTGCATGGTCCATTATTATACTCATTTGTTTATATCACAAATTCCCTTACTCCTTTCTTGATTTGGATACTTGCCTAGAAAAAACATCACCTGTTTAATTCTAACTCTTAGCCTTTTCCCCACATGTACCTCTACCTGCACCAGTATAGATGACTGGGGAACAACCATGCTGACTGATAACACTTTAAATTTATAACTACAAACCTCAAGTAGGCTCTTAGAACTGGCCAGCATTCCTACTACATTTCCTTAGTCTGCATTCAGTCTTCTATTCTCTTAGAGGACTCTTGCATACCTTCTCTTTACTCTTCATTAACAACCAGCACCATCTCCCCCTTCCTCACTTTCAGATAACGGCCTTACTGCTTCACAGAGAAATGAGAAATATCAGAAGAGAACTACCACAAGCTTCTACTACACTGACCCAGCTGCCTCCATCTGGGCCCATTTACTCTGCCTTCTCTTCTGCTACTATAGATGAACTGAGGCCAAGTCCTCTATAGGATCCCATCTTCTCTTGGCACTAAAACAAAAGTGACTTTCTTGTACCATCAAACCTTCTTTCATTCTGGAATGTTCCTGTCAGCATTATAAATATACTGAAATTTCTCACGTTATTTAAAAACAAAAACTCCCCTTTGACCCCTCAAGTTCATATTCCCATTTTTCTACTTCTCTTAAACAGCAATATTAAAAAAAGATTTATCTACATTTGCAGCCTGCAATTCCTCTTTTCACATTTTTCTCTTGAATCCTCTTCAGTCAGGACTTTGCCTCTCCACTATGCGTAAAATGCTCTTCCAGGTCACCAGTGCTTTCACTCTTGTTAAGTCCAGTGATCAATTCTCAGACCTCATCTCACTTGACCCACCAGCAGCACTTGAGCTGTTGTTCATTTTCCCTTCCTTGGATACCAGGCAGGGCACCACACTTTCTTGGTTTTCCTCTTACCTCACCCGTACTCCTTTTCAGTCTCCTTTCTTGTTTCTCCTTACCCTGCAAATCTGAACATAGGACTACCCTAGGGCCCAGATCTCAAACTTCTCTTATCACCTATACTTACTCAGTTGGAAATTTCATCCAGTTTCACGACTATTTATACATGGATAGTTACTAAATTTAAATCTCCAGCTAGGACCTCTTCTCTGAACCCTAGGCTCATTATCCAAGTGCCTACTTAACACAGTTACTTGGATTCTGATGGACATCTAAAACAATATGTCCAAAGTAAAAATCTTCATCTTCCCTCATCCAATCTGCTCTTGCCACAATGTTCCTCATCTCAGCAAATGGCTATCGCTCTCCTCTTTATCTATTTTGGTTACTGTATCTTATCCACTTAGCAAATTCTGTCAACTCTACCTTCAAAATACTTTCTTTACCTTCAGATGGGAAATATGACCACTTCTCACCACTGCTCCTGTAACCACTCTAGCCCAAACTGCTCATTTCTGGGTTTTTGTAATAATTCTCTAATTGGCCGCCCTGCTTCTCCTCTTGCCTCCCTGTAAGTCTAGTCTCCACCTAGCAGTCAGAGGGATTATATCATTCCTCTACTCAAAACTTTCCAATAGCTTCCAATTTCAGAGTAAAAGCAAAAGTTTTTACAATCAAGGCAGAACATATACTAGCTCTCCATTACCTTGTGACTACATCTCTGACTTCTCTTTCTTTTTCTTATTCCATATGGGCCTTTACTGCTTCCCTGTAGTTTCTCAAACACCCCAGACATGCTCTTGCCTCTGGACTTCAGCATAGTGTGGTCTCTCATCTCCTTTGTTCAAATGTTACTTACTCAGATCTTCCTGACCAATCCATTTAAAATCATAACCTGCCTCTGGCTTTCGTCATTCCCATCCTCTATTGTATTTTCATTTTTTTTTTCCCATGGCATTTATCACCATTTAATACATTACACATTTTATTTCTTTATTTTTTGGTCTCCCCCAATCAGGCTATAAGCTCTATGACAAAAGGTATTCTTGTCCTCTGTTTTGCTGGTATATCCTCAAAGCCTATAAAAGTGGGTATTTAGTGACTTTTTTTTAAATGAAGAAAATCATTATTTCCTAAACTATCAAGTCTTTATTTCAAGTCACACCCAAAGCCCACCCGTTTTGCCTCATATTTATATATCATTTACTTTCAGCACCTAAGACAGCAGTGACTAAAATGATGTGATATTACTTTTGTTGACTGACTTGCAGTTGGGACGATGAATGTAAGACAGATAAGCTATATTGGCTATTAATGATTGCTTTGGTTAAACTGATTGAATATCAATATTTATTTTCCTAGACATTAAGTAGTTAGACAACCATTGTCCTGTCACAATTCTTTAATCTTTCATTGTAAAGTTTTAATTATAGAAGTGCTATCAGAATTCAATATTTTTTCAAATTTATGTCATTTAGTCTTTTACTAGTACTTTCAGTTCAGCTTTCCTCACTTACACCAGGGTAAAATAAACACTGGTTTAGATTTTAGGCTTTTAAAAGCATTATTTTCAAATACATTAAAACTTCATTTAAATACATGTAGTCACCATATTCATTCTTGTCTATCCCAGTGCTTCTTAATATATTTTGGGAAAATATACCTTTGAGAAAGAAAATGGCCTCTCCTTAGAAAACTGCATATATGCACATATATTCAAATTCTTGCCTATAATGTCATGTGTTCCAAAGTCCCCTAGACCTTAGGCTAATAATAAAATTAAGTAAAAATTACAACCTAAAATAGAATCTAGAAGTCAGAACAGTAACATTCTACATGTTTAATATCATTGTGATCTCACCCTCTTGGTGTTGAAGTGGTATTCATTTTACATTCTTTTGCTCTTTATGCAAATTAACTTCATCTTATACCTAGATATCTGCTTATACAATTTGAAAATAAACTACTTGAATGAGACATGATCAAATGCTAATTTACTTTCCAAATATTATGTGCACAAAAGTTTATGTACATTCAAAATTTTAATATTGAAAATTATCTTTTATTTTTAGCAAATAATCATTTAATTTTTAATAATAAGCCAAAGAATTCCAATTTAAAAATATGTAATTTGTTTCATCTTTCTGGTTGTCAAATGCTTGTTACACTATAGTAAAGCAAGAGTTTACAGAAGAAAATACTGACGAAGAGTCTGCAAAAAGAGAAAGTAATTAGCAAATCAACAATTAACGCTGACCTGCAGCTGTATCCGCAAGTTGTGAGAGAGGCACTGCCTGTGACATTCTCTGGCTCTTCAAAAATGAAAAGAAATGTCTCCATAGTGCATTGGCTACTGCAGCAAGGTGGCGCTCTTTAGCCGATAATGAAGACTGTACAATGAGGTCGACACTGTCCCTTTGAAGTTCCTGACACAATTGTTGATGCATACTCCTAAAAAGAAATAAAAATACAGCTAACATTCAACAAATGCTTATAAAATTCTTTTTAAAATACATTTTGGGTTTTTTTCATTTATACCATATGAAAACCGAAGGACCGTTTTATATAATTAAAACCTTTATGCCAAGACATTATGCATTTCTGGTTATTTGATGGATGAATGATGGCATATTAAGCACCATAAAGTTAATGTTAATTACTAATGTCAACCATTAATTATATGCTTTTTAATATGTCAGATCCAAATGAGAAACAGGCAGCTTCAGAATGAAGGTCTGCATTTTGCAACTCACATATGACAAGTGATTTTACTTACAATCTAGACATGAAAACAATTTTTTAAACCATTTTCTCCTGAGGGCTTTAGGACATGGATGTACCAAGTGGAAGGTACGTATATCTGGCTTATGTGCAGTAGTTTAAAATTTAAATATTTTTCTTATTTAGAAAAGACAGAGGACTTGTGCCAGGACAAAAAACTGTGCTGGATAGAATCTTAGTACCTTAGTCCAAAAAAATTCATAATCATTTTCACATAGTAGGAAAATAATAAATATTAAAGTTACTCTTCATAAAATAATAAAACAATTCAATATTGCCTCAAATTTAGATTCATCATTTACTAACCTTTGCTGCTTAATTCAGTTGAAAATTTAGATATCTGTAGACTTTAATAGAAATATAGCTGAAGGAAATTGAGATTACCAAAGTAAGAGAGGGAAATACTAAGAGATTTTCTTAGTGATCTGGAATAGAAGGCTTTATGCAACGTACCTAGCAATTATTAATAAGGATTATTTAGAACAAAATGTACAACCATGCTGTTATTCCTGTTTCTGTTTATATTATTGCTAGATCAACTGAGAGTAGACAGAAATGCATAGATACCATACTTACATTTGCTTTTTCCAATTATACAGAAAGTAGTAAAAAATAACAAATGGAAATGAGGCGGATTTCCTTCAATAGAAATAGTATTCCACTAAGACAAATAATTAGTACTTAAAAAAATAAAGAACTATTATATTAAATTCCAATATTCTTGATGATTTTTAAAATTAGTTTATCCAGGGGAACTGGACACCTGAAAGAACTACACAAAGCACAAAACTCGTATATGTACCTAAAGCAATTCCACAAAAATATCAAACTGGTTGCAAGACCACATCTCAGAACATTTCACTTAACTACACACAGTGAGTAAAAATTCTAAGTATAGATTATATAACATTAGGACCTTGTACCCCTTTATGTTGGAATTCCTGGATAATTACAGGGGCACTACTTAATACTACTTGAAGTACTCGGGGGAAAAGTGTACAAATGGCTGGGGAGTATATCAAGCAATTCTCATAAAAATTAACCAAATATCTGCTATGTCCTATCAGTTCAAACCTGCCTGAGATGCTTCCAATTTGAACTAGTGGCTAGAGAACCATTTCAAGTCCTTTAGCTTAGAGTGAGATAAATAACAAACCACTAAAATCCACTTGGCAACTAACTCGACTGCCTCTATCAACATAGCAAAGCTCATGAGTACATTTCTACATACTGGAGTTCAAATAAAACAATACTACCCTTCTCACTACACTTTATAACTTTTTCAAGATGTATTGGTTTCAAAGGATAATAAATAACTTATTGTACTTGGGGAGGATGGATTTTGCTCACTATTTCTAAATAAGCCATTTTATTCACTAACTAAAAGGAATTCCCTAGGAAGAAGTAACAATTCTGATCATCCCCTATGTGCTAGCAATTCTTTTAATTAAAAGTCTGAACAACTCAATGAGATGAGCATCATTAATCCCCTTTATAGATGATGAAGCTGATAGCAGGAAAGTTAAACAATATGCCCAAAGGTCTCATAACTAGAAAGCACTGGCCCTATAATTTGAACCTAAATCTGACTCTGAAACCCAAACTTTTCCCTTACATACTAAGACACACACAAGTTCTAAAAGGATTAAACACTGATAAATTCTCTTCTCTTCCTACTTGGGTTAAAGAAATTTCAGCCAGGAAAGCCATACATAGCTCTGTCTTTTGAAAAGGCAAGGGCGACGTTAGAATTTTGTATTAGGAAAGACTACAAGAAGGCATATCAGAAAAAAATATATTCATGACAATAATGAGAAAGGCCAACAAATCTGAACCACCTTTAACCTCTCCAAAATACAATGTTGAGGTACCAGGAGTATAAGCAGGAGTTACTGCAAGGATATGATTCAGAGCTCTGAATCCATTAGGTAAAATACAAAAAATAAAACAACAAGAAACCATTAGGTAAAAATTTAAAAGCTAGAAATTATATCCTCTAAGGTAGAGTTAACACAGCAAAGACAAGTTCCAATTAAGTGTAAGAGGCCAACCCCAAACCAGACTTGTTTTGGAAATGTACATCCATTTAGCATTTTGGATTTGAAAAGAAGCTATATATCCTGGGAATATGCAGAATGCTTTCTGCTTGATGATTTGAATGTTCAACTTATATCAGCCTGGATAAGAAGAATGATTATCTGCTGTTTTAACACTGAACAAAGTTGTTTAAGACCTTATAATAATTTCTCTAAACATGAAGAAATCAGAGAGTGACAAATGCAGAGAATGCCAAGGGTATACTATAATGGGAGTCTGAGAGAAGAACCAAATTTCTGCACTATAGCCAAATAGTTAGTAATACTCCCTTACAGTCACAGGTAATTTTTTAAGTCACATTTTCTGAACCAGAAAACTAACTACGCAAAGACTATTGAAAAATAAATTTATTATATTGGTGTGTCCACTGCATATCTACTGAAGGTACATTTACAAAAATGCAAATATTAAAAGAAGCTCTGAGGGGCTGGGTGTAGTAGCTCACACCTGTAATCCCAGCACCTTGGGAGGCTGAGGCAGGAGGATCACTTGAAGCCAGGAGTTCATGACCAGCTTCAGCAACATAGCAAGACCCTGTCTCTACAAAAAAATAGAGGAAAATTAGTCAGAAGTGGTGGCGTGCACTGGTAGTCCTAGCTACTCAGGAGGCTGAGGTGGGGCTCACTTCAGCCCAGGAAATAGAGGCTACATAAGCTATGATCACGCTACTGCACTCCAGCCTGGGCAAAAGAGTGAGACCCATCCTTAAAAATAAAACTAAGAAAATAAAAGAAGCTCTGTCACTAGAGGTAAGAATGTAAAAGAAAACATAAAACATATATGAAATATTATAAGGAATATAATATAGTTATAGATGTCATAGCTATTTTATGAGACATTGTCTACCTTCTTCAACAAACAGTAGAAGAATGTGAAAGGATATTTGTTGCACAAAAGGTCAAATGTGATTTCTGGTCAAAAACTACAAGATACAACACAAGACACACAGAATCTCCTAACACTTGGCAATTGTTTAAGGACAGATTTCACATGGGTTAAAATCATCTTAGAAATACACACATGTGGAAATATACAGGCATAACTTGCCCACTTACATTATAAAAGATGCAATAGGGTATAGTAGAAATTAAATTTGGTGAATATCAAGTTATTCAAATTATAGCTCTCAGTGGAAATAATAGCAATATCCAGCATTTATTGGTACTTACTATGAGCCTAGCACCATGCTAAGTGTTTGTAAGCATTATTTCTCATCTTATGAGGTGGACACCATTATTATTCATCTTATACATGAGGAAATTGAGACAGAAAGAGTGATTGTGCTGGGTAACTCAGCTGGGTATTGGCAAAGCTACTTAGAGCTATGTGACCTTGGAAAAATGAGTAATTTTCCAATTCCTGTTTTCTTAAGAGTCAAGAATAGGAACAATCAATTGTTGCACCTAACATAGTTATTGTGAAGAGCAAATGAAATAATGTTTTCAGGCCGGGCACGGTGGCTCACGCCTGTAATCCTAGCACTCTGGGAGGCCGAGGCAGGCGGATTGTTTGAGCTCAGGAGTTCGAGACCAGCCTGAGCAAGAGCGAGACCCTGTCTCTACGAAAAATAGAAAGAAATTATATGGACAGCTAAAAATATATATAGAAGAAATTAGCTGGGCATTGTGGCACATGCCCATAGTCTCAGCTACTTGGGAGGCTGAGGCAGGAGGATCGCTTGAGCCCAGGAGTTGAGGTTGCTGTGAGCTAGGCTGACGCCATGGCACTCCCTCTAGCCCAGGCAACAGAGTGAGACTCTGTCTCAAAAAAAAAATAAGTGTTTTCAAAAATGTTTAGAAGCTTATCATTCATTACACTATGTAAACACCCACAGTTGTACATACCCAGTTATCTAGGTGTTCTTATGCTTCCCTTTTAGCTCAGTTATCCTGCCTCCTTTGGCTTTCCTCGTTACGTTCAAGCACTTTTCTGATTTCTCCATTTGACAGTTCTTTTGTCCCACGTTCCAAGATTTTTTTTTTCCTGTTTTTATCTGCCTATTATTTCTTGCCTTGATATCATATATCCACTTATTCATCTCATCCCCACCAGCCTACTTCTACATAGAAACCCTACCCTCAAAGACATACAATACAAAATGTATTTAGGCATCTATCACACGAGAGGTGCTGAAATCTCTTCCTGCCAGCCTGGTTTCTGAGTTGCTGCTCCTCCCTAATAACTCAGGCAGATTCTGGGAACACTTAACTGAACTACTGCATATAAGTTTTACTTCTCATTTTGGCATAACCTTGTTTCTCTACTAACTGATACTTATAAGGTATGACATCCTATATATTACCTTCCTAGTATTCACAGTTGTATGTTTAATATTTCTAATAAGCTATGCTTCAAACTTTATATTTAAAAATATAAAAACCCAAAATTCAAAAGCTGGAATGGAAGGTACCCTAAAAATCACCTAATACAATTCTATCTCCAAAAAGCGAGAAAAAATAAAAACAAAAAGCCTCCAGGAATAGATTTCTACAAGGCCTCACTATGAGATACTGGTAGCTTCAGCCCTGATCTCTAATCTCGTGCATGTACAAGTTCTCAGGGTGCAGTGATAAGCCAGAAACCAGGCTGGCAGGTAGCAGCAGTCCAGGCATACTTTGCAGTGCCTCCCTGTAATAGATGCCTCAGTACATCTGCGTGTACACGCATGGAGGAGGGGGTGAGTGGGTGGTAGACAAATGAATGAATATTGGATATCAAGGCAAGGAGTTTGTTGACTGTTTTCATGATCAAGGATCTGTAACAGATAAAAAGCATAGCACTGGCAATGATGCTTAAAGTCACATATATAATGCATTATTAAGGAACAAAAGGGCTCAAGATGTAAGAAGAATTATGCAAATGAACCCTGGTCTAGGAGAGACCAGCTTGTGACTCTGGTAAACTTCTCAGACTCAGTTTTTCATCTGTAAAATGAGAATAATGCCGCACTATCCTCCCTCCGTGGAGCTGCTACAGTATCAAATCACATCACTTAGGTGAAAACACTTTGTAGAGTATAAGGCAAGAAAATATGTACTACTGCTTATAAATCCTAATAACCATGTCAAAACATCATTAGAAAGACACAGGCTTTGCAGAAAGACAGTAAAAATCCTATTCTGCCAATTAGTAGTTAGATGGTCATTTTCTCATCTGTTGTACTTAAATAAAACATATTCAATAAATGAAGCAACTATTATTGTTGGCCAGAGAATTAAAGATTGCTTATTGAAAATACATGTGCCAGGCCTATTCTAGGTATTTGACCTTTATTAATTTAATCTGTTATTGTTCTCATTTTATAGACAAGGAATCTAACTAAGTACAGATTGAATGAGTAATTTTCCTGGCCCATGCTATTAGTAAACAGCACAGCCAGGATTTGAACCCAAGCAGTCAGTCTAGCTTCAATGCCCCAACTCATAATCACTATGCTACAGCTGCCTCAAATATCATTTTACTACCTAAATAAATACATGTTTCAAATGTCATATTGCTGAATTCATCCATTCATATGCTAAGTTCTTAATAAAAGCAGTTACAAAGTAGTATAGCAGCCAATCCCAGGTGGTACATCAGATGCATACACATTAAAAGTTTAATACTTCTGGGGTTGGTAGAATATTTGATAGGGATTCCAAAGGTCAATGACGTGTGATTAATTTAAAATTTTCCTATGGTCCACAACTGAGTTAATTTGCAAGACTGGGAAAAAAGAACGAATCAGGAAATCAGGAATCCAGTGATGAACCTAGCAAACCAATTATGTCTATAAAATGTCATCTTATGGTTTTATACAATATCACTGGTGAAGTGCTTAAAATGAGGTTGACTGTCCCTGTTAAAAAAGCAATGGCTACCACTGGTATGAAAATATGCTAATAAAAAGTAATCATTCTCCGAAATTCCCCTTATACTTTCATTAGTCTTGTGTACGTGTGTGTGTGTGTGTGTGTGTGTGTGTGTGTATTGTAACATGTCGAATGAATATTTTGGCTTGTTATTATCTTTCAAATTTTTTTTAAAGCAATTTTTCTGAAACCATGGATAAGTCAAAAATTTGTGCTATTGTCGAATATGAGCTCCTTTGTGGGAACCAATGCAGTGCAGACAGCTCAAAATATCAACGAAGTGTTTGGGAAGGATGTGGCTAATGAACACACAGTACACTGATGGTTTGAGAAGTTCCATTCTAGTGATTTTAATCTTGAAAACGATTCATGTGGGTGACCTAAGACCAAGGTGGATAATGCTGAGTGGAAAGCTCTAGTGGAAGTGAATCCATCTCAACCAATGCATGAATTAGCAGCAAGGTTTGATGTTACTATTCCCACAATTTGGACCGTTTGAAATAAATCAGCAAGGTAAAGAAGCCGGATAGATGGGTTCCGCATGAATTAAACCAGCATCAGAAGATAAATCGTCTTGAAGCTTGCCTTTCTTTGCTGTCAAGACATAAAGGTGAACCATTTCTGCACCATATTGTTATGTATGATGAAAAATGGATGCTTTTTAACAATGGCAAGCGTTCAGCACAATGGTTGGATAAAGATGACATGCCGAAACACAGTCCAAAACTGAATATTCATCAAAAAAAGCTAATGGTGTCTGTTTGGCGGTCCAGCACTAGTATTATCTATAGCTATATGAGACTTGGTCAACTGATCACAGCTGATGTCTACTGCAACTGACTGGACAAAGTGATGAGGATGCTGTGATTAAACAGCTTAGACTGGTCAATGCAGACAAGCCAATCCTCCTGCAAGACAATGCTTAACCACATGTTGCACAAACAACACTGCTCAAAATATAGAGGATGGACTTGGAAACTCTCTGTTATCCACTGTATTCACCAGACTTTGCACCAACTGACTACCATTTCTTCCAGGATTTGGACTACTTCTTGCAAAAAAAAAAAAAAAATATTCAATTCTCAAAAAGCTATGGGAAATGCCTTTTGAAATTTCATCTCCATTCACTCTCCAGGCTTCTTTCCTGCTGGCATAAACAAGCTACTGTTAAGATGGCAAAGCTGTGTCACTAGTTTAGGCACATACTTTGATTAATTGTACTGCTTCTTGTTTGAGATATAATGAACTACACTTCTGATTTAAAATCAGACATTTCATATTTAATGACCTAATTAATGTAGGGTTTTTTTTTTTTTTTTTTGGAGATAGGGTTTCACTCTGTTGCCTGGGCTAGAGTACAGTGGCATTATCATAGCTCACTGCAACCTCAAACCCCTGGGCTCAAATGATTCTCCTGCTTCAGCCTCCCCAGTAGCTGGAAATACAGGTGCATACCACCATGCCCAGCTAATTTTTTTTGTAGAGATGAGGTCTCACTCATGCTCATGCTGGTCTTGAACTCCTGGCGTCAAGCGTAATATAATTTACATCTTAAATGGAATATATAAATTAACAAGGTGTTTGGAGGATTAAAAAAAAAGCAACCACTCTGACTATAATGGACAATTTTTAGAGTAGCATTGGAAGGCAAAGTTACTCAATGTCAGTCACTGTATCTGATGCTAGAGATACAAAAAATGGATAAGGCAGATCCTGCTGTTTTTTTTTAAATTAAGACTTCATTCTGAAGGTAGTAAGGAGCCACTGAAGGATTTTCAACCGAGGAATGATAAAATGAAAACAGTGCTTTAGGAAGATTAATCTGGTAATGGCAAACAGAATGAGTTAGAGTAAGAACTGACTAGAGACAAAGGAGACCAATTAGGAAGCTTCTGTAAACACCTACATAAGAGCTAATGTGCAATTTGAGTTACTTCACGAAGGAAAAAAGAAAGCCAACGGTAATTATTTGGCATTTTGTGAGGGAGAATAAGGAGCAGCCTGTGTTATTGTCAAATTTGGAGGGAAGGAAACTGAAAGGTAGGAAGAACAGTTAACTACTACAGGAGGAGAACATAATTTGATTTGCAAACAAAATTTAAGTAACAATATCCAGAAAATTTTTTGGAAATCTGGACCTAGAGTCCAGGGTACACTCAAACTCCACAATCTTTCTGCCAAGTAGTTCAGCTCATTTCAACGACCATGTCAATGTCTAATGATTACATGAGGCACTGTATTAGGTGCTATCAAATACTGTCCTTGCTCTCAAAGAATATACAGTTAAGTGCTCAAAGGTATATAAAGAGTATTATAATACACAAAAAAAAGGAACCATGAGTCCAACAAAGGCTTCTTGGGGGAGATACACCATTGCCAGTTATGGAATTTGTATTACTTAATTGAAAATTAATACAGACAGTTTCAGGAAGTTGAAATAATATAAGTAAAGCATAGTGACATGGAATTTCATGGTGTGTGAAAGGAATCACAAACAATGTTGTATTACTAGAGGATGAAAGGTCAAGGAGTAGAATGGTAAAAAATGTAACTAGAGTATTGATGGGGACTAGGTCATGGAAAAGCAAGCCACCTCAAAAGTTAGAGCCATAGTAACAATTCTTTAAAGTAGAGAGAAGTGAAACAAAACCAACTAATATCCCCAACATATATCTTCCTAATAGTTTGTAAACAAGTAACCGAGAGCTTATAAGCATTGCCTAATACATTTATACATTTAAATATCTTGCATAGCTGCACAGGGTTAATGTTACAATGCTGGTTGTCTCTGAAACATTTTCATTAAAAAACCCAACCTGGTGAGCATGTGCATGTGTGACTTTGTACAAATACAGTAACTACTCATCACAACATGCTAGATATATATGGAGATACATCACCTATATATATAGAAAGATATCTCTCTATATACATTTTGCCAGTGCTTAAGTGCTATATTATGCTCTCATTTAGTAAAAGTAAGCATGGGCAGACCAACATGAGCAAGCTTTACCCATAAGCATCTGCATTATTAGCAAAACATACTGTAGCAAACATCTCAGCAAATGGGTGCTCTACTGCCTTATCCTAAGTTGAATATATTTATTTGGTCTCTATTTCTGCCATTTATTCTGTGTTTAGGGGGGTTAGTTTAACCTATGACCAACAAGCTATAGTCCTGAACTTAACACACACACACACAAAAAAATGATTGAGAATAAAGACCACAATTAAGGCTTGATTTCACTCTTTGGCATCATACTTATAAAGAAACTATACGGAGACACACATCAAACTCGGGAATTTCTAAAAGAACAGCAGAACAATCACCTGATTATGACATCTCATTTCTAAAGAGGTAATGTTACAAAGCACCTTGTACTGCTTGTATTCAGTTAGGGCCTCTATTTCCAGGAACTCATCATTCAAATTTAATAGCAAGTATGGGGGTATGAGGTAATGGATGAAAGTGAGAAAGGGGCAGATGATTATGGGCTGAATATGAAACTAGTCAGTCTCCAGTTTTATCTGCTACCAGAATATCATGTGGGTAATATCGTGAGTTAAGACGCAAGATCTTTGTCCTTGAGGTTAAAGGCACTCAGAAGTGAGATCATCTCTGTACAGACTCTCACAAGGAAATGTATGCGTCTTTGATAAAATATCTAAAGTTGTCATATTGGTCATTTGGGATTTCAAATATGATTTTCTTCCTCTTCAACTGTAAATGGACAGGGTATAACTGAGCAAACACACATGAACTAGATCTTATCCAAAATGTTGCATAATATACAGAATTCTCATGTAAGAAAAAAGAGGCAAGGGAAACCTCAGGAATTTCTCAATAAAGGCAACAATGTGAACATAATATTGATGGAATATGCCTTATTTTGGAATGGAGACCATCAATCTATCTAACTTGGCAGACCTGGAGCCAATAATTAATGGCAATATTAAACATCCTCACAATCTTTAATTTTCTTCCTCCTCTTGCTCCTTCCTCTATGTCTCTGTCTTGCTTTGGCTATTCCACCATTTATTGAATACTATGTAGTTTTTAAAACATAGCCACAAATCCTTTGACACTTGAATCCGGGAGATATTGTGACTGCTTTAACCAATAGAGTGCAGCAGATGTAACACTATGTGACTTCAACGCTTGGTAATAAAAGGCCATGAAGCATCTGCCTTGTTTGCTGGGAAAACTCACTTTTAGAGCCCTGAAATGCCATGTAGGAAGTCCAATTACCCTGAGAACACCCTGTTGGAGAAGGCACAGGTGGTACCTGGGTCAACAGTTTCAGCTAATCCTGTCCTTCACATTCAAGCTCAGACATTAGACGTGTTAGTTAAGAAGCCATGTAGGAACTGGATCCTCTAGCTTGAACTTCCAGTCCCAGCCTTTTGAGTTACCCCCAGACATTGAATCATCCTAGCTGAGGCCTCAGACATGGTACAACATATATAAGAGCTGTACTTGGCTTTCTAAATTCTTGACCTACAGAATCTATGAGCATAAGAAACGGGTAGTTTTGGTGGTATTTTATGCCACTATGTTTTGATATGGTTTATTATACTCCAAAGAGCATATACTAAGCACTATGTAGAAATCAGGGATTCAAAGATGAAAAAGATTCAGACCTTACCTCCAAGGAATTTACACTTGGAATGGGGGTGTGGGGGAGACAAAGATCTTTACCACAAATATAACCAAGGGGTAGTATCCACAACTGTGCAAAGGCAAATGTAGACAAAATAGCTATGTTTCAAGTTTCCTAGGAGCTATTCGCAATAATCTGAGAAACTCTGGACTGGTTTTAGGACAAATGAATTAGAAAGATAAGGGTCATTTGAAGGAAAACTATTTTTCTACCTATGCAGCATAAAACATCTATATCAAACATATGCTGAGACATTTTATGTATATTATCATATTTGCTCTTAATAAATTTTACTCAGTTCTTGCTGCTTTCACATTTCATTAATAATTGACAGCTTGCTTTTTAAACAGAGTTTCATTTTAATTTTCCTTAGATGTAAGGTATTATATTTATGAACCCCTGGAGACCATCTTTTAAAGCTAATTAATAATTATCCTCCAAAAACTAGCTTATCTCTCAGCATCCCAGCAGTCTTTTCTGAAAACAGCCGCACACAGTCAGTACAACTCTCTCATGACAGCTGCCCTTATTCTACCACATCTTATGTGTTTAGTTGCTATATGACATGGGGGAATGTGCTTTGTTTCAAAAAAATACAAGAATCATTTTACTAAAGGTAAACACCCAAACATTTTTAAGGTCTAATATTCCACAACAAGTAAACTGGGACAAAATTCCATTTTTTAGCATTTTTCCTAATTGGTGATAATAAATTCCTACAAAGAAAGAGTCTAATGGTAATGTTGACTGATGATTATTAACTACATCAACCCAAATGTTCCTGTCACAGTGAAATTTGCTCTATAATTTACCTTAATGGACTAGGTGTATCAATAAATATTGAAAATGTCTAGTCTCTTTTTCCCCCTCCATTTAAATCAAATCCAATTTTATGTCAACAGATTGAACCAATGTATAATTACAATAGCTAATGCATTGGGAAAAGTAGTGTTCTTTGATAAATAATTTCTCTAAAACCCCTTAAGCATCTTGCATCCTCAATATTTCTCTCACATTCAAGAAATACAGTAAATTACACAACTAGAGACTAGTGACCATTGCCAATGGTGTTAATGGATCCAAAAACCTCATCATCAACCCCAGTAATGACAATTTTTTTTTGGATTTCAAAATTCAGTCAAGCAAGAGTCAAAAAACTACCTAAAAAGAATTTTCTTCATCAAAAGTACATATAAACTCTAACAGAAATAACAGCTTAGTCATCATTGTAATATAGTGTTGAATTGGGGTACATGAATAACCTTTAGAAGTCCGTAAAATCATTAAAATTATGTATAAAGTTTTGTGTATAAATGTATATAGATCTCATCCCTTTTTTTTTTTTTTACCTTCTACCACTTTATAAACACCTTCTAAGCACAAGCTAAATGATTCCTCTTGATTTCCCTCCCTGACTCCTTCTTCATTTTCATCTCTCCACTTGGTGCCTCCACTCTGTCCTCAGCAACTCAACTGTTACCTCTATGTACCAAATACACTAACTTAGAAGGAACGTTTAATCTGAATTCTATATAGAAAAAATAGTGACTATTCAAATGTTCAAGATCATCAAAATCATCAAACAGAAGTAAAATATAAACTTGTTTTGAACAAACCTATGTTTAACAGTAAATAAGTTTCTTAATTTTAAATTACAGCTTTCCAGATATTTAATTACACATATCATGCACACTTCTCTCTAGAGATGCTACGTACCACTTTTACTATAGTTCTTTGAAAGTATGGGAAAGATGGGGGGGAAAGTTTTCCTAAAAGATTATCCATTGAGTCAATGATCTGTGGGGTTTATTATAAAGCTCTATTATTAGGGCTGAGAGCCTCAAAGGCTTTTATTATATCACTAATTTCTTTTTGCAAGGCTTCAGCAAATGAACTGATTTATCTGGTTCTGCATGCTTAGGGCTTGATACATGCTATTTGTACATGACAGGTTTCATCTGTGTAGTACCATTGATAACACTTATCTGCACATCAAAAAAGCTCATCTCCTGATGTAAGAAAAAATTCATGCATATGCTGGGATAAGAAACGTTAAAGTGGTGATAGCTCATAAAATAGAACGAAACTACAAAAAGATCATCAATTGAGTAGGAATGTGCAGCAATACTATAGGAGGAGGTACAATGCCAAAAAAGGAAGAACAAGAAAGATCCTTGCTTACATGATAAAGTAGTAGGGCTTTGTTAGCATCCTGTTAATTTTAACTAGAAATGGGAAAAAAAATAATTTACTTTTAAATAAGAAGAGATGAAGTTTCATAAAGCTTTATGACCAAAGCAAAAAATATTTCAAAGTAAATTGTAAAATAATACCCAATGTTTACAACTTCCAGTAGAAAATTAATCCCTGAAAGTTACTCTTACGGGGATAAAAATGTTTAGATTGACTGTTGCTGTGGTTCACATTTAAAAACCTTTGATAAAGCTTAAAGTCCTGACAGGAAAGTAACTTTAGAGAACACAGAGACAAAAAGGTAACCAAATGTAAAACTGCTTTCCTTTCAGAAATGATAATCACCTTAAAAGTATCTGTGTAAAAGATTCTCAAAGGAGGGCACAGCCTACATATTTGAATAACAAGGTAATAATAAGCTATTTCCAACAGATGATATAGAACACATTCTTTCAAGAAAAATTAGTGCTTTTACGAAGAAGATATATATCAAGTTAAAGAGTTTGTTCCTATAATTCATCATCTTTTAGAACATGAGGTTACATTAGGCTCCAATCACCCCCTACTCTTACTCTTCCCAGCATTCAGTAATATAGAACAGTGAAGCTAATTTTGTCATTCAGAAAGAACTGTTGGATCACTAAACTTGTATCATCATCACCTCTGAAACACAGTAAAAATCGCTGTTAGAACCAATGGTTTATTAGATAAAACCCACCATCAACAATGTCAACTCTGTCTGCTCGTGTTTAACAGGAAAATGTTTTACGAGTTCCACCACTGGGCATGAATTTAACTTGCAACACCAGCTATGCTGTAAAACCGTGAATGTAATTTATATGGTGACCCGTGTGTGTGGGAAGCAATATCTAGGTGAAACTTCTCACAGTCTGACAAAATGCTTTGATTTGCACCATTCAGATGATTGAGCAAAAAGAGTTTAAGCAATCACCACCAATAGCCTTTATCTCCAAATGCACTAAAAATTTATTACTCTATGAGTGCAACCTATTGCTTTAGAGCTTAGCTTGATAGAATAGAAATGAGTGGATAAATATTACATTTTCAACTGGTACACATCTTGTCCATTAGGTTTAAATATTGGGCAAGCTACGTGTCTAAGATAAACATCAGTCTTAGGTGATTCCATCACACAGTACTTTCAGAAAGCTTTCAAATATTTCGCTAGTAACATTTTTGTGCTTACATATAGCTGAGGACACATGTTCCTTTGCCAATTAAGAGAAAGTAAATCAAGCAACCACTGTACTGTTCTAAGACAATATACCTTTGTCTTTTACTTAGTACTCAATACAGATGACAATATTTACACATTTATTGCTCTGTATGAAGCAACCACATAATCACTCAAGCTGGAGGGGACATAGAATTCACCCATCTATCCTAAATACCAGTTTAAATGTTCAGGCCTTCCTAAGAATTTTAAACAAGCACAGATTTCATACTCATGGCTTTTCCAGTAGCTACTCCTGTGCACTATGGGAAGGGTGTTTACTTGGCAACATCTCTATCCGCTTGCCCGAAATCACGCACCTTTAAAGATGGCAATGGATGTTTCCGATCCATAGATCCAGAGCAAAGCTGCCAGAATTACTGCAACACAACTTTTAAATATCCTTTCTAGCATCATGGGAGAGATCCTATGCATATAATCTTCAAAGTCTTTGGGCTCCTGAGCTACTACTTTAGCTTTGACTAACCTGACTAACTCAGTGTTACTTTCTACTATTTTCTAATTTGGTTTGATTAAACATTGCAAGGTAAATAACACCATCTCTAGTCTGGTGATGAAAAAATGGACTCAGAGGTTAAATAACTTGATCACTAAGAAATGGAAATGGAACTGTAACCCAGGTCCATTTGACTTGACAGCATTTTCCACTATAAGCCATCTTTGTTCAAGATCCAACTATAATAATTAAAATTTTATATCTGAAGATTTAAAAAAATACCTACCAAACCAGTAAAATAAGACTAAAGCACAAAGGATTATTTATAATTATTTATTTGTAAGGGGCATATCCTAATCACTAGCCTTTATTCATTAAAGAAATATACTGCTAATCAAGGGATCATCAGGTAAAATGACTACTGGCCATTAATGTTGGCAGTTGAGTTCTTTTCCTTAATTAAAGTTTCCAGCTTTGTTTTCATGCATTTTGCTTGCCACATTGAGAAAATAATTGCTCTGTGCAAAATGGATATAAAACAAAAATTTCCTATTTAGAAACAAATCATCCCATATTCCATATACAAAGCTATTTGTTATAACACTACTAGAAGAGACTTAAGCATTTAACTTTGAATGCCTAGCAAGATCTTTTAAGCTGTTTTTCTTATCTTGTTCTTCAAAATTTGAAACTAGAAAATCCCACTTGACTAGAAAGGCAAAAAAGGAGGTTGTCCCTTCTAGGGTTAACAGATGCTTTTTGTAGGATTTTAGGTAAGATTAACCTTTTGCTCACAATAGGACTGGTTACTGGTTTTATTTTTTTTACTGTCTTTAACTCAGGTAAAAATCAATATAGAGCGAAACAAAGGGCTCTAGAGGGTCTGGCTACACCAGCTCTTGGTTTGGCTTCTGCATGATTCTACAACATGCTGAGGCTGGGAAGGATTAGCCTGCTTGTGTTGAGTAAACCGATGATACTCAATAAACAGTTTCTGTTGTAAACCCCTTAGGACGTGCAAAGCCACACTAGTTGGCAATAGACCAGATAAGCTGCAGAACCAGCTGTAATCTCATTTAGACCTGAGCTGATCCTCTGTCCTTTCATTCCACAGGATCAAAGCAAACCACTGAGGAGGCAGCTGTATTATAGCAGCTCCGCTTGCTGGATGCAGCAAACATTTCATAAATTCCACTCCTTGAAGCAAGTCTCTACCTAATCTACCCAGAGCTGGAACAATCAATGAATTTCTGAATTCATTAGACTGATTATTACAGTGTAACCATTTTTTCTTTGGAAAAATGTGATGATAGCATGCCAACTTTACAAAGCAGCTGATATTTCTGACCATCTTTTTTTCCCTAGAAAGGTCTGAATTTTCTCCCAAGATATTGAAAACAATGGCTTAAACTACTTACCTCATTATATTTAATGCATATTAATAAACAAACAATATATAATGCTAAATTCCTCCAGATGTAGTAGCTGACCACTACTAATACACAGCCAAACTTTAACAGTGGCCCATATTTTCCTACTGTGTGACACAGCACCAACATTGGCCAAAACTGATATTCAGAAAAAATTTATCGAAAAGATTTCTGTAGTTCATTAGAGATTACTTAGCATTTATTTATAAGTTTTCCATAAAACAGGCCACAATATTTGAAGTGTTAACTTCTGACAGTGTTAAGTATTTCAAAATAAGTCAAGGATTTTATCCCCTCCACTCCTCTTCAATAGAACTGACAACTTAGTATCTCATTTTACTGTGAATTTCCTTTAATAGAATCTTAAATTTCAAGTTATGAAGCTTTAGAAAGCAGTCAACACTCCCAAATATAAGAGAATACTAACTGGATATGTAATGGACACTTAAGAGGCAGATATTGGGGGTCATATCACAGATAACTCTAGTAAACATGAAATAAATGAACCCAAAACAGATGCGTAAAATATCAGCATTTTAAAAGAATCAATTATACAGCCAGGCACAATGGCATAGCCTGTAAACCCAGATAACTCAGGAGGCTGAGGCAGGAGGATCACCTGAGCCCAGGAATTCCAGGCCAGCCTGGGCAACACAGTGAGATCTTGTCTCAAAAAACCACCCCTCCCCAAAACAACTATAATCATAATTTAATGCTGAATGTCAGTTGAGAGGAGCTGCAGGGAACAGAGAGACAGCAAAAATGTTTTGTAAATATATTTATAAAACTGTAAATATAATATTTACAAAATTGTAAATATAAAAAATTTGTAAATATAATATTTGGGTTTTGAAGGCCTCATACAGTGTCACTTTTTTTTTTTTTTTTTTAGAGGCAGAGTTACCCAAGCTGAGCAGCTGAGGCTATAGCATGCAATACCACTCCTGGCTAATGTATTCTTGTTTTACAAATCTTTAAAAATGTAAAAAATATACTTAAACTGCATGGTTGTACAGAAACAGGCTATGGACAAGACTTGGCCAGCGGTATCTTAGTTTGGCAACCTTTTCTAGTCCAAACTACTGCTTTTACAGATGAGGACACAAAACTTCAGAACATGAGTTGTTCTGCACACCTAAGCAGCAAGTGTCAGCATCAGAATTTAGATCTCCTGAGTCTCAGTCAGGAGATCCTCTACTGTTGCCTGACCTTTATCCCAATACTACTTCTGTAAGAAGATGGCGTGAAGATTCTATTATAGCTTAGAAACCCTTGACACAAGCTACATTGAAAAGCACATACAGAAAAAAACATTTGTAAGCAAGAATGCCCGGGACATGTCAATGTAGATAGCATACCAAAGCGACCATATATTATTAACCGACCCAATCATTTCCAAGCTGAGAAATGCTTCATTTAATGATTCACCTTCTCTCCAATTCATTCTGTAGACATAAAAGGGTCCCACTTCACATAATCACAGCAAAAGTGATAAATATCCAAACCTTAACTCTTCTATTATTTGCAAAATCCAGATCTTTGTAATAATAACACCACAATAGGAAACTGCAAAACTGTGTAATTATACTTTAATTGTATTGTGAGGCATGCATTAATCACAAAGTTTAAGTACCAAGGATAGAATTATAATAATTCTGTAAAACAAATTTAAGCTAGCTAAGTAGGTCAGAACCACTAACATGCAACAGGAGACCTCTGGGAATTTATCAGTTAATGGCTATTTATGTGCAAATGAGTGCCCTCCAACCCTCCAAAATCCTGTGTAGCTGAAGGGTATTTCTGTTAACCAGGAGCACTGCTTAACTGCAGAGGCATAAATTAAACCACTTTATTCGAATGATTTTTAATTTCTCTACTTTCCTTTTCCATATTCCCCTCTATCTCTTTCTAGAAGCACAATTTACAGTACATATTTAACAACAACAAAAATGGTTGTGGAAGAGTTTTCAAAACTGATCTCTCCTGCTACCCACATGTATATACACACACTAGACTTTCAGTGAAAGTAATGAAAAATATTTCTTACACTTTATATCCTCCAAAGAAAACTTACATTGTTAAAAAATTTTTAAATTTCAATATAAGCACTACATTAACACTTTTCATAATGAACTATAATAAAATAAAATTCTGTTTTATGTCCTTATATTCTTATCTTAGAAAGAAATGCAATGGAGTTTATCTATCATAATTTTTGTCATAACAGTCAAACTATATTAAGGGACACTTTGAGAAGAGGGGAAAAGCATATCATTTCTGATTTGCCTTAAAAGAAAACATTTGGATTTTTTATCTTTAATTGAAATTACTGATATAATTCTAGATTCACATGCAATTATAAATAATACAGAGAGATCCCATATACACTTTCCCAGTATTTTGCAACTTACAGTGTAATATCACAACCAAGATATTGACATTGACACAATCCACTATCTATTTCAGATTTCCCCAGTTTTGCTTGTGTATATATTTGTGAGTACCTACAGTATTTAGTTTCTATATAATTTTATCACATGTGTAGGATTGTGTTTCCACTACCACAGGCAAAATACTGGAAGTTTCTTCACCACTAGAATCCCCCATGTTGCCCTCTTATGACCACATCTACCTCCCGCTCCATTCCCTGTGGCCACCTCATTCCCTGGCCCCTGGCAATCACTATTCTACATTCTAAAGTTTTTTTCATTTTAAAAATGTTATGTAAATGGAACTATACAGTATGACATTTGGGATTTTTCTTTTTCCACTCAACATAATTCTCTTGAGATACACTCAAGTTATTGTGTGTATCAATAATTCCCTTTCACTGCTGAGTAGCGTTCTGTGGTGTGGAAGAACCAGTTTGTTTAATCATTCACCCTTTCAACCTACCTATATTGGTCTGTTTGAAGGGAGTTTCTTCTAGACAGCATATAAAGAGGTTGTGTTATTTTTTACTTATTTATTTTTGTTAAATATGTTGATTTAATTTTTTTTAATTTCAGCATATTACAGAGGTACAAATGTTTAGGTTACATATATTGCCTTTGCCCTACCTGAGTCAGAGCTTGAAGCATGCCTATCCCCCAGATGGTGTGCACTGCATCCATTAGGTGTGTATATACCCATCCCTTCAACCTCCCTGTATGGCAAAAGCAATCTTAAGCAAAAAGAACAAATCGGGAGGCATCAATTTACCAGACTTCAAGCTATACTACAAGGCTATAGTAACTAAAACAGCATGGTACTGGCACAGGAACAGAGACATAGACCAATGGAATAGAACTGAGAACCCAGATATAAAACCATCCTCATATAGCCTTCTAATCTTTAACAAAGCAGACAAAAACATACATTGGGGAAAAGAATCCTTATTCAATAAATGGTGCTGGGAAAATTGGATAGCCACATGTAGAAGACTGAAACAGCATCCGCACTTTTCATCTCTCACAAAAATCAACTCAAGGTGGATAACAGACTTAAACCTAAGGTATGAAACTATAAGAATTCTAGAAGAAAATGTTGGCCTAGGCAAAGAATATATGACGAAGATCCCAAAGGCAATCACAGGAACAGCAAAAATAAATCAATGGGACCTGATCAAATTAAAAAGCTTCTGCACAGCCAAGGAAACTATCATGAAAGCAAACAGGCAACCTACAGAATGGGAGAAAATAATCGCATGTCACACATCCAATAAAGGGCTGATAACTAGAATCTATATAGAACTCAGGAAAATCAGCAAGAAAAAATCAAACAACCCTATCAAAAAGTGGGCAAAGGACATGAACAGAAACATTTCAAAAGAAGAGAGAATGGCCAAGAAACATATGAAAAAATGTTCAACATCTCTAATCATCAGGGAAATGCAAATCAAAACCACAATGAGATATCACTTATCTCTAGTGAGAATGGCCTTTATTAAAAAGTCCCAAAACAATAAATGCTGGCATGGATGCGGAGAGACAGGAACACTCATAGGCTGCTGGTGGGACTGCAAACTAGTACAACCTCTATGGAAAGTAATATGGAGATACCTCATAGAGCTACAAGTAGAACTACCATTTGATTCAGCAATTCCATTACTGGGCATCACCCAAAGGAACAATTGGATTTTTCTGAAGTGAGTAGAGGAAAGGCAGAATACAATTTTTCAATATGATATAAATATGGTTAAAAGAGACCACTAAACACCCATTATCAGGACAACACCAAACTTACGCAGTACAGAGGTGGCATAAAACTAGGTATTGTCTAACTTTTAGACTTTAGGTAGAACTACAGTTATCTAAAATTACTGTTTTTAAAGATTTAATATAGCAGCAGTTTAAAAGTTTTAAATTATGCTAACATTCCCTTTAAGTGCTTTCTTTCCCATCATTAACTGAAATGTAAAATATAACCTAATGCTAAGTTAAAGACAAGTAAAGGCCAAAACAAACCCACAATATCTTTAAAATTATAGTATTTTATAATACAGCCAAACCTCAGCACTTTAAGCTACAGTTAAAACGATGAAACGTTTATGGGAACTCTCTGTTTTAAATATACAAGTAATATATCTTTGTGATAAACTCCTTCAAAAAGTTTTAAAAAGTTTCACTCATTTTTTTTCCATAATTCAATTTTCCAGAGTTGTAAGTAACAAAGCAAATGATTATATCAAGTTTTCCTTTGATTAGTATGCTTGGAAAACATATCACTCTTGAATTCAGAGAGTCATCATTGAAGGTATCAAGTGCTCCACTGGACAATCATATTTGTATATGAACTAGGGAACAGAAGTCCTAATGCCACGCGTTATATACCTAAATGTATAAACCATGTAAGTCATAGGAATTAAGATGCATTTCTGGCCTGAAAACAATTTCACTACAACTGCCTGCTTTTAGGAAGAAAAATATTAACTACAAAAAATAAATTGTCACCCAAATGTAACCATCTGTTAAAGGCCATTAACCTATTTCAAAAACGAACTCTCAGAAGCTGTAAAGCAAGGACTCATTTGAGGCTCTTCCCCTCTCTTTGGTCAGGACAAGGCAGTGGTCACATTAAGTCTTCCAGTCACAGGCAGATTCTCAGTCAGATTTCTACATACCAAGGACTGCCCTAACGCTTAATTAACCCGTCTTGGAAATAAATAGGACCTTCTCTTACTGAATAGTCAGCTTGTTGAAGGGGTACCAAAATTAAGAGATATATGTCACATTTTGGAACATCCCCTCCAAAATTTCATTCCATTACACAACGAAAAGAACTGTGAGGGTATATGAAAGTCATTGGAAATTAGCAGCCTCTGCATTTATATGGCTGAAATAGCAGACAGAATGACACAATATAAAAGTGTTTTTGACATCCTTAGGATAATGACATCTAGAGCACCAATGCGAGGAATCCTAAACCACAGGAATAGTGAAATATTTCATCAGTAGCTAAACATAAGTAAAAGGTGTATTTAAGAAGTTTTGGGGGTCTATGTCATAATTCCTAAAATTTCTGTACTTACTCAGAATATTGCTAAAATATCATTGCCTGACTATATAGCACCAGCCTGAGTCACCAGGTCATCCCTTTCCTTTATCACTCAGTCCTAGTCATGACTTCAAAACTAATGCTCTCTCCCACCTTTTTGTATTTTTAAAAATTACTTTGGCATTTTGTATTAGTAGCCTTTACTACCACAATGGCTTCCTACCTAGTTTCCTTGCCTAAAGTTCTCTTTCAATTTATCATGTATATTATTGGCAGACATCTGTATAATCATCAATCATTCATTCAACAGACTTACTCAGTATCACTGTATATCATGAACTTTACCTGGATACCTAGGTGCTGAAGATACAAATATGAATAAGACAAATTCCCTGTCCTCAAAAAGTATTGGTCTAGTGGAAGAAATAATACTCCAAGTGGAAAACGTTCTGGGTGATACAAATATGAACATGGTAAATAAGGAGGAAGACACTGACCCTTCCTGGGGAGCCCTACAAACCTTTCATAGGGGAAACTTCATATTTCATTTATACCTGGCTTTCTAGGCAGAGAAGAGATCAAAGAATATTTCAGTCAAAAGGATTAAGGAGAAAGGAATAGGCAAGGTCTTTCTCTCAAGGAGCTTATGATTTAGGGGGAGAAAAGAGCACATGGTGGGTTTAAAGAACTGCTCTCGTGATGTTGTCCCTCTAATTAAATTCTAGAGCCCTCAGATTTCCTCTTCACTCAGGTCTATATTCTCACCCTAATTTCAAAGCCTTTCATAATCTGGTATCATCTTTTACTAGGGCATGTATCCTCAGCTTTCATTAGACTAGTTTTTTCATCACCCCTCAAAAAACACCTAACCCATTCCAATTTCCAGTTCTTAGATCACTCTCCTGTTCTAGCACTCTTCTCCTTATATACATGTTATATAATTGCCATTCTTATATCTCACCTCTTTCAAGAGGTTTCCTTAACCCTTCTCCTCCCTTACCATAAATAAATTCTACTTCTTCTTTATAACCAGTTCAAATGCTATCTGTTTCAAAGTATCTTTCCTGATCCTCTCTTCCCATCTCTTTTCTTTCTTCTTTCTCCTATTGAGGAATCCCCAAAATATTTTACATTGTTCATTACTTATTAATTTTCACTTTGAACTATACTATATACATGCATTATTTACTAGGAAGGAATTTGCCTAAGAACAGAATCTAATCTTTAATTTTGCACACAAACCAAGAAGTATCTTGGACTAGTAGAATTAATATTTTTTCATGTCACGTGCGGTATCATATATCTCCACCTAGAGAATATCTTATGCCTCTCTCATGTCCTACCTAGCAGCAGGTAAGGGAACAAGTCCATACAAAGCACCCAAGAAATACTTGCCTGGGTAACTCTTCTATGCTTCATCCATCCCAACCTACCTCATTACCATTTATTTGTAATTGTTTCTTCAAATCTCTCTTTCATAGCAAAGGAAAATGAGAATTCAAACTACCTAAGGTCCCTGAGGTATAAGAGGCCCTAAGAAAATAGAATTTGTTTGGTATTGTTTTTGTTTTTTTCTTAAGAGATGAGGTCTTGCTATATCGCCCAGGCTGGTATCAAACTCCTGGCCTCAAGCGATCCTCCCACCTCAGCCTCCAGAGTACCTTGGACTACAGGCATGAGCCACCACATCTGGCTTAAATATGCTGTTTAGTAATGAATGATAACACAGTTACTATGTTTCTATCTAAAAAGATATCCCATACAAAGTAGCCATCTCAACATTTCTTGACTAAATTACTTATCTGATGCATAAGTAAAAATCATTAACTACTGGCCAAAGTAAAAATATTTGATAATATTTGTAGCACTATAAGTTGATGCTTAAGAAAAGTCTGGTTGTATATAACCATATTTCCACTTTATATATCAACTTTCAAAAAAAGCAATTTCATTAAAAATGCTAAAATATTCAATAAATTGATATAATTAGAAACATTGAAGTAATCTAATTTAATCTCTTATGCTACAGATAAAGAAATGGAATATGGGGACCAGTCTGAGGTCCCACACAGAGATGAATTAGGCACAAAAGGATCTTCCCATCACTTCACATCCCACCTCAACTTGCTTCTTCATATGAATTTAATTTATTCTTAAACCAGTGGTTCTCACTCCTAAAATAAATGTAAATACTGTATTAATGAGTACTTGATGAGCTATAGAAAATATTTAAAATATAAGACGATAGGTGAACACAAACAGCAATTTTAACCTATTTCCTTTATTTTGAACTTCCGTATTAAACATAAATAGAAGAACTGAAAGAAACAGCATGAATAAAAGATTCTCTAACTTTAGTGATTCCAAAATAAATGCCATAAAAGACAGTAAGAGAAAGGATGCATTTATGCATGAAAATTTAATCTGACTTCTTCCCCCCAAATCATTATTCCAATGGGAATAAATATATCCATCTGTCCAATGTTTAAAGGAGTTTATATGTTTTAAAGATACAAGTTCCTAGTGCCTATTAGTATTATTCTAGATGATAAAGTCAGAAAAAGCATACTAAAAAACAAGACATGACTGTATCAGTCCATATGGATATAATGGAAAGATGGAACCATGTTTAATCTCTTAAATTAGGAAAACACATTTGCCTTCTGGGAAATTAGAGATATTATGGTTACATCTTCTCACAAAAGTTCCACTGCAATAATTCTGAAATGGCTGGAGCATTAATTCAACATAATATATCGAATTTCTTATATTTCAGAGACCACCTACCATTTTACATGAGTGGTCTTCAGAATGTAAGAAATTCTGTATTTTGGATCCAACCATTAGAAAAGAATGATGATGGAGATATAAAAACTTGGAGGCATTAAATAGCTGCTTTATACTACACTGCAAGCTGTACAAGTGCAGGAAACATTTTCATGTACAAAAGAACACTTACTAACACAGTTCTGGGACACTTAGGAAGTATTCAAGGCCCAGAACAGTGGCTCATACCTGTAATCCTCACACTTTAGGAGGCCAAGGAGGGAGGATCACCTGAGGCCAGGAGTTCGAGACAAGCCTAAGCAAGAATGGGCCTCCATCTCTACATAAAAAATAGAAAAATTAGCCCGATGTGGTGGCACATACCTGTAGTCCCAGCTACTAGGGAGGCTAAGGCAGGAGGATTGCTTGAGCCCTGGAGTTTGAGGTTGCAGTGAGCTACAATGACAGCAATACACTATAGCCCAGAGACAGATAAGACGCCCCCCAAAAAAAAGAAAAGAAAAAGAAAGAAAGGAAGAAAGAAGAAAAGTATTCAAGAAATATTTGCTGAATTACATTGGAATTCCTCTTAGGAAACCAAACGAAAAAAACTGTTACCTGTTTACTTATGTGTGTAATTTTTTTTTAGATTATGACATTTAAATATACAAAACTCTTAAAACTTTATATATTCAAAAAACATATAAAATGGAAATTTCAAATGGGCTCAATATATTTGAAACATACATAATGTATATAAGTTTGATGTATTTGATATATAAATTGCTGTGATAAATTAATATTGAAAGACAAAACAAGTTACTTAATGAGAGGTTATAGGAACAACTCCCCTTCTGTGACACAGGCTTTTTAAAGCAAAAGCATTTTATAAAGAAATTGCTTTACTCTCCTCTGGAACTAGAAAAAAATTTTTTTCCTTTCTAACTTTTTGCTGGAGGCCTTCCTCCCATAGCCTGTCATCATTCTACTTCAATCTGGAACAATGATGCACTGGGTCAGTACAACTATCTTCCTGTCCCTTCACTACTCTATGCTGGATTCTCCATTTCTTAAACCCAAAATATTTCTTGTTCTTGGCTTAATCCTTCCTTTCCCCAAGGCACATATCTTCTAGTAATAGATCTCAAAAGCATAATGTTTTTAAAAAAAAAAAAGCAAGTTGCACTGTTATATAGCATTTACATAAATTTTTAAAAATGCAGAAAGCAATACTATTAATATATTGGTTTTAGATTCTATTTTTTCACATTAAAATATCCTATCATTGTCCTTAAAGAGCAAGAATTTATAGCATACAGCAAAAATGGGGGACAAAAAAAGTAACAATAGCTGTTAGTGAATGGGAATAGAAGATAGATGTCAGAAGAAAGAAATGTAGAAAAGTGTATCAATCACACAGTGCTGTAATAACAATTTGCCAAAGACCTTACATATGTGTACAAGTTGCTAAGTTAATTATTTTTATTAATGGAATATGTGAAAGATGTCAAAAACAATTTTAAAAACTTTTTGAACTGCTATCTACATAAATGCAAGCTTCCAAACACATGTACATCTCCCTTTTAATAAATGCCACCTATCAGCTATGTGACATAGTGTGACTGACTTACTGCCACATAATCACATGCTTTATTTTATGTAGGGCAATCTCAGAGAAAATTCTGTTAGTGACATAGAAGAGTTTTAAGAAGAGTCGCCAATATTTGTCTATTACTCTATCCATCACAGTGTATTTCATTTATTTGTTTATATGTCTGCCTCACTACACTTGAAAGCAGTGTTCTGTTTATGTATCTCTATTTTTTCAAATACCAGCTCAAAGTATGCCATAGTAGGTACTTGATGGGCACTCAATAAAAGTGTGTTGACTGAAAAATATAGTCATTTCTCTTTCATGCATAAGTGCAAAATTAATACAGTAGCATTCTCTCAAAAGCCGTGAGAAAAATAGGAGAGAGACATGACCAAAGAAGTTATTATGCATTTACTTAAAGCATAAATAGTATTCTTTTCATGGAATACCACTGAATTGCCTCAGAATATAGCTCTAAAAATCTTAATTTAGAGTGGGGAATTCTATGTCTTAAATTTCCTTTTAATATACATTCTTTAATTTTACTTCTCAGAAACCAACGGACAAACAGTAATAATAATAAAAGCAGTCAGCATTAGGTACTCTGTTAGACATCTGATATGTATTATCTCTTTTATCCTTCAAACCAACTCTTCAATATGTATTATAACACATATTTTATAGGTTAGAAAAATTGAGGTTCAAAAAACTTACATGACTTGTTGAAGATTAAAGTGAAAGAGAGTGGCAGAGTCAGGATTTACATTTGCAAATACTTTGTAAAATATTTTATTATTTTTTACTATAAACAAAAGACTAATTCCACATACGATTCACATATATTAAATGACTGAAGTGGAAATGTGCTTCACTGGTATTGATGCTAGATATATTAATAATTCACAAATTGAACTACAGTTAGTATCATGGTTAAATAAGCTAAAAGCAACTCAAATTTTCAAGTAACTAGGATCTTGGAACAGCATATAGGTACAGGAGCCAAGCAATCTTAAAATGACGTATAGCTCCTAAATGTTCAGTGGGTTAAATAAATGATGGTTTATTTATACGAGACACTATGCAGGCTTAAATAATTTGTGTGTGTGTGTGTGTGTGTGTGCATGTGTGTGTAGAAAGAGGAACATGTCTTGATATCTTTTTCAAAGAAAAAAATTAAGTTGTAGAAATTTCCATAGTATAATCCCACTTTTGTTCCCCCCTTCTTCAAAATAAAAGAGGTGGTAAAGGAGGCAGTGTGGATAAAAGGAGAGGCAATAGTAGCTTAGAAGAATATTTATTCTCCAAAGTGTTAATAGTGGCTCCCTTTGTGGGAGGGGGGATTTAGGAGGAGAATCACTCATTTTCTACTATATACAGTTCTGTATTATTTACATTCTTTGTAGATACATGAATTTTGGTAATATAAAAATGTAAGAGAGGGATTAAAAACTCTCTCTAGGGCCTTCAAGTATTTCATAAGTTATATTAAAAACTTTATTTTATATTTGATATCAATAGTAAGAAAGAAAAAGCTTAAAGAAAACAGTAGGGCACCTATACTAACAAATGTGGGGAAAATGCTAATTCTGGGAAATGAAAGTTAATTTATTAACACTGTTATCTGTCATTTCACCATAGACTCTAGAAGCTTCCTATCTCTATTCTTGCAACATACAGAACTACAGTTTTGTTTCCAAAAACTGGGATAATTTTTCTTTCATTTTTTTGTAGTTTAAGGTTTTCTATTAGTTAAAAATTTGCTTCTTTACGAAGTATGTTATAATGTGCATAAGTGTATGTGTATATGTATAAACCTTGAATATAATGAAAGGTTAATTATTAAACCATGGCTCCCAGTCATTTTTTACAATTACATCTATGGTTCCATATTTTAAATCATTTAAAAAAAAAAACTTTCCACATGTAATCAAATAAGACTGTGAAAATCAAATCCTCATTTACAGTGTTGTGAATGGCACCTTTGCAACCATGCAGCACACAATTTGTACAATACCCAAGCGCTCTGCCAAGACACACATGAGCACATTCACCACAGCTTAGTATCTAATGGTGAAAAATTCAAAATAGTGAAGGTTTTCACAAATAAGAAAAGGTCAAGTAAATTATGGTATATCCACACAATGGAATATTACGAAGATACAGAAAATAATGTAGATGTCATTGATATGGAAAGCTGCTGATGATACAGTAAGTAAAAAAATCAGGCCACTAAAACAGCATTTAATCCCATTTTTGGTTTTAAAAAAAGTGTATGAATAGGAAAAGTATGGAAGAATATAACAAAATATCAATAGTAGCTTTCTCAGCATGGTGAGATAAATAACTTTAAAAACTCATCTACATTTCATAAGTTTAACACCACAAACATATAATAACCTAATATTGATTTTTTAAAAAATTACAACTGTAGGAGTCAAATGAAAGTGAGATCTTCTATCATATGATTTTGCTGGTTGTTGTATTTTCAAACCATTTGACTTGTAGGAGAAACATTTTCCTTCCATCTTACCTCCTCCCTAAGAGAAAGATTTATACAGTATAAGCTACATAATCAGGTGTGTTTTTCACTTTGTATTTTTATCAGGTGCCTTTCAAACTGTGCTAACACTGTAGTACTTAGATTTTGAAGATTACTTGTTAGTAAAGTACTGTTACTGACAAAAAAAAAAAAATAATTGAGAGATCAACTAACCTAGTTGAGGCCCCCTGAAAGAACACTATTCCAGGAAGGGTATACAAGATTTCTTGCCCTGGGTAATTTCACTTCATAAATGGATTAACCCTTGGTTCACTAGAAGATTCGGGAACACCCAATTTTTCCAATATTGATTTTTTAATCTAATTTACTATTAAGTATGCTCTAAAATCTCTTTGGGTTTTCTTTGGCGGGGGGGGGGGGGCATTCTTTCCCTAGGAAGTTTTCACCACCAAAGAGCCCAGGATTCCTGGAAACCAATAGAGGGGGCTTTCTTCATTATATTTTACCAGTTACCAGGAAAACTGCCAGTAGGAGGCAGCAACGACTGGCTGTGGCAACAGCTGCAGCTCAGCTCTGCTCTGAACAGTAGTTAGCTGCTGGCTTCATTCTTCTGTCATTATATAAGCAAGATGACACTGTTCTCTAATCCAGCCAAAGCTGATAAGTACCATCAACCTGTCACTTCCTACATTTCAAATTCTAACATCACAGCATCAAAGAGTTTTTACATTTCGATTTCTTTTGCTGGCAGCAGCCGGTAGCCTCTCATTCTCCCACGGTGTTCTAATGCTGCATTTGCACACCGGGGTTACTCCCAGACTGAATAGCAGGTCATCCCCTGCTCACTGAGCTCATCTGTGGCCCATGTGCTAGGCAATTTAGATCCAATCAGCCCTTATTTAGCTCAAGAGTAATGAGCAGCATAGTGACACAGACTTAAGCCTGACCCTCAGGACACTGCTCATCAAGCAGTAAAACTGTGACAAAATCATTCATCTTCCACCCGCTGGCAAGAAATAATACTCGCACTCACTGTATTACTTTTCAAGATAAAAAAAAAAAAAAGTCCTGAATTTTCATGATGTGAGACATTAATTTGCAGAAAGCTGGATTCCCTTAAACCCCCCTGTTGCTATGAGCTCACCAGGGGGAAATAGGCCTTAGGAGACTGAAATGGAATAAAGAAAATTGCTCCAGCTTTCTTTTCATTTTAAATAAGCCTTAAATCTGACAAGAGATACCCTAAAGAGAGAAAAATATATATCTTGTAAGGTAAAGAAGAAACAATTGAAATTAAGAGTTTCAAATGTTAGTTTCACTCCTTGTTTGTTCTCAATTTTGTTAAAATATAAACAAATAAAATTTGAAACAGAGCAATTATTCACCCTTCTCCACAAGCCACATGAAGTAGGAAACTGTTCCTTATGAACAATATGGTGGCAAAAGTAAATTCATCTCATAAAACAAAAATGTACTCTCATGTTTTCTAAGAAACCCATCTTAAAGAAAACAGCTTTAGGGTAATAACCAGAAGATGGTGAGAATAAAACTATAATGAATCTACTTTTCCCACAATTTATAGTGTCTTTTGAGGTTTTAGTAATCCAAAAGTAATTAATTATGGGGATAATTAAGATTGGTTTCCTTCCCTCAGTGACATATCACATCATTAAAAAAACATGTCTGATAGCTTATTGTACTACACTGATTGGACACAAATGCTGAAATTTTACTTGCTTCCTCTAAGTACGTCCCTTTTAAAACCAAAAGCCACGATGCCAGTTTATCTCACTATGATTCTTGGAACTAAGTTCATGTGCTGAAGTCCAATTTCAGGGGTTTTTAACCTATTCCATAGTTGTAGAAAAATTAACTTTAGCAAACCTGTCACGAATGGGATTTACCAGTCTTCAATACATTTATTATGACAACATGTCTTTGGTTTAAGAAACATAGCACTGTGTGGTGCCATGAAAGAGCACAGGAGTGATGCCTTCCTACAAACTCATTGCTGAATTTCATCTAAAGCTTCAAAGATCTGGGTGGTCCAAATACCTACAGTGAACCATGGGGTTCAGACAAGGAACCACAGTGACATAATAAGATTGGGGAAAGTAGTTTTCACCTTACCCCAACATCTTTTGATTTATTACCATTTGCTAAAAAGAAATACTCCAGTGGTTGGTACAGAAAATAATCACAGCACTACTATTCCCTAAATAACTGAACTGATCCACTTTCAAAAGAATGAAATGCTTTCTTTACAGACTATTTTCTTTTGTCCTTGTCCTTTTATACAATGTTCTTCACTCCAAATTCTTTCTCCACCCTTGTCTTCCCTCTCTTTCTTCTGTAATCATGAGAGGTGGATTTTCTAGGTTTCACCCCAGGAAAATTATTTTTTAGTAACTTCAAATTTTGGTGATAACTATGAATTAGAAAAGAAATCATAAAGTACATACATCTACTTCTTGAAAGTAGGGGTAATCTGGAAAAAAAAAAAATCCAACATAAAGCTCCATTCACCTACTAATTTTTTAATTATTAGGATTGGGGTTAAATATCAGATCTGACCTAGATTATAACTGGAGATTACAAGACCAGGATCACAGCAAATACAAAAAAGACAAGATTGAGAAGGGTGGAGAAAGTTCATGAAAGCTATGGCATCTTTTCTTTGTAGCTAGTATTTTGAATTTCACATAGGTGAGCCTGCTGTGAGTTCTATTTTCTTACATTGTGCTAGAGTCACTCAATAGGCCCTTTCAATATAGAATCTTTAGTTTTGAGAAATTTTCTTAAATTATTTTATTGTTTTTTTCACTCCATTTCTCAGTTCCTTCTTCCAAATACCTTCTCTTTCCAATCCAATCTCAAAACAGACAATCTCTACTTTTAGATTCAAAGTGTTCCCGCAGACTGAGCCTTAACAAAGAAAGGTTCTCAAATCTCTCAAAAGGAAGGCAAATGGCCAAAGGCCCATTTGCTCCACCTGTTTTCATATTTCAGTGAGAGAATAGTTGGAAGATACCTACTGAATTAGAAAAATAAATAAAAATGGTCTCCCCAAAATTGAGCTAGAGTAAATACACTGAGTTTTATTTTTCAATAACACCAAAAACTTTTCAATCAATTAAGAAGAATGAACCTCTCATCATCCTCTGGAGGTTCCTGCTGTCATGAGTGTTCAGGAGGCAATAAATACAAGTGATGAAATTCGGATTATGCATTAAATCCATATCTTGCCTGCACAGATACTGTTGTCCACTTTCATGTGGACATTGGCAAAACTGTTGGATAAACAGGTAAAATTTTGGGACAAGTATCAATCATAAGTAATGCTAACAACTGAAATAATAAAGTATGGAATGGTGAAAAAAAGGTGATAGCTTGAACAAATACCTAAGTTTCTCCTTTCTCTCACTTTCTTAGTCTATCGTTCATATAAAAAATGCATGAGTGCATATCACGTATGCTTCATTTGACTGGTTCACTGATATATCCCAAGTGTCTATAATAATAATGCCTATTATAGTAAGCACTCAAAAATATTAGTTGAATTTGTTGAATAATTTTTACATGAATGTCTCCTCTATAGAAAATACTAATAATTACAACACAAAGTAGAAAACAATAAAGGGCATCAGAGAGAAAGTGTTAATAAAATTCAAAAGCAATATATATCATTCAAGACTGGAGACATATGGACAAGCATACATTTCACAGAAGCTTGGAATGAAGGATAATATTGTTCACATAAAAATGATGAAAAGAGGCCAGGCACAGTGGCTTACATCTGTAATCCCATCACTTTGGGAGGATGAGGTGGGAGGATTGCTTAAGGTCAGTAGTTCAAGACCAGCCTAGGTCATATAGTGAGACTCTGTCTCTACAAATAATAAAAAAAAACTAGCTGGGCACAGTGGTGCATGCCTATAGTTGGAGCTACTTGAGAGGCTGAGACAGGAGGATCGTTTGAGCCCAGGAGTTTGAGGCTGCAGTGAAATATGATCATGCCACTGCACTCTAGCTTGGGTGACAGAGCAAGACCTTGTCTTAAAAAAAGAAAAAAAAAAAAAAAAGAAGAAGAAAGAAGAAAACCAACATGTATTGAATGTACTGAGAGCTTATTATGGTACATGTTCTGGACAGTTGCGCAGCATCTAAGTCACTGCTGTCTCTTGGCAGATCATTCTGCTCTCCACCATGTAGGTGTAGCTATTGAGGACTTCTTATGTAGCTAGTCTAATGAAGGAGTTGCATTTTTAAATTTACATTCATTTATTTGTCACATGTAGCTAGTGGCTACTGTACTGGACAGCAGAAATCTAAGCAGATGTTTACAGAAATCCTGTGATGTGGGTATTATTTTACAAAGATGCAGCTGAAACTTAGAAAAGGTTAAGCAACTTCCTAAGATTGTTCTGTTGGTAAGTGGAACTCAGGTTTATTGACCCTAAACACCCTGATTTTTATACTATGCTTCAACAGTAGCAACGATGAGGCACTGCTGGGGGCTCCTTAAGAAACAGAGGCAAAAAGCACAACTTGTTGTGCATAGAAGTCTACTGCCTGGAATATAGACTGCTCTTCTGATTCCATACCCAGCTCTCATATGCATACTACTCCTAACTTCTGAAACCACCTTTCCATTCCCCCTAAATCCCTCTAAATAGGTTCTTTTTTTCCCTTTTTCTGTACTGTGCCACCTGGCCTCTGTACCTACTGTAACCAGCACTGACCATTTCTGACTTCTAATTCTTATAACTCCTTTCATTCCCCCAATTTAACACTTTTCTTAGCAGTGGTTCTCACATGACATCAGCTGTTCAGTGCTGAGATCTAGCTCTACTGTCTTGGCCATGCTCTGACTGAACCCTCAGTTGGTTTTAACAAGAGAATATAAACAAAAGTAAGAAAGACTCTGGGACTTCTTGAGAACTAGTAGTTCCGTCGGACTAAAGTAAAGGGGAATCACAAGAAAAATTGCAGATGTAGGTAAAGCCAGACTGTGGATAGCTTTAACGATCATAAGAAATGTGGAATTTTTTTCTGTGTCCCTCAGCATGTCACTAACAGTATTAAAACACAAAACGATATAAGCAGACTTGTTCTACACGAAGATAAATGTGGCAAGAAAATATGAGATAAGCATGAGCAACAACAAAAAAAACCCAAACAGAACTTTATCAAAATTAAAAAATTTTATGCTCATAGGACAATATCAAGAAAGTGAAATGACAACCCCCAAAATGGAAGAAAATATTTGCATATCATTTATCTGATGAGGAACTTGTATACAGAATATATAAAGAACTCCTACAACTCAATAATAAAAACACAAATAACCCAATATAAAAATAGGCAAATGATCTGAATAGGTATTTCTTAAAAGAAATAAGCATATGAAAAGACGCTCAGTATCATTAGCCACCAGAGAATTGTAAACCAAAACCACAGTGAGTACCACCTCACACCCACTAGGATCACTACAATCAAAAAGACATTTTGCAGCCTCTTGGAAACAGTTTGGCATTTCCCCAAAAGATTAAACAGTTACTACATGACCCAGCAACTCTACTTGTAAGCATACACCCAAGTAAGAAACATATGTTCACATAAAAACTTGTACATAAGTGTTCATAGTAACATTTACTCATCATAACCAAAAAGGATTGTACACAACCCAAATGTCCATAAATTGATGAATGGATAAATAAAATGTGGTATATCAATATAATGGAATATTTGGCAATAAAAATAAAGTACTGATACAAATATGGATGAACCTTGGAAATATTAGCCTAAGAGAAAGAAGCCAGTCACAAAAGGTGACACAGCATATGATTCTATTTATATGGAAGGTCATCTATGGAAACAGAAAGTAAATCTACTTTCTAATCGGTGGTTGCTAGGGATGGGGTATTGGGTAGAAGAAAATAAGAAGTGACTGCTAATGGGTTTAGGATTTTCTTTTGAGGTAAAGGAATGCTCTAAAATTGTGGCGATGGTTGCACAACTCTCTGAATATACTAAAAACCAATGAATGAACTTTATAATATGTGAATTATATCTCAATACAGCTGTTAAAAAATAAAGAGATGGTCTGAGAGAAGGCATTGGAGGCAGGGAGATTACACAAGCATTTCTAATGTTCTAAAAACAGAGGTAATGGCAGCTGTGACAATAAAAGAAAGATGATAAAAGTGATCCCCCAAAGACATACCCTCCCAAAATCAACTAGCTATGAAGAGAAAGGAAGGATATACATATATGTCACATTTGTACCTTAAAAATTACTTTTCTTGGCCGGGCGCGGTGGCTCACGCCTGTAATCCTAGCACTCTGGGAGGCCGAGGCGGGTGGATCGCTCGAGGTCAGGAGTTCGAGACCAGCCTGAGCAAGAGTGAGACCCCACCTCTACTAAAAATAGAAAGAAATTATATGGACAACTAAAATATATATATATACACAAAAAATTAGCCGGGCATGGTGGCGCATGCCTGTAGTCCCAGCTACTCGGGAGGCTGAGGCAGTAGGATCGCTTGAGCCCAGGAGTTTGAGGTTGCTGTGAGCTAGACTGACGCCACGGCACTCACTCTAGCCCGGGCAACAGAGTGAGACTCTGTCTCAAAAAAAAAAAAAAAAAATTACTTTTCTTTTTCTACAGCAACACTTAGTAACAAAGAATCACAATTTCTAACAGGTCCATTATCGTGAAGTAATGTTTCCTACAATCCTGACTTTGATTTTAAAGACTGATTCGTTACACAATCAAATATTTATTGAATAGTCACTATGCTAGAGGTACTATATTAGGAATGGGTTAAAAACCATCCAAGAGAAATCAACACACACACATACACACAAATCCACTGAAGTTGCTAGGCTTAAAATATACTATCAAGAAATGATCAAAGTATAAATTTTTCTGAAAATAATAATGAGAATGATAGCATTATCTAACATTTACTGAACATTTACTAATATGCCAGGCAATGTGCTAACCACTTTATATTCACTATTGCATATAATTCTCAAAATAATCCAGTGAGTAGGTGCTATTATCCTCATTTTATGAATAAAGAAGATTTGGACACATAAGTTTTCCATTCTAATATTTTAAACAAATCACTTTGTACTTATGCAACTAGATTTGCTATGTAGATATGCAGCAAATCTAGTTGGAGACTATATAAATGACCCAAATATTAATTCCTATACATGAAAAATTAAGTAGGTAATCCATGTTTCCTCAAAATACAAAAAAGTGAATGTTGCCAAGCTAATATAGTGAGTAGTTTATATTATGCATTTATTTATAAAATTTATAATATAAATTCACTATGTAAAAGTCAAGCCTGATGAAGAGTAAATAGGGTCAAAATACTAATTTATACTGTATATGTAAATACTCAGTCAAAAGATATATAAGGCCAGGCACTATGGCACACACCTGTAATCCTAGCACTTTGGGAAACTGAGGTGGGAGGATCGCTTGAGGCCAGAAGTTTGAGATCGGCCTGGACAATAGTGAGTCCGTCATCTCTACAAACAGCATTTTTTTTTTTTAAATTAGCTGGGCATGCTGGCATGCACCACCGTCAGCTACTCGGGAAGCTCAGGCAGGAAGATTGCCTGAGCCCAGGAATTGGAGGCTGCAGTCAGCTACGATGATGCCACTGCACTCTAGCCCAGGCTACAGAGCAAGACCCTGTTGCAAAAAAAAAAAAAAAAAAAAAAGAAAAGAAAAGATACATAAAATATGTAATAACAAAAAGAAATTTTTTCTTTATACAAACCATAACCAGTTTCAAGGTTGTTATAAACTATTTTTCAATAATTAAAAACTGTAGCCCATTCACACTAACAGAACACCCAACAACAAAAGGAAGAAAAAATCTTTCATGCTATCAAGAGTATTCATTCTACTTTTCCAGAAATATCATGTAAACTAGAGCATACAACAGACCCTCAAGAGAATAGTTCCTCTTGTACTATCTCCTTTCCTACCTAGACAATCCCCAGTTCTCTCACTGAAGGAAAGAAAAACCAAAAATCTTTGTTTAGAATATCAGACCAATAAAACTACTGAGCATGAAAATATTTGAGGGGAATAATGAACACAGGTCTGCATGTGCGCGCATGCATGCACAGACACACACACACACACTCACTCCAAATGTCAAAACAGATATACAATAGATGATCTTCCAGCCTCATCAGGAGAGAAAGGAAGGATTTAAAAATATAAAATACATTCATGATGTATTTTGAAGCCAGGGAAAAGAGCCTTAATCTTTTAAGAAGTTATACTTTAGCACATAGCATCTAAAAAAAAAAAAATCATCGGTTTTGAACTATTTTTTAGTCTCAACCTTTTGCATTTTAGGCAAGTTCTCAACTGCCTTTAGACATCTTTGAAACTAGCCTCTTGTTTAATACAAAATAGGATGTCAGTTGATCAATATCCATTTGGTTTAAATTCATAAGTCCACAACCTCCCTTAAGTGGTAGAACAAACAGGTACAAAGCCTGAAAATTTATTGTTTCTTTTTAAACTCCAAATGATATTTGCAGATGCCAAAAGGCATTTTGAAATCACTCACCCTTACTTCAGTAAAAATGAAAAAGGGGGATGGGGAGGAGGGAGAATCTCATGAGGCCTTGTATGTCAAGTTTTCGCCCAGAGCTAATTTTCATAGCTGTGTTATAAAACCCCGAAAATGGAGGTTTATAATGGAAATGCTGACAGACCCTTAACTATAGCAGCATGAATAGATATAATTAAAGAAAAGCTTTTGGCTACACCTAACTCCACAAATGAAAGACTGCCATTTTCATATTAACCTCAAATAACAGCAAGTGAGAAGTAGAAATGTGATTCCAGAAAGGTAATGTGAAACGTTAAAGATGACTGCTAAAACTATTTGACATTCAAAGTTTTAAACACAGAAGCATTTAGTTAACATAACCAAGTCAGTATTTTCATAATGCTACTTAATCAGCAATAAAGAATGCTCTAGTGAGCCATCAGCTCCAGTTAGCAGAAAGTGGCATATGAAGTTATTATTTCTTAACAGCCTAGAGGGAGCTGCTTCTCCCTTTAATCAGTGATCTTGGTTCCTTCTTACCTATAATTTCTGTCATACAGTTATAAAACTATTACCCGGTTACACACACACACAGACGCACACACTCTCACACCCTGCACACACATTTATGCAAGGACTGATACCTTATTCCCACCTGAATTTGAAAACAGAAGAGATTGCTAAGGTAAAGTATTTCATTCTTTCTCTTGTCAGGGATGCAGCCAGGAATAAATATCATCAATCTATGTAATCCATCTTCCCTACTGAACCAAAATTCAAAGAATTTAGCTCCATTCTTAAAAGAAAAAAAAAATGCCTAGGCTGTAATTTTCAACAACTCTCCAAAATATTTTTTACCTTTCTAATAGTATTAATAGTATATGGCACACCTAAAAGACTGCTATGAAAAGATCTTGAATGAAGTTCCAGATTTTGGGTTAAGAAATTAGGAATACATCTTTATGATCAATTACCTAAAGGACTTTTTCTTGTTTGTTTCCTTTCCTTCTCTACCTTCCTTCTTTCTTTCTTTTTCGGGCAAACAATCCTCAATGATATCTGAGGCCCTTCCCCCAAAGATCTCAAACTAAAAGCTGGTCTCTCTTGACAATATCTCCATTGGAAAGCGCTAAAAATTGATGGGATAAAATGAAACTATCCCAGTCACAATTCCTCTTAATATCTACTGTTATCAGTATCATTGAAGAACTGTGTGCAAATTACCATGCAAGCTTCAGAAACTCAAAAGACAGCAGTGCCTAAATTACGACAGCATTAATAAAGACTTACACATTGCCAAGCCATTCTTATTCACACACAGACCTCATATTTCTATCTGTTAAAACTCCTAATTTTGGCAATAGAAGTTGTACAAGATTTGATTTTTTATAACAATCGTTTTCAATCACAGTTGAGTAGTATAAGACAAAATCAAATTATACAATTGTCCAAGGAATCAAATGTTATAAATAGCTGTGTCCTTTTTTCCGTAGGCTAGTCCTGAAGTCCCACAGCATACCTGCTACCTACCCTAACACTGTTTCAAAGACTAGCTAACAAATTCAATTCAGATCTAGTTAAAAAAAAAAACAAAACAAAAAACTCCTAATATAAATGTAAACTTACTTTCATTTTATATAATTGACAGTCTTCATTATCCCTTCTTGATTCCTACCTCTGTACTTCTGAATAGTGATCCCATAGATTAACAGAGATGTATTATAGCTTACAACGTATTTGCAACCAGTATCTTTCCAACACTACTGAAATAGCTTTGGTTGCAATGCTAAAGGACTTCTACTAAATTAAATTTAAAGAGCAAAAACTTGTTTTTATTGCAAGAAGTGAAATTTAGATGGTTGAAATGGTTCTAATAAATCAAAGACAAATTGTTATAAATAAAATATAATTCACTTGTCTCCACATCTCTCGATTCATTTTCTCCAACTGACTTACTAAAAAAAAAAAAAATTTGCAACTTACAAAATTATAAAAACAAAGTAATCAAAAGTACCCTAATAAGCAACTACCCTTTTTTTAGTAGTAAAAACAAAACATAAAAGCACTCAGAAGTATATGAATAGTGGTAATAATTTCAGGTTTGCAAATAGTTTGCAAATTTTACTCATTTAATTACTTCTAATTTATTAAAAATGTAGTGGTATGGTCAGTTTCAGTGTAGTTACTTATTAACAATTATAAAGATTGTGTAACAAAGGCAACTGTGGCACGGTGTCTGAGTGCCAATTCTGAAATTTATCTGTGTTATTTTAGGTAAGTCGCAAAAAGTCTCCATGTTTCTGTTTTTTCATCTATACATAGGGATGGCAGGGTTAATAAAAAAATAAAGGAGACAATATTTAAAAACTGTAAACCTTTCAAGAATATAAGAATTATTCTTGTGTTTATAGCCATTACTTTTGAAGAATTACAGACCAAGAAAAATGTCAGTTAGGAGGCTTAAGACAAAAATAAGTTAGTGAATGAATATAGAATATTTTTTTGCTTTCTTTGTATTTCCATCTTTAATGCCTCTCCAACCTTCAAAGTAAGTCTCACTCTACTACAAAGCTGCAATTTACATTATTAACAAATTCCTGTATTTCTCATCTTAGATTGCATTGTTTTCTAAATACACTCCATACAATGATCCAAAAATGAAAATGGAAGCTTTTTCATATATTATTAGGGAGAGTAGAAACAGGTACAATTTTTTTTTTTGGTATGAAATTTGTAATATCCATCCACATTTAAAATGTACATACACCAATTCAATCTTAGGAATTAATCTATAGGTATACTTCCACAAGTACACAGAGATGAATGTATAAAGATATTAAATAAAAAATTATAGAAAATGATAAATAATATAAATTTCCATTGTTGGGGATTGGCTAAATAAAGTTTGGTACATCCATATAATGAAACACTAAGTAGTCATGAAAAAGAATTAGGTAGGTCTCCAAGTACTAACATGTAAAGCTGTCCAGGAAATATTAAGTGAAAAAAGGAAAGTGTAAAACAAAGATCATCCATTTTGTGTTTTAAACATATATATAGGAAGATGATGTCTGGAATGTCCCATAAGAAACCATTTTACTTCATGCAGTAGACCTATAGCACTGTGTCTCAACCTTAACACTGCTGAGGTTGGGCAAGATAATTTTTTTTGTTGTAAAAGCTGTCCTGTGCATTGTAGCGTGAGTATCGGCATCCCTGACCTCTGCCCACTAGATGTCAGTGGCAATCCCCTAATTATGACAACCAAAAATATCTCTAGACATTGGCAAATGTCCCCTGGGGGACAAACTCACCCCCCATTGAGAACCACTGAACTTGAGAATAAAGAAGTGAAGCTGAGGAGAGAAAATTTTACTTGTCACCTTACGCCTCATATTTTTTTTTCTTTATCATTTCTATCATGACAATATATTAAACTCACAATTTAAAGATAATTTTAACAAAAACAAAAAAAGATTGTCAGAAACTTTTAACTAGAAAGATTACAGTATTGGTAGCATATGAATTTGCTTAAAAAGAAAAAAAAACTATGTAAGAAGCAATACAATTGTTAAGAAGGATTAAAAGGAACTTACCCATCTTCAATGAAAAAGGCAGAAAGATATATGGATTGTGCCATTTTGTTTCCATGACTGCCTCTTCTCAAAATACCTATAACTTCCCTTCCTTTCTTATTCTTATGCTACCACATCTTCTGGGGACTGTACTTCCTCCTTGCCAGCTCACTTGTTTTATATATTCAGACAAAAATATATCAAACATGTATACAGACAAACCAAAACTAGTACTAGAAATGTGGAAATTTCTAATTTTCCCAGGAAGCACAGGGAAATATTATTTACCATTTATTAAAAAACTGAACAAATAAAACAGAGTTGGTGCCTTGGAAAAGTATAAAATCTGCTAATAAATTCTGCTAGACTAAAAACAAACATAGCTCATGTAGAAGATCGAGAATTAGTAAAAGCTTCTTATGAAATTAGTTATGAATTTACTTATCCATCTATCCACCCATCCAAAAATTTGAGGGCTTTAAGATTCTTACTTTAATAAAGCTTACTGTAGGGAGCAAGAGGATAATTATCTGATCAAGAATTCTGGCTAAACCTCTACAATTTAAACTGATGAGAGCAGACAAATATAAAAACTATATAATATCTAATGAGGAGTAAAACTTGTCAGCAAATCAGTATGAAAATACAGCACAGAATAAAGAAGATAAGCTAGTAATAAATAAATTTGATAATGAATAAATTTCTAAAATTTGGAAATTTTGCTAAGGTTAGTACCTATGAAAAACAAATGCTTCATTTGTGATGGGACATTAGGAGGAGGGAAGCAATCTCTTCATTAACCTTAGACATGATTTCAAATAAAATATTTCTATATGCAACTTTTACACAACTTTTCAGCGACAGGGTGCAACTACAGCGAGTGGTAGTATCTAACTTCTTTAGAACATGCACTTCATCCGTAAAACTGTTATGTGAAAAGGGCCTAAAGGCAATAAATGTCATAACCATTGTTCTTATCCATTATTAAGTTTGGGTCTGAGTGTACCTGTACACCTAATGTATTTGAATAAGAGTGTATCTGTACATCTAATGTATCTGCATAATTTAAGTGGATCTGAAAACAGTTTTATAGAGGTGATTGTTATTAACAGAATAATCCTATGTTAACTTCAGAGCAAACTGGTTTACTTGGAAGTATGTGATGCAGTTGATGCTACAACTTTGCAGCAAAAATTTAAAGAAACCAATTATTTTTAATGGTACAGTGTGGTCAAAATCTCCTTATGTGTACACAATTGCACACTGTTCAGTAAAAGCCACTTCAGATTTTTGCTCATGGTCTTGCTTATAATATATGTAACATACCTCTGGGTATTAACACTGTTCTGAGAGGTAGCAGGGGAAAGAAGGGTTAAGTAAAGCATGGCTCTGAGATCACACCAGAGCTGCTCTAAGTTTAGTCTTGCCACTTGTGATTGCACCTAAGCTTTCTTTTGATGAATTATTGTTTGAAAACCTTTTGAAAACTACAGGTTGAACATCCCTAATCTGAAAATCCAAAATCTGAAACTTTCTGAGCACCAACCTGATACCACAAGTGGAAAATTCCACACCTGACGGCAAGTGACAAGTTGCAGTCAAAACTTTCATGCACAAAATTATTGAAAATATTATATAAAATTACCTTTAGGCTATGTGGATAGGTATATATGAAACATAAATGAATTTATGCTTAAACTTAAGCATTCCCAAGATATCTCATTATGTATATGCAAATATTCCAAAATCCCAAAAAATCCAAAATCTAAAACACTTCTAGTCCCAAGCATTTCAGATAAGGGATACTAAATCTGTATTTATCTATGCCAATGTAGTAGAAAACTAAATCCTCTCCTCTACATTTGGATTTAAAAAAAAAAAAAAAAAAAAAACCTCCTTTATTATAAATCAGTATATGTGATGATACAAAACAAATTATTAAGTTAGTACATGACTGGAAAACATACCTTATTCTGGCCAGAACAGCTTGTAGAAAGTTCAAAACAGTCCTAAGTTCAGATTCTCGACAAGCTCGCAGAAGCATGCTAAATCCGTCATTAAGCAGTTTTTCATGGGAAGCATACAAGCAATAGCTGGTCTCAAACACTTCTTGAACACCATCAATGTAGATGGAAAGAAGTGTCCAGAAAGTCTGTCTCTGTGCCATTTCATCATTCTTAGACACCAAGAATTCCTTTGCTTTCTCCCGGAAGGCACATGAAAATTTTTCAGCCAAAACACCAATGTCTAGATTTTTCTGGGCATACATCAAGAGGAAGGCCATCTGACCCTTCCAAATAAGGGCTCTCTGAGATGTCATAAAGGCAGGCTTCAGGAAATTCAGGAGGTCTAAAACATGACTTGCTACATCTTCCACCTCCACAACAGCTGCTAACAGTAGAAAGAGGTTGAAAAAGTTCTGCAGACCAACTTCAGTTAGTTCTTCCATTCTTTTTTGATGGAATTTAGAATATATTCTATAAAACATAAAAAATTGCTTTAATAAAATTGTTTGGACTGGACACAGTGGCTCACACCTGTAATCCCAGCACTGTGGGAGGCTGAGGTGGGAGTATTACTTGAGGTCAGGAGTTCATGACCAGCCAGGGCAACATAGCAAGACCCCATCTCTACAAAAAATAAAATAAAAAAAAAAATTAGCCAGGCATGGCAGGCACTTAATAGTCCTAGCTACTCAGGAGGCTGAGGTGGCAGAATCATTTGTGCCCAGGAGTTCAAGGCTGCAGTGAGCTATAATCGTGTCACTATACCCTGGCCTAGGCGACAGAGCGAGACTTTGTTTCATTCATTCATAAATAAATAAATAAAATTGATTTACAGAAACCTATCTTTTAAAAGAAAATTTCATTCAATACTTATGGCAGTCTCATTGCTTTACATTTTAAGTTAATTCTTCATCTTGATGCTGCCTTATAACTTTTTCTACTTAGAAAACAAACTCACATCGTAGCCCTACCTTCAAATTTCCCAAGGATGCGGCAAATCATTTATAAGTAAGCAAAGGATTCAGTGTCTTTTCTGAAAGGACAGTAGTAATGTACTTTTCATATAGTATGTGGCTTTTCCTTTTATTCAAGTTCTCCCTTATTTTATTGGCAAATAAAAAATATATAATCTTTTAAGTATAATTTGATGTGCTTTTACAGAAATCTTAACAGGACAATTTCATATAACAATTTTTCTTAAATCTTTTCTCCCCCTACCCCTCAATAAAGACTTGCTCTTGCTTTATTTACACCCTAAGATAATTCAAGGTGTTTGAAAAATTATTTTTACCTACCTGCAAAGAAAAATTGTTAGTGTTTAATTGTCCAAGACTAGCCATTAAAAAACTTCTCATCAATAGTACTTAATACAATAGTTGACACATAGCTAATAATATAGTTAATACAACAGTTAATATACTTTTATCAATTAAGCGATTAGAATTGAAAACAATTCATCTTGAATTCCTACTTATGAATTATTAAGTTTTGAAACTTCTATAATAGGTTTATTCAGGATGGAAATGATTAATACTCATGAGAGGTTAAATGTTTATTTATAAAGAACTATGGCCGGGCGCGGTGGCTCACGCCTGTAATCCTAGCACTCTGGGAGGCCAAGGTGGGCGGATCGTTTGAGCTCAGGAGTTCAAGACCAGCCTGAGTAAGAGCGAGACCCCATCTCTATTAAAAATAGAAAGAAATTATATGGACAGCTAAAAACACATATAGAAAAAATTAGCCGGGCATGGTGGTGCATGCCTGTAGTCCCAGCTACTCGGCAGGCTGAGACAGGAGGATCACTTGAGCTCAGGAGTTTGAGGTTGCTGTGAGCTCGGCTGACGCCACGGCACTCACTCTAGCCTGGGCAACAGAGTGAGACTCTGTCTCAAAAAAAAAAAAAAAAAAAAAAAAAAGAACTAGGTAAAAGCTGATAAGCTCCTGAAAGTAAAGGTCTGTTTAATTATCTTTGTATTCCCTACTATCCCCACTCTGGTGGCTTGACATATAGTATTGAATGAATTCAAATGATTTCTTCTTTTAGCAATAAAGTTCTGAGTATTTTGCGTTCCATAAAATTATTTCAGGTTCAAAAACAAACTGGCAAACAGAACAAAACAAAAAACTATTTGAGCCACGTGATTACTAAAGGTTTAACAAAGAAGCTGTCATTTTTAAAAAGTCTATTCTAAATAAAATACCCAAACTGTATCACCATAACCTTACAAGAATTATTCACCATGGGAATCAAATAGGAATTTCATTAAGTGATTCTTGATCAGCCCCTACCTAGCATAAGAGGTACTCTGTTCTCTGAGAGGTCCCAACAAATAAACTGAGCAAGTCGTTGATGGTGGTGTACTGCACAAGGAGGGCTAAGAAAAGGGCCAATGGGTAAATAAAGTAGAACAAATGAAGACAATTAAAAATTATATCCATTAAAAGCAAAGCATGCTCTCTCAAAAAAAAATAATAATAAATAAATAAATACAATAAAGACAGAGAGTGAACAATAGATTAATGTAACCAAAAGTTTATTTTACCAGAAATGAAACCTGGGCATAATTTCCAAATGTGAACGATAGCATTTTCTGGTTCTACTACACTCTAGTTAGTTCTCCTTCAAAAACAGCAGTGCTGTGAACTACTGGGCTCAAAGAACACAAAAATTTTATACTTTGACCCTACTACCTGACAATGTATAACTTGGAGATGTTTTTTCATTTCTATCACTTTTAATAAATTGTATACAACAGATTACAAAATATTACAATTAAATTTTGGCAAAAAAAACTCTAGTTTCCTAATATCCCTGCACTTAATATATGGTATTTCAGTCTTCAGCGTGATGAGATAAATAAGAAAATGAAACCCTCTGCAAATGATGGATATTAGGTTTGCTTACTTTAACAAATTGGCAGGATCAAAAACCAGCTTATTCTGCTATCCTACATCAAGAAATATACATTTTTTTAATTTTTATTTTTTTAAATTTATAAACAACAGAATTTATTGCTCATAGTTCTGGAGGCTAGGGAAGTCCAAGATGAAGGTGCCAGCAGATTTGGTGTCTGGTGAAGAAATACATTTTATATATGTAAAGACTCCAACCACAAGTAAACTTAACACAATATAAATAGTAATACTTCTCCAAAAATTATCAGTGAACATTCACCACAAAGAAAGATACTACACATACCTTCCTTTTACTTGTTTCCAAGGATGAGGGCCATTGTTCTTCATTGCTTTCTTAACAACTTTTGCCAAAATACAAAGGAAAATGGTATAACTACTACTGGATTTATACAGGTTGTGGTCTTGTTTATCAAAACAGCAAGTTTTCACCATTTCAAGCATTGATGAGGGAGACTTTATGATATTAGAAAGGCCTTTCAAAGGAAGCCAAGAAATACTGAAGGAACTATTCTAAAAGCAAAAAAGAAAACAAGTATTAGTCTCTTAGTAAATAAAATGGAAAGCTGAACATTTCAATTAGTTCATTAAAAGTTTGACTCATCTTAACCACAGAAATTATATAACCATGATTATATATCCCTCAAAATGAAAATTCCATAAATGCACAGAGCATCAAGAGGTGAGCAAATTTTGGATTGTCTCCCGAATGTGTTTTCAACAGTTGGTTTGTCCAACAAGGTCCATACATTGCATTTGGTTGATATGCCCCTTAAAGCTCTTTTATTGTATAAGTTTCCTAATGTTTTTGTTATACCATTTATTTTCTATATCAGGTTATTTTTGTGCAAAAGTTTTCATATTCTGGATTTAGCTGCTATATCCTCCTAGGGTCACTTAACAAAATCTTTTATCCCCTACCTTTTCTGTAAACTGGTGGCAATAAGTAGAGGCTTGATCAGAGTATGTCCTGTAGCACTTAGTGAACATAAGTTCCAACTTTTTGTGATGGTAAGATTTGTCAGGTTGGCAGCCTGACCCACCCATTTTAGTGATCACCACCAACCTTTTACTTGACAGTTTTAGCAACCATTGATGAGCATTGTCTGGGTGCCTTATTTGATTAGATGTACAAAATGGTGACTTTCTAAATTCTATCATGTTGTCTTAATTAGTCATCAGAAATTTGTTTACTCTAAAATATAGTTTGTATTTTCCTTAATTTGCAGTTTTCAGAATAATGAGGTTTTTTTGTTCCAGAACGTTATAAAGTATCATGAACATGTATTTAAACATATTTGATGTTTTAATCCACTGCAGTCATTATTCTTGCTTGTGCTGAAATTTTCTTTCTTTGGGCAATGGAAGTTCCTTCAAGTTGGTTCCTGTGTCCTTTTGACATGACTCTAGCTTACTCTGATACTTTCCCTGCTTTCTGGCATGACAAGATACTCCAGATCCATCTTGTACACATTCTGCCTCAGAACTAGAATTGCTCATTTCTCCAACTACGCTAACATTATGCTTCAGAGAAAGGCATTTTTCTCAGGTTTTAATAAGCTCCATTATACACAAATCCAAACTTCTATTTACTTATAAATCTTCCATTACCATTTTCTATCTTGATTGAGGGCTTCCCTATTTATTCACCCAAAAACTCAAATATCCCAAATCTCCTCTCCATATACAAGTAACTAAATCTTTTAAATCTACCTTTTAAATTTTTATCTTCTACATTCATCCTCTCCTTTCTATAATAAATCCACTGTCCCTATTTTAGTTCTCAGCCATAGTATTATTTGCTCACACAACTACAATGAACTACTAACCCATCTGCATCCAATTTATTTATACCACTTTTAGAAAAAAGCTTTCTCAAACACATACCTAAGTCATATCCTTGCTGTCTACAAAAAATAAATCAGAACTCAAACTCACATTATGTTCAACCCTTCATAGTCTAACCCCAGACTACTTTTTCTATTTTTCTTATCTCCTGTCTTGCCCCACAGTCATCCAAGACCTATCATTCAGAACCATTAACAAGGTAGAAACAGACCATGCTTTTTCGTACTTCCATGAATTTGTCCATATTGTTCCTCCTACCTGGATGTTCTTTTTCTTCTGTACTTGGAAAATTCTACTCATTCTCAAGGCCGAAGTAAAAAATTATGACCTCATGAAGTCTTGCACAAATCCATATAATGGATTAGATACAACCTCTTCTGGCACTCCATGATATTATAACTTTTTTCCCCACAGTATATGTGTACATACCTACTAGCCTATAAGCTATTGAAGTGTCAAGATGGTGTCTTACTCAAGACAGCCGTGTCTATTCAATGTATCATGAGCAATCAATAATTATTAGAAAATATTTATAAATGAGGATTAAAAAATATCTTTCTGCTACAATTTTTGCCACTTTGTTTACACTCACTCTGAAGAGAAAAAGCATACCAAATGCTGTCTCCTTTATGCCAAAGCTCTACAGACAATATTTGTTAATGCTAAAACTATTCATGAGCTACTCCAATCTACTCTGGACAAAAATTAACTTTTTAAGAAAAATTCATAACGATTCATAATTAAACCATAAAAATTCCTAAAATTTATTCCTGGAACAAATCCATATTCTATTTACTCACCAGGTTCTTACTGTAATATTCCCATAAAATTGTGACAACTGCAATGTTTGGTTCCCAGAAATCACAAAGTGTCAAACAACAGTGAAGATACATTCGTAATTGTTCTTCTAGTACACCCTCCTAAAAAATAAAGTTATGCAGGAGTAAATAGGCTCTGGCAACATAAATATCATCACTTGATATTGCACTGTGTAACCTGTAGCTAAAAAGAATATTAACATATATCACTCTATCATATCCATTCTCATCTTCAGACCAGAAGGCCTAAATTAACATAAGGTATACTACCAAAAACTCATTTTACACATTCAGATAATGGAAATTACATAACTCAATTTGACTTTTAATTCAATTATTTAAAAACTGCAGTAGGTGTTTTATAATTACATTGGAAATCCAGAAACTAAAGAAAAAAACCAAATCAGAAAGAAGTGGCAAAAATGATAATTAAGATATACACAAGTGGCTTGGTCATACTTAAGTACTTGGTCAAATTCTTTTACAGGTTATAAGAATTGTTCTTTTAAAAACCAGAGGATTGGCAGAGTACATATATTTTAACCTTTTAGGAGATGGTAGGAGAATCAAGTGGGAAAAAAGTAGACTTTTTTTTGTTGTTGTTGAAACAGAGTCTCACTCTGTCACCCAGGCTAGGATGCAGTGGCATCATCATAGCTCACTACAACCTAAAATTCCTGGACTCAAGTGATCTTCCTGTCTCAGCCTCCTGAGTAGCTGGGACTATAGGTGTGTGCCACCACACCTGCTAGTTTTTTTTTTATTTTTAGTAGAGAAGGGGTCTCACTCTTGCCCAGGCTGTTCTCGAACTTCAGAGCTCAAGCAATCTTCCCACCTCAGCCTCCCAGAATGCTAGGATTACAGGTGTAAGTCACCTTGCCCGGCCAAAAGTAGACATATGTTTGTTTTTTTTTTAATTATGCATCCCTGAATTCCAATCATTCAATTATATTTAAAGCTTACTACATACTAGGCACTGTTCCAAGGTACTAGGTGTAGGGTAATGAATAAGTCAGACATAGTACATGCACTAAAAGAGTTTACACTTTTGGGGAGGAAAGAAAAAAGGATACTGATACAAATAAGATAAATTCAAATAGTTATAACTTCTGTGAAAAACAAAATACAACAAAGCAGGGTATGTGGCAGAGTAATTGGTAGAAGATGGGCATTATTATTATATCCGGTACTTTTACAATACCTTTTAAATTCCTTTTAAAATGGAAAGGCCTTTTTGAGTGGTGGCATTTGCACTAAATGATTGAATGACAAAGAGACAAACATTTAGAGACCTGGAAGGAAAGCATTTAAGGCACAGAAAGCAAGTGGAAAGTTCCTGAATTATCAGTAAGCTTGGTATTGTAAGATTAAGGCAGAGATAGGGAGAGACCATATCTCATCTGAAGTTTATTGGTCTTGGTAAGAAGTTTGCATTTTATATTTTAAATATGTTGGGAAGCTACTGAAAGAAGGTAAGCACAGGAGTGACATAATGATTATTTCAAAAATACTGCTCTGGATCATACATGGAGAATGAATACAAGGGAAAATAAATAGTAGCAGGGAGAGCAGGTAAGAGGCAATTCTGTGATGCTGTAAGACTGAGATAAGCAGACAACTTTAAAGGTATGTTTGGAAAAAGGGGCAATGGGATTTGTTGATTAATTACATTAAGGTATAAAAGATGTTAATTAAGAAGAACTCCCAGATTTTGACTTAAGAAAATGGGTTGATGGTGTTATTCCCTGAAATGGTAAAGACTATGAGAAGAATATATGGGGAGAGTGCCCAGGGCAATCATGCAAAGATACTAAGTAGACAATCTGACATATAGGTCTAGAGTTCAGGGGAAAAGTCGGAGTTGTTGACAGAAATTTGAGTGTTTTCTAAAACCTATTATGAGCTAAGAGGCTAGATAAGATCATCCAAAGAAAGAATATAGATGAAAAAAGAGAAAAGGATCCAGAACTGAGAGCCCTTTGCTATTCCAACATTTAGATATTGATATTTAGCAAATGGAGAAGAGCTTATAAGCGAAAACAAGTGGCCAGTTAAGCAGGAAAAAAAACCAAGCACCCTGGAAGCCAAGAAAAGGATTTCAGAAAAGGACAGTAGTGAATAGGATTGAAGCTGCCGACAGATTAAAATAAGAAGAACCCTTGGAGATAACCATATAGAAGACATTGATGGCCCTGCAAGAGCAGTTTGGGGCATGGCAAAGACAGCAGCTCTACTATGGATGGCTGAGGAGATAACAGGAAGAGAGGAAGCAGAGACAAAATCCTTGAACAGGTAAGAGGAGAAAAGATCTAGTGCACAGGGAAAGGAATTAGCTCTTGATAGAAACAGTGACACTTCTAACATAAAAGAAAAGCACTCTGAGAGGTGGAGTACAAGTAGACATGCTGGGAGATTTGAAGGTGCAAAGATAGAGCAGTTCTCACCTGACTGGTTCTATTTCCTCAATGATTTATGAGGCAAGCTGTTGAGCTGAGTAGACTGGGATAGACATTGTATTGAATTGTGTGTAAAAGAGAAGTTCTAAAATAAGTCATTTTGGAGAGTAGAAAAGCAAACATTCTAGAGCTGACTGCCAACTGAGATTGAAGATCAAGAATTTAAAGTCAGACAAGTCAGTAAGAATGAATGTATGATTTTCACCTGCAAGATTCAGTTGTGGGTGGGGGGTAGGAGAGGAGGTATAGGTTTCTTCAGGTTTAAAACAGGTACAGGTTATGACATTAATGTTTGTGATGGCATGATTATAATAATGGGTTGTGTAATCTACAATGTTTAAGAAAGTGAGGACATGGAAGAGGACAGAAAAATGAAAAGGTCAATCAATGGTGATGGGCAGAATGAAAATGAAAATAAAAATGAAAAATGAAAAACTACAATATAACCATGGGAGGAGATAGGTGGGGTAAGTAAATGGAAATCTAATTAGAAGTGAGGATATTAAGAAAGTGAGATAGCAGGTCAGTTATACATAACAATGTTGGGGTCACTAACAAAAGTAGTATATAGGCATAGAAGAAAACAGTGACCTTGGTACCAAACTTTTCAATGAATGAGAGTAACCGAAAGAAACACGGGTAAAGGAGATTTTTTTGGCAAGGTCTTAACTCCTTTAATTTTTCATCCTTTAAAGTACACTTTGGCCAGGCACAGTGGCTTACACCTGTAATTCCTGCTACTCAGGACGCTAAGGTGTGAGGATTGCTTGAGGCCAGGAGTTTGATCATAGCAGTAAGCTATGATCATGCCACTGCACTCCAGCGTGGGCGGCAGAGCAAGACCTCTTCTCTAAAAAAATGTAAATAAATAAAATAAAACAGTATACACTTCAAACTGCAAGCCCTCTAGTCCTAACTCCTACACTAGACAGTGACCTTTCTTTATGCTCCCACAGCATACTAAGCATACCTATATCATAGGTTAAATTTAATGTTTACCTGCCTTCAAATGTCTAAGAGCTCTCTGAGGGTGGGATACTGCCCTCAAAGCCTAGCACAATGACTGTTTCACTAAAGACTCTCAATAAATGATTCATGAACAAAACTGAGATCTGGGTTCTGGGGCCTCTTCTGACCAAGTAGTATTATGGCTTTGGGAAAGACATTTAGATTCTTGAATAGACAATTAAACTCATTTAACCAAAGAAGGTAAGGTTCTGTAAATCACTAACCTTCTCTAATTTTATTATGAAAATATTAAACTAAATCTAGGTTCATATTGATTCCTATGGCACAGTATTTAATTGAAATAAAACATACTAAATTTTTTGTTTGCAAGGTAAAAAAGTGGGTTATGTTGTCAAAGTTCACTTTGAAAGGTTTTATTTGGCATCTGAAATTCATTTTGCTATGTAAAATCCATGAAAATATGTGAAGGATGAATACCAACTATGTGTCAGGCATCATGTCACATGTTGTACCTGTTAATTTATGCATGTCTCATACCATCTCAGTTTTATTATCTTCATTTTATAGAAAAGGTTGAGATTCAGAACTTAGAAATAGCTCATCCAAGCCCACTTGGTTAGGCACTAGGCGCTATGACTCCAAAGCCTCTGTTATACGTACTATTCTATGCCATCTTCCAAAAAACAGGAGGGAAAAGAAATGAACATTTAGTGGACAACATATGTGATCAAGATTGCTTAGTGACCAGACCAAGATTTGAATCAAAGTCTTTGTGAAGCAAGAACCCATGCTCTTTGCACTGTACCCAATTATGAGGAAATTATTTTCCTTTATTTTTTTTTGAAGGAAAGGAAATGAATTTCCCCGCATTTCTCTCCTAGTGGCTACAAATTAAAAAGAAAAGAAATGGCTTAGAAAATACCATTCTCCAGAGTTCTGGCAGGATAGGTTATCCTATTAGTTGAGTATGACTTGGAAAACACATGGTTTTTAGCCTGTAGCCAATTACAGATGGCATTTGTTATATAGTCTACATTTTCATGTTCTATATATTCAACTATTGCTTTATTTTCAACCACTTTAATGTTTTTCTTAAAAATTCACTTTTAAAGGTGTGTATATGTACATCAGTTGAATTAGGAGAAAAAGGACTTGTCTATCCTTCAAGTCTAGATAGCTAAAGCAAAAGTACACAGCAGTCAGGAGTAGGAAGACAGCAAACATCATAGCTCAAAATTCATAATAAAAAGATAGAGCTGAAATATAGAGGGAAGGAATATCTGACAACACTTCAGTATATTAATTTCTTACATCTTCCCATCACACTTACTGAAGAAGAAAACAATGAAAACACTATGGAAAATGGAGATGCTGTCCACAAGTATGACCAAAACAAGTCTAGAAACCAAAATGCTTTACTAGACAAACACATAATAGCAAAATGTTAAAATAGAAATACTGAAGGTAAGTAGTTTTATTAAGAATCCTAGAAAGTTAAATGTTTTGAGGTATTACATAGAGGAATCAAACATACATGAAGGTTCAAATCCTGGCTGTTACTACCTAAGCTAGCTGTGTTCATCAACCCCTTTGGGACTCAGCCTCGTAAGGTGTAAAACAGAAACAAGAATATTATCACTATATAAGATTGTGACAGCATTAAGTGAAAGAATATACATTAAGTGTTAAGTACGGTGCTTGCACAAGGACAGGTATCATTTTGTTATATGCAGGAAAGAAACATACTTTGTTAGACCATGCTGATTCTTTTGATAATCAAATAGTAAAAGCAACAGGTTCATAGTATTGTTCCTTAAGCTGATGCATTTCAGTTTTGTGAGTTTTAAGCTCAAACCCTACCTCATCACAGAGATTTGATTAAAGACATGTAAATCCATGCCCTCTGATTAAAGATTGTTTAATAAGCCAGAAGGCCTGTGGGCCTCTTTTCCACACAGCCTTAAACCTGCCTGGCTCAAGGAGTACTACTCATCTCCTGCATTTTTCAGAAGCCCTTATGGGCTTTCAGGGTATCTCATTTCAGCTATGTGTGTGTGTGCAAGCGTGTGTGTGAGAGAGAGCAAGCGTGTGCCTGAGAGAGAATGAGCTATTTAATGCATATTCCATCAAATTATATTAAATGAATATGCTTACTCCTAATCTCTGCATTAGTCCTTTTTTAAAGAGTGTCTTCTTATCTTTATTTTAAAAGATCAAATGTAGGCATATTAAATTTGGGCATACTGCATAGGTCAAATCTTTTATTAAACTAATAATAAAAACATTTCCTCTTTTAGCTTAGTTATTACACAGAGATGAGAATTTAACAACTGGTTATAATATATACAATTTAACTGGGTCATTTCTTTATGTGTAACTAATCTACCTATCAGAAACAACCACAAGAAGAATAAAATTTATTTGCAAGCCAAATGATAACTGTTATTTTAGGACTGAATAGAGTTGGACTTCGATATTCCAGCCAAGCCCCTTCTGCTCAAGAAACACTACACTTTTTAATTAGTAATTAGAGGATTACTGTTCTACATTATTCAGATCTAATCACATTCTGAGTTGTTTCTAGCCTTGGACTCTCCAAATTAAGGTATATTTGACAAATCAAAATAAAATCTTCTTTTAGGCTTATTTTTTAAATACCCTTTCATGACCTTTATAAAACTAGAAAATTATTTTTGTAACCTCAGAAAATAATGAGGCCTTTAAAAGGCAGGAGAAGAAAGGAAGGAAGGAAGGAAGGAAGGGAGGGAAAAAATAGGTATGCTAAAACTAAAAACTTGTTTTCATATGAAAACAATAATGCTGTTCTAAAGATAGAACAAATGTTTACAATTAATATTCACAAATATTAAATAAGATTATCTCTAAAAAACTTTTTAAAGCCCATAACTATAAAATTGTAACTATGTAAGTAAAATTAAATGATATATGCTTTCTTTACTAAACTACAGCTCCAGCTCTATTTCTGGAAGATGCTCTCTGGCTAGAAGAAAAGATTTGAAACATTATTTGCTTAATTAAAACTACAGTTTATGGAGTTTCTATTAATTTTATTTGAAGACTGCTGTATATCTGGAAGGGTTTTTTTTTTTTTTTAAATATAGCAAATGAACTCTTTTATCACCATTGGAGATCAAGTCAATGTACATGAGCATAATCAGATTTTAATTTACTCCAATGGAGGACAACAGATACAATCACATTGATAGCTTTATTCAAATATATTATTTATTGTTTATGATCACCTACTGTATCCACAAAATTGGTTTCTGGAACTCCAGCAAGTAGTCCTGTACTACTTACACAATATAACTTGATACAATCAAGGAACAATAAATGAAGGAATATCCAAGAGAACCAGCGTAGTGCTTCTTCCTAAATATTATAATGACCTCTTCTCCCACGGGAAAAATATTACTTTGACTTTATGCTAGAACTAAATTCAGAGAGAATGTTTCTTAGATTAGTTGTACTACCCCTACTTCTAGGGTGACTGACTCGTGTCAGTTTGCTCTTAACTTTCCTGGTTTAGCACTGAAATCCTAGGCCAGGCAAACTGGGATGGTTGGTCACCCTACCTACTTCCAAGAATTACTACTTCATCTTCAAAACAGCTTTAACTGCCACCACTAAAATACTAGCTATATTATAAAAGCATACTATGCAGTGTCAGAATAAGTTTTACCACAGTATAAGTAAGACATTCCAACTAAACAAAGTCTTCTCTCAAAAAAATATGAGTTTATTTCATTTAAAATCCAAATTATAGGGAGTCAAAATCCAAAGGTAAAAAAGTAATGATTTTCAAGAAACTAAAAGTGTTTTAAAGGTTTTCAATCTCTTAGTCAAAAAGCAAACTTTTCTTTGGAATAGACATAATGACAAATTTTCCCTTCTGTTGTCCCTGACCAGGATGGAGATATATATTAATATACATGTATCCATACAAACCTTTATATTCTTCTAATAAATACTATGTAACTTAAAACTTAGTTGAACAAAACCATAAATTCATAAACTGTTAGAGCTGAAAGTTTAAAAATTATTATATACAACAGAAACAGAGGTCTAGAAGAAGGAAATTTAAAGGACACAAGCAGTTACAACTTAATTTAGAAATTAAAGCTCCAGATGCAGAAACTGTCAACAGAAAAAAAAAAAACAAAAACATTATCCAGACTTTACTGAAATTTTTTGTAGTTTTCACCAAGCTATGCTAAGGCATTAAGATTGGATTAATAACTGATGCAAATGACAATAACCACTGTAAAATATGTCTTATCATTTCACAACCACCTTTTAGTGATTCTCTACATTCTTGAAATAAATATATATAGAAACTTTTTGAGTTACTAAATCAATATGTTCTCAAAAAGAGTGAAGACGACCAATTAAAATGACACTGGACAAAAATGAAATTTAAATAAACAAAAACTTTTATAGTGGTTGGAGGAAAGATTTTAAAAGGATAATAGAGCTTTTGCTTCCGGTACAATTTTACACACACAGAATTCATTGGCCTTCTAAGCTAGAATTCTTAGTTAATAATTAGAAGATTCATATTATAACTAATGTATTTATGCTTCACTTGAAAAAGTCAGAGTTAATGCACATAATAGGTATTTATTCCTCTTCAATTTAAAAAAAATCTTTATTTCTTAACAGAAAAGTTGCACATAATAGGTATTTATTCCTCTTCAATTAAAAAAAATCTTTATTTCTTAACAGAAAAGTACTTATTTCCCAAATTAAGAAATATTCTTTGCTATAATTTTTACAAAACTTTACAGGGCTATAATACAACATATTTAAAGATGTGAAGAATAGTATATTTAAAACTGTTTTAAAAGGAGGTCAAGTCTGACCTCTGGGCCATGAAGCACTACATTAACAGTTCTGCAGAAAGAAAAATGATAAGGTATAAAATGAGTGCCCAGAAACTAGGACCTTATCAGTTAGAATATGATTCAAGCCTGTAAGACAAATTGCTCAGCAAGGCAAGTCACCTTCCTGCTGTGATGAGGATATAGCTGAATTTCCAGTGCCACTGACTATCTCCCTTATCATGTCTCCTAGTTTGATATCATACAATCAAGGAATGGCTTATAGTTCTCAACCATCTACTATTTATATTGAATACATTTTGTCAAAGTCACCAACTAGGATAATTATCTTTGTCCTTTAACTGACAGCTCAGTGTTATAAAAATCTTTAATGGATACTCACTAAAAGGAATTACTGTGAGTTGACCCTTCGAAGAACGATTTTATCACAAGATTTTAATAAGTTGTTTGTTACTTAAATTATTTTAACAACTTACTTGGCTTTATAAATAAAATGTGTAACATAAAAATTTAAGCAAAGTCCATAAATTGTCTCACTTTAATTGCATACCTGAATACTGATAGACTTTTTCAGCAGTTCTTCTACAAAGCTCCAATTTGATTCCATTTGTCTCTAGAAAGGCAGAAAATATTGTTGCATCAAAATTATTGCTCTTGATTATGAATATATTTAAAGCTATGGTATAGCAAATTAAGTGTGAAATGTATTTTATCATCAAGCATCACTGAAATTTCTTGAATTTCTAATATTATTTTGGCAAAGAGTTAATTGATGGACTTAATGGAAAAAAATTTACAACTACTCCAATTCAATATAAACTTATCATAGAAGCTGTTTTACTAAACACTGGTGCTTCTATAAGATTATAAATATTTTAATAAATATTTAATTTCTGCTGTCAGATATAATATAAAAAAACCTTTATATAACTAAATGTATTTTTGGAGTTTTTTATGCTGAGTATTCTTCCCTATTGTCCACTTTATTCACTAGAGATTTTTTTCCTTCATCTTATGCATAACAGCCCTGAGACCATCTACTTTGGTAAATAAAAGTAACTAAAAATCTTATATAGAAAATTTAAAACTTTGCACAATGCTACCTCATTTAGCCAATGGCCAACTATCTGGCAACCTCAACTCTCTAGAAAACTCTCCACAGTAAGGAAGAAAGCTTAAAAGAACTTTCACAAAGGCTAGGCACTAAAAACAATTCCATTTTTCCAACAGGAAAGACTGGAATATGTTCTTACAAGATACTCGGTTCACTTAATACTCAGTTCTTAAAGGTCTGGCTATGTGGATACTGACCAAAACCAGAAGCAAAGCACCTGCAAGAGGAACCAAGTAATGACTGGTTTTTAATATGGAAAAAAATCTGTAAAAAGTAATCACAATACCTCAAAAAGCAAAACCAGAGGCCTTAAAAAGTAAAGGCAAAGACCCTCATCATACCCTATTATCCCTATTATAATGAATATGATGTTCATAAGGATGAACTCAAATGACCAATAAAGGGTTAAAGCATATTCAATATTTTCATGATTTTAAATGGCTGGGTACTGTTTATGTAAGATGCTAACTGTACTAAGTCTCTAAATAAATATCTCCTTAATAATGATGCTTAGTGGCTATGGTTGTTAGCCTCTAACATGGCACTTTTCTCCTGATATTCATGCTTTATGTAATCCCTTCCCACTACGTACTAGGGTTGGCCTGTCACTGATAGACTACCAATGTCAATATGAGTGACAGTATGTCACATCTAAGATTAAGTTACAAGACACTGAAGCTTCCATCTTGACAACACTCTCTTCTGTTGACTTGATCTGGGAAAAGCCATATTGAGAACAGCCCACATGATGAGTAACTGAAGCATTCTGCCAACATAAGATTGAAAGCAAATCCTCCAGCCTCAGTTAAGTCTTCAGAGACTGAAACTGTGGCTGACAGCTTGACTGCAACCTCATGAGACCCTAAGCCAGACCACCCAGCAAAGCAGACCTGAATGCCTAACTCTCAGAAAACTGAGAGTATGAGATAATAAATTTTTGTCTTAAGCTGCTAAATTTTTGTTACATAGCAATAGATTACTAATACAATGACTTACTTTTAGTAAAAGAATTATTGACTTTTTTGAAATACATTTATATAAATAAAATGAATGCAAAAAACATTTATCAAGAAAGAATGCAGAGTAAAGAACACGTCCTTGCCTAAAGAGATCTGGCCTTTGCTCTTAGTTTTTTGGGAGGTAATCTCTGGGCCTGATAGGAGCGTCTTTGTTTGCTAGGGGGCCTATGGTCTCACTGAATAATCTAAGAATGTTAGACAGCAACGGTTGGGCACACCTATGTAGTCTTAGAGCAGGGTCTTGTCATGCTCAAAAGACCAACAATATGACTTAGGTGGAGACTCTGGGTCAGTTGACTTGGAGACTGAGATCAGTCATGTGGGTAATCAACAGTTCATGCCAACATAATGGAGATCTAACAAAAAATATGGACACTGAGGCTTGGGTGAGCACCCCTGGTTTGCAACACTTCCTGTATACTGCCACACAATCATGCCAGGAGACTAACATATCCTGACTCCATGGGAAAACAACAGAAGATCCACATTTGGTACTTTTCCTAGACTCTGGCCTATGTGCTTCATCCCTTGGCTGATTTTAATCTATATCCTTTCCCTGTAAGAAACCATAACCATAAGTATAATGGCTTTCGGTGAGTTCTATGTGTCCTAACAAATTATCAAAACTGAGGATAGTTTTGGGAATCCCCCAGCTTGCAATTGGTGTCAGAAGTGAGGGCAGTCCCTAACCTGGTAGTTGGCCCTAAAATTCTCCCCCCCCCCCGCAATCAAAAAAATCATTTTGTTCTATCAGTACTATATGTACTGATATACATATAGTACATCAGTAGTGTGTTAGGCTCTTTACTTACTACTTCTACAAAAACATGTTTCCCATTTCACAGAAAACATTTGGCATGGAAGCCAGTATCCCTTCTATTATACCATGTACTAGTAACTAATTGTTTTTTTCTCAGTAGGCTTTCTCCCAGATTTCAGCAATTCATTTTTATATCATTCTTTTTTAAGAAAATGTCACTACTAGTGGCAAATAAGAAACAACATGACAGGGTTGAGGTAATTAAAGTTTTAGCTTTACAAATGGACAGTATTAATGAGTATATTTCAATTGCTCTCTTCTATCAAGGCATTTGAATTATAAGAATTATAGAAAAATAGTGTAATTCTCACCTAAATAATTTCAACTATATGGATCAGTATTGTGGCTACAATCTAAAACAAAAATCATAATTCAAAGGAAAAAATGGCAACTCTATCATGCCCAAATCAAATGTAAGAGAGTATGTATCAGAAGTACAGATTTTTCTTCCACAAAACAATTTAACCTTGTGCAGCTACAGCATTTTTTTCCACATACCAAATTACACCATTGTAACCTCTTTTCTACATACCAAGTTAAATCTGCTGAAAGAAAGGAGGTAAGAAGTCATCAATTTGGGGCTACATTTTATATTTCTTATCCCACCATTAAAACTAAGATACCCATTTAAGCTTTAGTATAGGTTGTATCTCCACCAGAAATATAAAATAGATCTTCTATACCCCACTTCTAGCAGACTAGGTAGCCTGGTGCAACTCTCATGTTAAGGTTACATTTCACACCTTTATCTGGTGACTATTTCAGACTTCTCAAAGATGAGCATCAGGTAGGCTGACTGATTGCACTATGTTCTGGGCAGGGAAAGCACTGTTAAAACTGACCCCTGCAATGCCCAAAAGTAATTTTCCTCTTCAAATTGTATGTGGTTTTAAAATTGATGACTGACATTGTGAGAGAATAACACACTCTCATCTAGGTTGAGAGAAAAGCATTAAACAGAAATGTATGAAAATCTAAAGCCTCTAACATAAGAAGTGAGATACCAAATTTTTCTTATCGGCCTATACTAAGAAATTGGCTATATTTGTGATTTAATCCACACTATAGCAAAACTTCAAGTTTCAAAAACTTTTAAAAGAAAAAATAATTAACGATATCTGAAACCTATTTAAAGTGGAAAGATTTCACAGTAACTTTCAAGGCAAGGCAGTTCACATTTAAAAACTGAAACATCTCCATGTTGTCACAAGATTAGAGATATTTCTCTCGTGAAGAACGTATCACTAGCCATTATTACTTCATATCATCTCTCACACTAGATTGCTTTTTAGTAGAATAAAGCATGCTTACTGCATAACCATTTCCTCTACTGTAGTCAGGCATGCTAATATATCATAAGGAGTAAAAAAAGAATTTACGCAATTTTCAAAATTCTGATCTAAATATATCCCAGACCCAAATTAACATTCTATATAATCTTTCTGAAAGAATGAGCCATATGCCTTTATGTTCATAGATTAGAATGACTGTCTGATTTTTCAATCAAACTGAGATACTTTTGAGAGTAAAAGGAAAAATTAACCAAATAGGATGAGTGGATAATAGGCATAAACAGAGATTGTCCTGGCTACTAGAACACAAGGTTACCTTACCCTACCAAAGACCTTTTGTAAGGGGCAATCCTTAGGAGAATACCAACAGCAAGTTTATCTATGGGATAAAATAGGGTAATATTTAGCCACTGCGCCCCTCAATTTCTTTACCTATAAAATGGATATATTACCCCCTTACCTTCTTCATAACACTTCACTAAGATTTAATTATTATAGTCACTAAGAGATTATTAAATATGTTGCCAATCCAACATATAATACATTTCACCTTTAATGAAAACTTGAGGGTTTCTTTAAAAGCCTTTAAGAAATGAAGAAGTATTTCCAACTCTTTGAGGACTCATATAAAGGCAAGGTTTATTTTAAATGTACATATACACATATGTATATTAGACATCCTTATTTTTATCATATGAAAGGTTCTTTTTCAAATATCATGGCTCTTTTAAAACTTTCTACGTAATTTAAAAGTATAAGATTTTTTTTTTTAAGTATTTTGGCAAAAAAAAAAAAAAATCACATAGAAGCTCCTGACAAATATTACAAAACACAGGTTAAGCTATTTTAAACAAAAACAATTCATTTACTATCTTGATTAAGAGGTAATAAAAGCAATCATCTCCTCTGGAGTTCTCCATATAGAACAGAAGAGTGATTTCAGCAACGCAACCATGGGTAGTTATACCAGTGCAATTTAACATTATAATAGTAGTAGTAATGAGATAGATATATATTAATGTGGCTAGATTGCCTACCACATTGAGAGTATCTAGGGGTTAATATCAACCAATATTAAAATAAGTCACTCATTCAAGTGTCAATGAAGTTGTAATAAGAATTAATAACCTAAAAGCCTGTTCCTTAAAGCAAGAGGCAGTATAATCTGTTTCATGTGTATCCTCTCATAGGCACCTGATACTATAACACACAACAGGAACTCAAAAGTGCTTAACTAATTACCATACTTATATATATTGATTAAAATAAGAAATATGTACTTGGAGGAATTAAGGTTGGAAGAGAAATGAAAATTCTTATGTTAAGCATTTTAGAATTATACGTAAATTTTTTGAGTTCAATGTTGTTCCAATATTCTAATAATTAAAAGATGTGAAACATTAGCATATTAACTCTAGAAAAAACTTAATAAAAGGACTACTATAGTAATAACGGATATTGCTAAAATGTATTGACTATTTACTCTGTATTAGCATGGTAAATGATGATGGACAGAAACAAAGGATACAGAATTCTCTGTGAGAAATTCATTCTACTGATTTTTCTCTCAATAAATTGGTAAAATACTTAAATACATTCATACTGAGCTGTATATGAATTTCTCAGAACAATTTCTGACTTATTTCACCTTATCTTGGGATCTCCTAAAGGGCTTTTTATTATTAGGGGGATCAGTTAGAGGACTTGAGGCCCTTTCCGTTTCTATGATGCTATGTTAATAGTAACTGGCCCTCAGATTCCATGGATGATTTCTCAAACCTGAGTCTGTCCAATACTTTAAGAGAAAATCTATCAGGCCCATCAAGGAATATGTCTCACAGAGCAATGGTTCCTGTTCCTCACAGAGGATGAGAACCATGGAATGTTTTAAAAATAAGGATTACCAAACTCCAAATCAGATTGCTAAAATCAGGATCTCCACAGTTGAGACCTAGAAATCTGGATTTTTAAAAACTCACAGGTAGATCCGACGATCAGCTAGGTATGAAAACTATCCTATAAAAAAGACCAATTTTGAAAATGTAGACACATAGGCTTCATGATTATAGATGTTTATTTCACGGAACTGATGGGCTGATATAATACTAGAACACTATTCATTCCTGAATATGGAACAAATTATATATAAACAGGACTTCAAATAAACATATACTAGCTGGTTTTATTCATAGAGCTTTTTAAGTATCATTGTAAAAAAATTTTTCTAACTAGAAATTAATATACCAGTTAAGATCTCTGTCTTCTTATTAGAAGCAAATTTCATCATTGTTTAATAGATTAAATATTCTTTCAAAAAGCTTCTCTAAAGAATGTTACTCTGAAGAAACACTTTTATTAAATTATTCACAAAAATAAGTAATTCATTTCTGGAGACATTTCTTTGCTAATCTTATAGATTTTAGAACTAGATGCAACATTCGGAACAATCCAATCCCATGATTTTTGGTTGAGGTAACAGAGGGCTATTGCTAGAAAGGTTTAAGTATAGTAATTTATGCAGGGTCACACAACTATTTATTGGTACAGGCAAAACTAGATACCAAGCCTATAAGTTGCTTTTCTTTAATCAAACATTAAAAACATAAACTTTATAATTTTTCCAAGATGTTTACAGAAAGGTCTATAGATATTTACATAAACATTATAAACAGATAAAAAGAATTTATCTTTGTAGGATTGTAATCTGATTTTTTGTATTTTCTGCTTTCTAATTTGTCTAAATTATTTTAATTGATAATATAAGAAAATTTAAAAGAACAAGATCTTACCATTTCATCTGGTACTCCATGACGATCAAACTGGTAAAATGATGCTACGTGAGTAATAATCCACCAGCTAAAACCTAATGGGTCCCTGGACTGGATTACAGGCACAGAGGGTCTTCTCTGGTCACTTGATTTTTCAAAGAGTGTTTTAAGTACTTTATTCAACCAGTTCCAAAATGACTATAGAAACAGAGGTAATATGATTCAGTTAAATTAAGACAGTTTCAATAACCTTTGATTTAGGATTTTTCTCCATTTTTATAATCACACGTATGTACAAAAGAGAATATAAAACACATGCAAAACGTAAAGAATAGTAAAAATACCTAGGTTAAGAATTAAGAACATGTAGTCGTATACTTTAGAAAGACTCCATATGTCCCCACAATCACTTCTTTTTTCCATCCAGGGGTAACAATTTTGCAGACTTTTATGATAAATCATTCGCTTGTTTTTGTAAGTTCTGTCACACAAGTATGTGGGCTTATATCACAATTTGTATGGCTTGATCTGTTTTGTTTTTAATGCATATTTGTATTCTTACGTGGCTTGTTTCTACTCTTTTGTGACTTGTTTTGCTCAATATTGTTTCTGACAAGCTCATCCACATTAATGAGTATATCCATAGTTCACTGGAATATTTTAGTATATGACTACATTATAAAACATTTATCCAATCAACTGTTGTTGAACATTTAGTAAGTTTTTTTCTAGGTATTTTTTTCATAGGTATTTCATGTAAATGTTAAAGTTATCAGAGATAAAGTTGTTGGCAATATCTCTTACCTTTCTAATAAGCAGAATCTGAAGTCATGTTCCTTTTTTTATTTCTAGTATTGACTATTTTTGTAATCATCTCAAGAAAGATTGGCCAATTTTAGTTATCATTTTCAAGACCCCGCTTTTGTATATAGCTATCATGTCCCTTCAGCTTCTTTAATCTGTAAATGTTCCTCAGATTTTATCATTCATAACCTTGATACTTTTGAAGTATACAGGCTTTACTTTGATTCAACCGGTGTTTCCTCATTAGATTGGTATTTGAAATTTTTGGCAAGAAAACCACAGAATTCTTTTTGTTCTTTCAATCAATGCATTATATTGGGGGTACATGATATCAATTTGTCCTACTGATTAACTTTTATTACTTGGTTAAGGTAGTATCTGCCAGATTTTTTACACTATAAAGTTAATATTTTCCCCTTTGTACTGATAAATAGAATGTGGGGATCTTACCAAATTATGTAAATATCCTGTTTTTCATCATACTTTTGTCCACTACTTTTAGCATCCATTGAAGAGTCTTGTCTGAAACAATTACTACGAGGCTATCAAATGGTGATTTTCTGATACCATCATCACTTCTACATTTATTAGGAGGAGTTTCCCTTCTCCTCATTTACTTATTAATATCAGTATGGTTTCATCTGTTTTGTTTTTAATGCATATTTGTATTCTTATATGGCTTGTTTCTACTCTTTTGTAACTTGTTTTGCTCAACATTGTTTCTGACAAGCTCATCCATATTAATGAGTATATCCATAGTTCATTGGAATATTCTAGTATATGACTACATTGTAAAACATTTATCCAATCAACTGTTGTTGAACGGATTACAATCCTTTTCCATCACTCATTTTATAGTGGCTCAAATTTCCCAAGTTTAGCCTATGGAAGACCTTCATGCTGGCTCTTGTGTCCTTTTGACATGTCTTCATCATTTTTTGAGCACTTCCTTAGTTTCTGGTACAGGATGTTCCAGGTTGATGTTTACTTTCCGTGCCATACCCTGGAATCAGTCATTTGTCCAAGAAGCATTGTTTCCTTTCATTGAACAATAGTTATTTTAAAACCAAGATATAGCTCTAATTCATGTACTGTTACTCAGATGTCATTGCTTCTAAGCCAATCTAGTGTAAAAGGTAGGACATGTACATATGCACACACACATACACATCTAGTTTTATATATTAAAAAATATGCATTTCATAGTATCTTGAATTCTAATACAACACATTATGGCTCATGCTAGCTTTCTCTTTCCGCATTTGTAACTCAGTTTTCCAACAGTGACAAACCTGGCTCTAAGTATCCACAATTTATTTGTTAATTTGCTCAGTCCTAGAATACAAATAAAGTATTAATAGATTTAAAACTGCTAAGCCTCATATAACAATGTAAAAAACAAACCTAAGAAAAGTCCACTGTTCATAGTTCTTTACAATTTTTTTCTCTTTAGCCTTAGAGTATATAGTCAAAATAGTATATCATATGTTCCTAACACAAAGAAATGTTAAAACACCTGAGGTGGTGGATACCCCAATTACCCCGATTTTATTAATTCACACTGTATGTCTGTATCAAAACATCATATGTACCCTATAAAGACATACAACTATTACATACTAATAATTAAAATCTAAATTTTTTTTAAAATAAACCCCAAATCGTACATTCCAAAGTTACCTAGATTAGTATGCCCAACCTCCATAAAGAATGCTATTCATTTGAAATACTGTTAAGTTCAGTTATTTCTCTCTATATTCCACTGAGTGTACCTTCCATACATATTGATTTATTTTTGGAGCATGTGAAAGATTAACAGGATTCTAAAGTCAGAACTATACAAAGAGCTACATCAAATCCTTCCACTCCATTTTTACCCATTGATCTTTATTTCTACCCACCAATCTCAATAGTTTCATCTTTGCAATATTTCTTTGTGCACAACTGAACATACATATGTATATTTCCTTCTTTTTCCTACATTCTTATATAAAAGGTAGCATTCTATAAATATTCTTTTGTACTTTATTTTACCTAATAATATATCTGGAAATCACTTCACATAAGCTCAGATAGCTTCCTCATTCTATTGTACATCTACAGATATAATGGTTAATTTTATGTGTCAATTTGACTGGGCCACAGGATGCCAAGGTATTTGGCTAAATATTATTCTGGGTGTCTATGAAAGTGCTTCTGGATGAGATTAAGATTTGAATCAGTAGACTGAGTAAAGCAGACTGCCCTTCCTAAGGTGAGTCAGCTCCATTCAAGCAATTGGAGACCTGAATAGAACAAAAAGGCCCTCCTGTGAATAGAGGAAGAGTCTCTCTGCTTGACTATCTTTAAGCTGGGACACTGGTCTTTTCCTGCCTTCAGACTTGGACTCAGACTGGAAATTACACCATGGGCTCCCTGGTTTGCAGGCCTTTGGACTCAGATTAGAACTATACCATCAGCTCTCCTGGGTTTTCAGCTTGTCAACTGCAAATTCTAGGACTTCTCAGCCTCCGCAATCGTGTGAGCTAATTCATTATAATAAATCTCATGTACCTATATATCCTAGCCAGTGTGCAGATGAAGCATTGTTTATTCAACTACTCTCTTAAATATGGGAATTTAGCTGGTTTCTACTATTACGCTATTACAAACAATGCTATAATAAATAATATGCATTTTAATTTGGGGGCATATACATCTGGGGTAATGCTTAGAAGAAGTGGGATTGCTAGGATCCAAGCTATAAAATCCTTGGCTTATACTTTTTCATCGAATTTTTTAAATGCTCCATTGTTGCCTTGATTTTATATTATTTTTGAGAAGTCTAGTGCCAGTCAAATTATTTTGTTCTTTATAAGTAATTTGGTTTTTATGCCTGAAGAACTTGGAAGATTTCCTAGAGGACTTGAAGATTTTTTTCTTTATATCTGCATAGTTGTAGTAGGACAGGTCTTGGGATGGATTGCTTGGGGTTAATCTTTCACATTATCCAATAGGCCCTTTCAATATATAGATTTAGGTCTTCTTTTATTTCTGAGAAGTTTCCTTAGATTACAGTTTCGAATATTAGCTGTATCCCATTGCTTTGTTTTCTTCTTAGGGATTCCATTTATGTGTATGGTTATTTCATCTTTGCCTATCTTCCATTTTGACAATTTTCTCTCTAACTCTTCATTTTTTTTTTTTTTTTTTACCTCCTTTGTACTCCTTCACTTGTTTTTCAGACTTTCTTCCATGCCCCTTATTATATTTTCATTTAAATCTATTCTCCCTTGGGCATCGTGTAATTGAGTCAATTATAATACCATTTTCTTCTTCCAGTTTCTCTCCTGCATTTAATTTACTCTTTTCATCCATCCCTGGTTTTCTGTCCGTTTGTTTTTAACATTTGAATACCTCATTCAAGGTGGGTTTTTTTTACCCCCAGATGTTGCCTAAGCATCTTTAATTCGATCTGCAGTGCTATCTTACAATTTTCTTCTGCTTTATAGTTGCTTCTGGAGAGAGGGTATCATCAGCTGAAATGTATCAATTCTCTTCTCGGTTTTCTTCTAGTAACTTCATAAAGGCTTACGTAGTTTCATTCTCTTCATTTTGTAGATCTGGACTAATTTAAAGGATTTCTAGTTCAGGAGCAGTTTCTTTTGACAATGTACCAAAGTCCCATTTCTTTATTGGATTTCCTTTTTTTTTTGGATGGTTTGGTTGTGGCGGTGGAAAAGTGGGTGTAAGTCCTTTGATTATTTTTGGTGGTGGTGGTGGTGGTGGCGATGTTTTGTTTTATAAGACGCTAAATTTTCTGCTTTCATTTTTTGTCCCCTTTACCCATTTATACTTCAAAAGCTACAACTCTCTTTTTGCCTTTTCATTCTCCAGAAACTCTGTCTTCAGAGACTGCCATACACACACTTTTAATAGTAAATATATTTTCTCTCCCTTATGATTTTCTTAACATTTTGTTTTCTCTAGCTTACTTTATTGTAAGAATATAGTCTATAATACATACAACATACAAAATATGTGTTAATTATGTATGTTATCAGTACGGCTTCTGATGAATAGTAGGCTATTAGTAGTTAATTTTTGGGGAGTCAAAAGTTATAATGGTTTTTTACTGCATGGGGTGGGGGTCAAAACCCCATGTTGTTCAATGGTCGATTATAGTTTTATTTGCTCTTGCTGTTCTTTATTTTGTGGGAAGGTATTGTGGAAAGATACGGGTTTAAGCATTCATCCACAAGTTGTTCTTGGCTACCTGTAAGTCAATGGCTTGAAATTTTAAATGAACTCAGCCTATAAACCCGCATAAGGGCTTGGATTGCAATAATAAATGCATAGAAGCAATCTTAAACTTCTGCAAAGCACCACAGTTAAAGACGGGCAATTTTCCTTACAAATTTACTTGAGTTTCTAGTTCATCTTCTTGAGTGCTCAGTTTTATGAATAATTGGTTTATTAGTAGGCTGCCAACTTGGGTCAGCCCTGAACTTTGTCTTCCATTCGTGTACCCTATAATGCCTAAAAGCCAAAGTTCAAGTTTACACAGTTCAGCAACTACCTATTAGGATATGAGGAAGTTTCGATGTTCAGCTCTTCTGAGTTCCCAACTGCATTTAGTATTTGGTCTCAGTACTTCTTATTTTCTACCAGCTTACTGACACATTTAAAATGCTTATTATAGAGTATCGAGGATGATTAGACTATTTTTAGCAAGAAGTTCAAATTGTCTTACTCTCAGAAATGGAAACTCCTAATTTGACTGTCAAAATAAAATAGGCCTCAAAATTTGTGAATAATATAACTTATTTTAGCTGTATTAAAATAATGAAATGACTAGACTTTCATTATTTTAAGATAAGTATAGTTATCACATAAAATGAAGAGCATGTATGTCACTTAGGTTAAATAGTACATATTACTCTGCAAATGTATATAATTTAATATCTTAAATTGTACCCATTTTTCTGCTTACAAATCTAAAAAAGGACAACTGGCAACAGGATGAACATGTCTACATTACCTATATGTAGTTTATACTTCAAGACTGCGCTTTATAAACCAAGAACAATTCTAAAGAAATACAAAATGCCTACAATTAAGTAAGTTTGTAGAAAATGAAAAAAATTAATGTTTGCCATGGCCATGTCAACAAAACTTTTAAAACTAGCAAATGATCAAAGGGAAAAAGTCACTGAGACTTTTTAACATTTAAATCTCATTACAGAAAGCTGAAATCTACTTTTGACAAACCAAAATGCCAGGAGAAAAAAATTCTTACGTGATAATAAGCAAAAGTACATTAAATTTATACTTATTTGCTGATAAAATTTATACTTATTTGCCACTAAAACATAAATACAGTGCTTGTAAACCTGCAAAAATATAGTTGTTATTAAAATTAGATAGCAGCACTCAAATCCCTAATTATAGAAAACTGGGAAATTAAAAAAAGAAAATGAAAAATTAAAATTACTTTTTCATATACTATAAAAAATTGTTAGTATTACTTCACAATGGATTGTTCACACTTACTTCTGCCTATGGATATTTCTCTTTTTCAATAATCTACAACACTTGAAATAAAATAAAGCCCTGTTCTAAAGACTCAACTGAGAATGAGGTGAAAGAAAATCTCCCATCTTCCCCTTTGTGCTTTTTTTCCTCCTCCTTTAAAATATGCTGTAAAACTGAGAAATAGAAACCTATGTTTTATTTATCCCCAAATCTTCTAAATCTGCCATATTCCTGAATAAAATGTTTTCTGGATTACTAGAGGGTATTAAATATTTGGCCTAAAAGGTTCCTGTTAAGAACAAAATAAACTTAAGAAAATAAGAGTCAAATCTTCTACTTCTCCTAGATTTTTCATATTACTAACTTGGGGTTAAAAATAAATAGGGTTGGCTCGGCGTAGTTGCTCAAGCCTGTAGCATTTTGGGAAGCCAAGGCAGGAGGATCATTTGAGCCCAGGAGCTCAAGACCAGCCTGGGTAACAGAGCAAGACCCCATCTCCACAAGAAATAAAAAACATTAACCAGCAAAATGGCATACACCTGTAGTTCCAGCTATTCAGAAGGCTGAGGAAGGAGGATCACTTGAACCCAGGAATTTGAGGTTGCAGTGAGCATGATGGTGCCTCTGCACTATAGCTCAGGCAACCAGTGAGATCCTATCTCAATTAATCAATCAATATATAAACAGGGTTAAAAAATAAAGTAAGTATTCAGTACTCTGTTATTGCTCTGTTTGGTGGTTGTTATTGACTTATTATAATGAACGAAGTTATTAAGATTTTTCTTGGTCCAAACCACTAGATAAATTCAACATAAAAGTTAGTAACAACAACTAACGCATCTATTTTCCAACTTACTTCTGAGAAAGACCATTTACTTCTGTAGTCTAGAAGATGAATGAGTAGAACCCATAATTCTTTAATGCATAGACATGGGCAATGATGACTCATTAATGATTCAGAAGGCCTAACCTGTGGCAAAGAAACAAAACAAGTTATTTATAAGAGAACAGAATTTTACATGCCACGTATATCCTAAATTGTTTTAAAAGAATGATTTAGATAACATAAAATTTATTCTTAGATAAAATTACTTATGAAAAATGTGCCATTTCATTAACTTTTAAAATAAATTTCCATTTTAAACCAAAAGTTCAGAATGAATTTGATTTTCAACTAATAAAAACAAAAAACAAGATAAAACAAAACAAAAAACCTCTGCTTTAATCATCTAGTCCAGTGGTCAGTAAACTTTTCCTGTAAAGAGCTAGATAGCAAATATTTAAGATTTTGTTGCAATACAGTCTCTGTCACAACTATTTAAGTCTGCCATTTTAGCACAAACAGCAGCCACAAACAACAGATAAGAAAATAGACAGAGCTGTGTTCAAGTAAAATGTTACTTACAAAAACAGGTGG